>NW_020955202.1:2050619-2212266 GCF_003031625.1 Empidonax traillii
CCCCCCCCCCCCCCCCCCCCCCCCCCCCCCCCCCCCCCCCCCCCCCCCCCCCCCCCCCCCCCCCCCCCCCCCCCCCCCCCCCCCCCCCCCCCCCCCCCCCCCCCCCCCCCCCCCCCGCCCCACCGTCGCTGTCCACCCCGCCGCGCCCGGAGAGGCGGCGCGGCACCACCGCCGCCCATCCCGGCCACCTTCTCGCGGTCGATCGGCTTCTCGGGCTCCTTCTTGATCTCCTCCTGCGTCACCCGCGACTCCACCGCCATCTTGTCCCGGCGCTCCCGGATGTCCCGCCGAGCACCGCCCATCTCGCGAGAGCGGGGAGGGCGGGGCGGCCCTCGTGGGGCACCGCCCTCAGCCCTGGCGCCCCGCCCTGTGCGTGAGGGGACGGAGGCGCGCAGGGCTCTGAGGTAGGGGGGTGGTGCGGTCGACCGCCCTATAAGTAGCAGTCGAGTGAAATTAATTAGGGGTAGGTCATATTTAGAATGTATTTCACCAAATAAGTGAGAATATATAGTATATATAAAAAAAACCCCACAAACAAAAATACGTGTTTCTAATGCGGTAGCTTCTTTTTAAATGTGGAAAGTCGTTTGTTACTCAGAACGGGGGGAAGAGGAGTTGGTTTGTTAGTTTGTTTCACAGGATTTACACTTAGATTATTTCCTCGGGTGCTGGGAAATTATTTCTCATTTCGAGGGTGAAGCAAAATTAAGTTTTGCTGTAAAACAATTCAGGAGTGTGTGTGCTTGCAGGTGCAAAATGAGCAAATATCAGGGACTCGGGGATTTGCTGAGGATGGAAGGGAGCTCTAGAGGAGGCTGCCTGATCCAAGCTCCTGCCCAAAGCAGGATCAGTGAGGGCTGGTTGCTCACGGCCGGGTCTGAGTGGATTCTGAGTATGCCCAAGGATGGAGACCTCTGAGCAACCTGCTCCAGTACTCAGTCACCCTCACAGTTTAAAAAAAAAAAAAAAAAAGTTAATTTGTTTTTCTGACGATGTTTAAATTGAATTTGTAGTATGTTGGCATAGGCCCATTTGTTGCCTCTGGTTCTGTGATGGGGTATCACTGAGAAACCTGGCTGTCATTCTTTGCTCCTTCCCACCAGGTGTTCATACACAGTGAGATATCTCTCTCCAGGCTGAACAGTCCGAGCCCTCAGCCTGTCCTTGTGCGACACATTTTCCCGTCCCTCAACCATCCCATTCAGCTGTGTTTGATGCTGTATTGTTGCAGTGTTCCTGCACTGCTCTCAGTGCTCTGTTGGTGCTTTCAGCAGCACAGAACTGTGTGCCGCTGAAGCCGTGTCTCGGGGTCCCCAGTGTGCAATGTACTCCTCACAGTCAGCAGGTTTAAGGGGCTGCTTTCCCAAGTACAAGTCTAGCATCAGAAATAAATACAGTAAGTTCTGCACCATGAAAAAAGACAGGTGTTTGTTAAGGTGTTGTAACTTTGAAGCAACCTGTGCCCTAAGGTTTGATTTCTCATTTCCAAACACCATAGATAAATGTTTCAAATGTATTATTTATTTTAAAAAAAGGTAGGGGAGAAAAATATTATAAAACTATATTCCCATATGATGTTTCTGTGTACATTATAAAGAAGAAAAAGGGTTATGAGTCCATATTATATATTAAAAAATAGCTCTTGCAGTTCACCCTAATATAACAAACTACATTTTGTTTAAAATGTGAACTTATAGCTCACCTAATTTAAGACAAAAGAACTAACAACGTACTAGAGTTCACCCTCAGATTTTGCTATCTTCCTTTTATAGCAGCCTGGATAGGGTTGCATAGTTTTTACTCTGCATTAAGTTATAGAGTTACCAAAGGGATTGACTCAGCCTTCCCATCTTTTTGCAGGATTTGATTTCCCAGGCAACAATACAGTTTACTACGATGCTAAAATTAATTATACCTGCACTGATAATACACATTTTGGGTAAGTGTATGAACCACCATTTCTAAAACAGAGGAATTTGTGTCTAGAATCAGGTATCATAAGCGAATAGCTGTAACAAATAAAACAGTTCTGCTCTGAATCTGAGTATTTCCTTCTGCTAGAACTTTTGGAGTGCTTTATTTATGTGAAAAATGATCCTAGTGGGATTGAGTTTTAAGTAAATTTAAGCATTAATTAATTTATTATTCACGAACTGTATTAACAATCAACAGTTTATTTTTAGTCTAAAATCTTGGGTTCTCAACGTTACATATTTGGGAAAGAAGGTTGAAAATTGTTTGGAAAAGAAAATGCAGCTATGTGAACCATAAACTGGACTGTGAGGTGTGGGTGTTACTGGGGAGGGTCCGTTTGGTTAAACAAGGCATAACACCATAAACTGGATTCCCACCGGCTTAGGCCGAAGTCCCAAGTGTACCTGAGTTAGTCCAACTGCTTGTTTTTGCCAAAGGCGGGGGATTTAGCTCCCACTGCCTGCTCTTACTCTCAGGCATGTGAGGGCTTTTCCCCTCCCTTCTGCCAGGTGTGCCCTCACTAGGTGTTTCCAAGAATAAGTTATGTTCTGTAATTTAACGTAAAACTTTCCACTGAGGGGCTGATTTTCTGTCAGTTTCTTGCATTTGACACTTTCTAAACTGATTCCACAACTGCTACACCTGGTGTAAGGTGAGCAGTGGGAAGTGCGTGCCCAGGAGCAGCTGGGAGGTGGAGGGAGAGAATAGGAAGGGAATAGGGTATGTCCCTTTGGTGACAGTGAGATGGCTCATTGCTTCACTCTCCCTTCACATTTTCCTAGCTTTTGGGGGCTGAGAGGTCCCCTCTGCTTGTTAGGGTTGCTGTGTTCTATACTGACAGTGTGTGTATGTGCAAACACATATACAGTGTATGCTACAGGGAAAATGAAAGCCCCTCACCGAGGTAGTGAGGCAGAGTTAGGCTGTGTGTAGGAGCAAGTCTCCAGCCTTTGTTGTTGTGAAGGAGACACCCAAAATATGACTCAAACGTTTTCGGGTATGAATGCCCGTAGAGCACTGAGACAAGTGGTTCAGAAGTGTGAATTGCCTCTTTAAGAATTATTAACACGTGTTCTTATGGAAGCAGTTATTTAAATAGCAGGCTGTTAATTGCTTATTGGAGCATCTAGGACAGGTATGGATGAGATGTCGTATTGGAGCAATTAAGGGTATGGGACTGGGCAAAGCTGACATAGCCATTTAGTGAAGAGCACTGGGTCAGGTACCCCATTGACCTATGAAACACCGTAAGTAAATTGCGATTGAGAGGGAAAAACAAAAGGAGCAGTTGATATGGGATGACTTAAAACCAATGGGATGATAGTGGGATGACTGAAAACAGAAAGATGATAGCAAATAAAAAATGTCCTTGGGAAGATACATAACAGAATGGCACAGCTGAGTCTGGGATATCAACCATTGAAGCAAACCTCCAAGGAAATGGAAAAATTGTAACAGATGACCAGAACAAGGAGCTCCGAACATTTCAGACCCAAAAGTGGTGTGAAAAAGACCAAAAAACTGCAAGTTCAAAGAAGACGAATTGTCCTCAGCCTCTGCAGCACACTATTTCCAGGTTCCCAGGGCTATCAGAACTTCTGGCTTACTGGCTACATTTCTGAGTTCTTTCTAAGCAGGACGACATACAGCTCCATACAAGTATCCCACAAAGCCTGTTTGATAGAGGACTTGGTCTTTATCTTGATTATGGAAGGTACAACTATCCTGTTCTGGCAACAACACAATCAACTTGAAGCACCTTTACGATAAACTGAGTGAACAAAATCTCAAATTTGATAGAGCTTCTACTGCAAACCAACTTTAACTGGTGGAGGAAGAACATGGGCACAATTTCTTTGTAAATACGATCACTGGTGTGTCATGGTAACATCACAGGTATGTTTTAGGTTCAGAGTGCTCTGTGTGCAGTAGATTTCACTACAGTGTTTTAATTTCCTGTGTTTTGTACCAAAGTTAGTGTGAATTTCAAGAAGGCTGTAGTGCTGCTAGAAAATGACACTGTTTTCATTTAATCATCAGTTTTTGTTCACTGTCCTGTTTTGAATTTAGATGATTTGGGCTCACAAAATGCACCATAACTCTTAGGCTTCTGTGATCCTATTCAACTTGCACCTGAGCCAGCAGGTGAGTGAGTCAGTGTGGTACAGACTGGCTGGAATGGACTATTCCTTTGGGATGTAGAAAAGGACTCTGTCACTGTATGTGTAAAGCATGTAGAGACCCCCCCAAAAAGGTGTCTTAATTCAGGAGCACCAAGACTTGGCTGCCTGGGAGGAATGTATACTTGTGTATAAATTACATATATGTTTTCTTTCTTTCTTTCTTCCTTTTTTTTTTTTTTTTTTTTTTTTTTTTTTTTTTTTTTTTTTTTTTTTTTTTTTTTTTTTTTTTTTTTTTTTTTTGTAAAGTCATCAGAAGGACCACAAGTTAATAAAAATGCTTTGAAGATCATTTGCTGTTACGCAATCTCACAAAATGATTTAACTGTTAACATGACAGTAGCACCAGTCAGTCTGTGCAGCCTTGTGCACACTCCAGGGACACAGGTGGTGTATGCAAGGCAGAGCCACTGCTGTGCCTCATAAACAAGCTGCCTCCTACAGTGTAAGACCTTGATTAAAGTGGAAAGTTGTTTGTGCTGTTGCCAAACTTTATGATTCTGCCATTCGGCTGGAACTGTTCCACATCAGGTGTTTCCTGAAAGAGCATCCTCAGGATGCTTTTTTTTCAGTTTCAGAAAAAAATTGTTCCAAGAATAACATATTAGGCAGATGAACATTATCAATTCGTATTTCTGTTGTTCATTTTAAATGCCTACGGCAGTTTGTCAGAAAAGCTGCCTCATCCACATACTTTTGAGGAAGAAATAAAATTTGGCAGAGATACTTATTCCTGTGTCAGAAATATTCTCATAAAGCAAATACACTTGATTGAACTGTCATCATTTTTTAAAAAAGCCCCTGTGATTTCTCTGCAGTCAGCTGAGACTTTCATTGTCCACCTGGGCATGTGAGGGATTCAGAAGGATCTCCACAGTGCTTGTGAGCTCTGTGGCAGGCCTGGGCACAGGAGCTGGGGACAGTGGGGCTCTTCCTATTTTTTCCTTAGAGCACTACTCCCCGCAGTGGGCAGCAATAAGGGAAGCAGGGTGTGACCCTGTCCACCTCCCCTGAGCAGTGTGAGTAGGGAGCTGGAGAGCCACAGCACTTCGGCCGATCCAGTGCAAAACAACAAGTATGTGTTATGCAAGAGAGATCCAGCGAAAAATGTAATGACTGCTTGAATTTCACCTGGAGGAGACCAGAACAAGCTGGAACTTGTAGGTGTCAGCAGAGGGAAACAGAGTTCAGTTTCAAGTAAAGAAAAAGTAACTCCTGGTCTGTCACGTAAATTTATTTTCTTCTCTGTACAAATACCTGTGAAGGTGAGATGGTGAGGTGTACTAAATATTCTATTGATTTTTCCTGGTGGAGTTGTAGACTCAGTTACAAAATATAAAATTAAGGAAGAAATGTTGCCAGAATCTAAACCTGGATTTCATTAAAACATGTTGTCATTTCTCTATGAAATACATCTGCTACAACGTTCCAGAAACTGTAGACACACAATAGAGTAATAAACTGCTTTTATAACTTGGGTAATACTCTACCATAGATTCCTGATTTCCCCCCTACTGTTTGTATGAAATTACCTCAGTACAGAAACGTTTGTGCACTGTAAGGGAGGAACAAATGGGTTGTCATTTCAGCAAGTGGAAATTTTAAAAGTTGTGTTTGAGATGTGTTTTATAGAGAGGACAACCAGCAGCAGAAGTTGGTCAGCCTGTAATTCACTGCAGATAGGTTGGCAGTGTGGGCCCCTGCCGGTGCTCCCTGGTAGCTCTGTTTCCTGGTTTTCCTTCGCTGGGGCAGCTCCAGTACTGGAAGCAGTCATGAGAAACCAACCCGGTGTGAAGGTTACTTTCATTGCTAGTGCTTTCCCTGCTTGCAGGGGCTGCTGCCACCCGTTGAGTAAACGCGTTTTCCCCGGGTAACACAGAGGCTGCCTGACCCCCAGCCCCTGCCACAGCTGCTCTGAGGGCAACAGCACTATTGTCCAAATGCCCTGCAGGGCAAAGGCAGTGTGTCCCCGTGCAACATCATCTTCTGGAAGAGATGCCCTTAATATTGTCTTCCACGTTTCCTGTGCAAACAAATTCCTTCCCTTCCTGCTTCCTGGATTAATGTGATCCCATCCTTGAACATGACACAGAAGTCTGAGAAGGGGGTGAGTGTATCCATCTAATAGACATAGTCTGCTCATGCTTTGGTGGGAACATTTCCATGAATAAGTGTTAGCAGATTAGGTTGATGGTTATTTCAGATTTTTCCCCCAAATATCTTTTTCCCTTCCCATGGAAGAATAATATTAAAATACTTAAGCTTTGTCTCCTAAAGTAGAAAATTCCAAGATATCCAATTGAGTGTACCAAAGTGCATATATTTTACACACAGCTCTCTGGCTGTGGTTCTCTTCAGCTTTCCATACATCTTTAGGAGTTTTCAGTCTGTGGCACACACTGTTCCTATTGAAAATAGTAGGTGAATAGAGGTGCATCCTGCACACTCAGAACAGGTATTTCCTTTTGTTTTCTGCCCCAGTATGATAGATCTTAAAACAAAAAAAAACCCCGCCCATGTCTGTGGCATTTTACACTGATTCTCTAATGACGAGAAAACTGTTGACAAGTAAATCCTCTCTGGGCAGCCACTGTGAGAGGCATGTTTTTTCTGGCTTCCTTCTGGGGCTCACAGAGTCCTGCAGAAAGTTTACGAGAGCAGTGCCTATCCTTCATAACAAAGGCTGATGTCGTGTAAGCCATTAACCTGTGTCCTGCCTCCAGAAGCATCATCATAAAGAGTCAAGCAAAACTTTTCTCCAAAATAAGTAGTTCCATGTGGCAAGCCTTGTCAAGCACAAAGCAAAGCCTCAGCACCCTGAAACAGCTCAGCTGCCTCACGGAAGTGTCCTTCGTGGCTCTAACTTTGTCTCTTTTTTCTTTCTTTTTTTTTTTTTTTCTTCTAAGTGGCCACTTATGACCAAAATGTTCTGGCTGCGATAAATTACCTGCAACATCTTGAATAGTTTAGTATAAAACCAAATTGTTTTCTGAATGCTATGTTATATATATTGCAATATCAATTAACTCTAACAGTGTTTTTTACAGAAAGGAAATGTCCATCGCTAGGAATTTACAATATGTGATGTTTGAGTCCAGAATGAATACTGACAGCTTGGTTACCATAAGCTCCTCAGAGACACAGTGCTTAGTGGAAACACTGACTTAATGGTAATGGCAGGAGTAGTGCCTGAACAGGCATAATGTAAGGCAGAATCCCTCAGGCTCCCCCCAGATCACAGTAACTTCGAAGGAAAAGTTGATAGAAAATTCGTGCATGCCTATTTCTGGGACCAAGAAAGATTAATCTCTCTACATACTGCTTGACTAGAGTTAAGAGCTGTATTATATTCCATTTTGCACATGGCAGAAGGTGCTGGGGAAATTCAAGGGACATTTTGTTGCAAATGTGTGAAGTCTTGCTGCAGAGCAATGAAGGCCACATTGGGGTTGTAGATCAGCGATTGTAAGGGCTGGGGGAGAGGTGCACCCAGCAGCCAGGGTGCTGGCAGGAAGAAATCAATGCTTTTACATGTCTTGCTGTTCCTTGCCCAGTCAGCTCTCTTGGCAGAGCTGGTCATGGTGAGCTCTCTGCAGACTGATTGCAATGAAACAGCTTAGCAAAGGCTTCGTAGTTAAATAGTTTACAGTAATCCTGTTGCTCTTGCCGGCAGTGGGTGAATAGGGGATCACACAAGCAGCTGTGCTGGCACATCAGTGCACAAGAGGGAACGGTAATAAAGGGCATCCTCCTTTCACTGGTTCAGCATGAGTCAGAAGACAACATCTGTCCATAACCCGATGCTTTCAAATGACAAGCTGAATGATGTGACAATTTATGTGACAGCATGACAGACTGTGACATTTCAGATTGCTGTGAGCAGCGCTCTTTGTGTTCACAAGATGTATAAGAAAGCGCAGCACTCCAAAAAGTATAAATAAGTGCCTCACAGACTTGCTGGGGAAAAACTCTTGCACATGAAGAAAGGGAAAGGAAAGAAACAATTTTAAAAGTCTATAGGAAAAACATAATCTTAAGGTGACACTACTTCACAGTTAACTTTGTGCTTTTTCCCTCTTCTTACAAAGCTGAGAATAACTCAGAATCATTTCTCTAAAACTTCAGGGCATAGAAGAGCAGGAGAAATGGCACTTCTACACCTCTTAAATTAGATTTGTTCAATGTGAAGCAACATAAAATAAGCTCTAGTTTTTTGGGGTTTGAGGAATGTAAAGGCATAGTAAATACAAGCTGATATACCAATTTAGTGCAAGTGTTGAGAGTTTTAAAAGATAAGGAGTGATAATGACTCAAAGTTGTCTTTAAAAAGAGATCTCAGATTTTTCAAGGAAATAAATACTAGAGAAAGAGACCCCGTTATATGAAAGGAAGTGAAAGTCTCAAGTACAAGAAGTGCAAAAATTCTATTCCTAGAGGTATGGATAGATTCCCTGCTTGTTAGTGATTACTAAGCATGAAAGTTTGAAAATATTAAAGTGAAATATTACGAACACAGTGCACAGTTACTGCTACATACAGATTCTGATGTATGGGCTAGATCTTAAAATGCTGTTGAAGTTCAGCAGTCTGGCTGCTGATCACTTCTTTCAGACTTGGCTTTACCCAAAAAAATAAGGAGCTGCTGCTCAAACATGCTTCAACCATGCTTTCAGAAAGAGATTCAGAAAGGATTTTAGGCCAAAGATGAAATTATACACTGTAGAAGTAATTAATTAATTGTCTTCTGATCAGAAACCATGAAGACTAGTCAGAATGAGAGATTTGTGGATGTCCATCCACCTTGGGCTGCAAACAAAGCAGGAAGATTTGTGTGTTTGTGTTAACATAGTTGTAGTTCTTTGAAATATGGTCATTGGACACAAATGACTTGGTGTACGGAGGCATTACATGATTTTCATTATATGTTTACATGGCACATGAAATCTTTGGTCACTCATGGAGAAGTTCTCAGTCCATTTGCAACTCAGGGATGCCTGGATTTTAATGAATGCTTTTTCATCCCACATTCTTAGAGCCTCTTTTCTTAAGTTGGTAATTTTTGGTGGTGTCAGTGGTGGAAAACCACCAAGAATGGGCTGTGCACCTGCTTCTGGGAGCTCTGCAGCTCATCCTCGTCCTGCTCTGCAGATTGTGAGTTGTAGGGCTCAGTCAGCTCTCTACACACGCTGACAGGTGAACTGTGGGGGATTTTACAGTTTCTTGAGGCTGCTTCAATGAGTCCTGGCTTCTTGCTGGGACAGCAATCCCATAACCCCAGCCACCAGGATTGTGAGAGGCTTTACTGAAGGCTAGCTAGCAGAGATAATAGATGGTAAAAGATACTTGAAAGCAGCTGATCCTTGGCAAGATTGAAAAATGTCAGGTGCAAGTGTTATAGGTCCTACCTGTGTGTCACGGATGGAGCATAAGGAAGGCTGCGGGACATTAATGAAATGTGGGAATTATATTTTGTGCACGCTATTTCCTGGCCCAGCCAGGAGCAAAGCCAAAACTGTGACAAACAGCAGCACAGTCTATTGCTACTGTCATAGCTTTTAAAAGAAGACTTCCAGAAAATATGAATCCTGCTTTCCTGAGCGTAACAATGCGTATCTAATCCCAAACTACCTTTTTTTTGTTGTTATTGCCAAATTATAAACAAGCCCTCTGACTTCTTAGGAAGGAGTGTGCAGAACGCTAGGTTCTCTGCTTGACAGATGTCTGAAAACATTCACTTGCTGGAGCCCTGTAGCAGGAGAGGGGTGAGACAGGCACAGTGCAGTTGAGGTGTCCTGGCACAGGGAATATGGCCATGGCAGGTCCCCAGGGAGTTTGAGCCAAGGCACGCACTTGTCCAGCCACACCAACACCTTCTTAGGGGACAAACTGGGATATTAAACTCCCCTCACTGCTTAGTTGATTCAGCCCCTGCACTGTCCTCAGGCAAGTAAGTAATACCTTTCCCCTCTGAATTATTTTACATTTTCCAAAGGGTTCTTTAAATATCCATGACACAAAGTGCAAAGGAAAAACTGCTGGAATTTGGTCCTGCTGAGGGTAAGGTAACAATATGAAGGATATGAGGCAAGTTACCATTTCATTGTGCTTTACTAGTGCTTGTAATTTACATCTCATTGCTTTCAAGGCCTCTGCTGGTAATATTTCCTTCTTCTAAGAATAGAGCTTAGAGGTATTTTAAGAATTCTGGTTGTTGTACAATTAATAGGGTAACATTGTACTGAGTAAAATAATCTGCTTGTTTTGAGCAGTAACAGTATTTTGCATGTCAAAAAAGGGTAGTGGGGAAGAATGTTTTATTGCCAGCACTTTTCCTTACACGGGGATGAATCACTTACATTCTTGGCAACCCAGCTCTGATTCACAAGAATGCTCAGTTTGATCAACTTCCTTCAAAACACTAAGCTTGAAGTAAAGAGGAAAAAAGAGAGAAAAACTTGGATGGGCTTGGATGAGGAAGATATTACAAGATGGACATTCAAGCAGGAAGACAATAAATCTAGTGTACAAATTGGTTTGCCCAAAGCAAGTCACTGACTTGCTGTTACAGGAGAGTTCAGTCTAAATTAAGAGGGTAGTGGGGAAAAAAAAAAAAAAAAAACACCAAGGAGGAAAAGAGCCAGAACAGAGAAGGAAAACCCTGCTGATCTGGCAGACATGGCGGATGTTGTGTCAAACATGAGTTTATTTGCTAACAAAACAATGTGAATTTTCAAGAAAAATTACCACCCTTCCCTTCAGACTGGAAGATTGTCCTCAGAAACAAAATAAGAGAATACAGTTGGTTTAGGCCATGGTTTCACACACCAAAGGCTGAGGGTCGTGCAGGGCCTTCTTTGGCGGAAGTGAGGTTAGCCAAGCCATCCCCCTGGTTGCTCCTCTCCACCTGTACCATAGATCCCACCAAGGAAGGGATGGCACTTAAAATGGTCCCTTCTGGTTTTATTCTAACAGGTTATTGTTCAGCTCATTGGTTCCCTGGGTTAGTTCACCAGGCAGCCACCCATGGCACTGCACAACATTCCCAAGTGCCAGTGGAGAGGATGACAGGGGTGCAGGGATGTGGTGGAGAGGAATGGACAGGCATCCCTTGTGCTACTGTGCTGCCTCGGCTGTGGTCTTCAGCACAGCACTGGTCTAAGGGACATTTGGCCCTGCTGCTCCTTTCTGCTCAGAGGCAGTCAAATGGCAGCTTCGATGAAACCAGCACAACTGATTGTTGGCTAAAGCAAAAACAACCCAAGCAAAACCCAAAACATTATTTAGTATGGAATTTCCCTTTCTCTAGGTCATCCTGTGGTCATGCAAACAGCTGTGCCTCAGTATAAAAGCATGACTGCGAGGAGCGGTGGAATCCAAGGAGGGAAGTACTGCTCCCCAAAATTAAACACTTCTTCTGTGTATCTGTCTTAGTATTTTTTGATTTCCCCCTGCTCTTCGTCCCAGTGCTCTGCCACCCTGCACCTGCAGTGCACACGGCAGCTGCAGCACTTCAGGATGCTTAAGATAAGCGTGAGTGTGTCATGTCCTGCAGGCAGCATAGGGCTGGGTGTCCCCTCAAAGCATGTTTGGTACTTGGTGGGGAAAAAATAACTGGGGAAGAATGAGAAGGTAGAGGCCCAGGAGGGCTGTGCCATGCCACGAAGGATTAAGTACAACTCAAAGCAGGACCCAAGATACTACAGCAATGTTGGTGTCTAATACCCTTGGCATTACACAGTTCCTGTTGTGTGTCCTGAGGATCCCAGTTTCAATGTGTTGACTGCTTCTGTCACGCTCTGTAGTGCCTGAGCAGTGAATCCATTACTCCTCTCTGATTCTGTAATCAGATATGTTGCTTATAGGTGGTAAATCTCACACTTTTGTGACACTGTGAAATTACTGTGTATTCACCAAGTAACTACATCCCGTTCATAGAATAAGATCAGTGCTTCCTGGTCTGGTTTCCTGCACGCAGATTGTACAATAGGTCAGTGTAGGTCCTGGGGATATGTCCAGGTTTTCCACATGCATAGCCTTCCTATCCAAGCTCCAGTCCAGACAATAATCAAACATCTCTGCAGGCAATTTTTCTGGGCATAAAAAGAAAACACGTAGCATACCTGGACACAGGATAGCCCCAAGTCAAAACCTCCAACAAGCATAAAACACCAGACCAAACTCCCAAGGCAAAATGTGTGGCGTGTACGTACTGGCATTTTTAGACAAAATTCTGCCATAGTGAAGAGGTACAACCTAAACTAGATCTTTCCTAGCCTTATTCCCTGTAAGGAAGGACTGGTTTGACTCTCCTCGGCATGAAGAATGGCAAGCACAGTCTGTTCTCTGTTCTGCAACCTGCTCACTCTTTCTGCAGTCTCTCACTGGAATCAGTGTGAAACGCAGCACAGACGCTGCTCCCAAACCAAGGAGGCTGGGCACTGAGAAAAGGGAGATTTGTATGCAGTGAGCCTGTGTATTCATGCATCAGAGAAACTGTGGTGGCAATGGTGTTCTCTCATAGTAATGCAGAGCGCAACGGAAATGGGATGAAGTTTTTTTTCAGGATAAAATTAAGCAGAACAAGAGCCAGTTGTTGTTTTGGGGAAAGGGAAAGCAGTTGATGTCAAAACGTTTCACCGATTTGGCAAAAATGCCAAGCTGGCCCTGCCTGCAGCATACACGGACTTCAAAGGCATTATCTTGAATAAGGATTAGAGGGAGCCAGATCACTGCTTCCTACATGTATTTAGCTGAGGTCAGATGATATGCAAGGCTATACCCCAAGGGTGTGTTTTCCTTCTGATACCGGTCAAGTTGCTGACACCTCTGCCCGCAGGTTTGTGGGTTCAGTCTTGCTTTAGCTGTGTAGACCCAAAGGGAGCTCAGTTCTGAGCCAGGACCAGGAAGAGTGGGCTACACTCTCACAACCAGTCACTTCGGGAGCGCCACTCCACAGTGGGAACACTCTGAAACAGCAGTGAGCCAGTTCTCAGGAGGGGCGTGTGGTTCTCAAACAGGATGCAGGCTGAATAACCCTCCATTCCTGAAGAGGGTGGTCCCCGAAGGTCAGGGCTGCCTTCAATGGTGTGGCAGTGTGAGAGGAAACTGCCTCAGAGGGTGCTTTCATAGTGCTCGGACTATGAATAAATTCAGCTTGTTGTACTCTGGATTCCCAAGTGTTAGTGATCAAAACTGTGAATAGGAGAATAAGGTTAGGAAAAGAACAATTCTTCAGCTAAACTTTCATTACAGGATGAAAAAGGGGTCCTCCTCCCCCCACCCTTTGTCTGATTTCAGACAAAGGGCTTTGCATCCCATGTAGGACATTTCTTTGCTGTCTGGGAGGAACATAGGGATTGTAGGTGATACCAGTCTGGTAGGGCTTGGCTTACTGAGTCTCAGAATATCTGGGGTGGGAAGAGACCTCTTGATTTGATCTAGTGCAAACCTCTGCTCAAGCAGGGTCACCAACAGCAGGTTGCCCAGGACCATGTCCAGTCAGATTTTGCAAATCCCCACATATGGAGGCTCTGCAGCCTCCGTGGGCACCCTGCTCCAGCTCTGAATGGACAGGCAATGACCAGAGACCTGACGTCAATACAGATTATTTTGATGCTTTTCACCTTTACAGTAAATTATTAAAGTACAACTTGAATAAATGTACTTGATACTCATGGACTTTGGTTCCGGTGAGGCTGGGTATAAAACGGTGGGGGACAAGGCTGATCCATACTTAACGCAGTTGCATAATTATGAGAAAAAGACAGTCAAAGAGACAGTTGAGTGCTACATGGGATTAACACACCGTGGCCCTGTAGGAACTCCCCTGGTTCAGGATAGGGGTGACCATTAGTCCAGCCAGTGCTGTGCTAATTCAGTGGAAGGAGGACCAAGGGTCTCTGAACCTGTTACAACAATAAATCCAGAAAAACTATGGAGATTTTTCATCCTTTAAGACATAAAGAGTTTTCTGGGAATATTTGTCCCTAAAACTCCAGAAGACAAGGGAACAACCAGGGTCATACTTTCTGTTCCCATGCTTCCGAGCCAGCACTCTGCTCTGACCATCACAGTTACCAGAGTATTCTCTCAGTTCTGGCAAGAGATCTTATCTGAAATCTTCACAGAGGCACATTTAGACTATTCAAGGCAGTTTTATATTACTCAAGCTAAAGTCAGTGAAATGTTTTAATTAGCGAGCAAACACAGTCTGTCGCTTTCCTCTGTGTGATGCACAGAAATCTGTCTGCTTCCTCCCTGAGAGCAGCACAGCATGTCTAATCCACTGGCTACTATAATTAGGATAGGGTAAGCATTTATATGGCACTATAAAGGTGAACTGGCTGCTTTGCAAATACAAAGACACCAATCTCATTCCCAAAGATTTCGGAGTCAAATGTGGTCAAGAAAAAACACAATTGCCTGCAGGGAAAAACTGGATCCTGCAGAGACCAAGAATCACCAGGGCAAGAGGTCTGAATGACAGGTCTGGAGAGGGAGACTCCCTGGGCTGAGTGACTGGATGCCACTCAGAAACACTAGGGTTTCAAAAAACTTTCCTAATCTGCCATGGACCTCATAAGTGACCTTCAGGAGCCAAGGAATCTGTGCACATAAATCTCCCTGTAAAACTGGTATTACTTCAACAGCTTCCAAAATAAAGGCAGGCTAATGAACAGGGGCTGGGAGGAGGCTGGAGGAACTGTGGCAGGATAGCATCAGGAGGCACTCAGGAGGCCAGAAAGGGAACAGGGGCAAAGAAGAGGAAAACCTCCGAAGAGTGAGAAGGCAGGGAGACAATGGCAAGCATAAGAAACAAGATGGGATCCTTTATGTGTGTGTGTGAGAATGTAGATAAACAACCTTTTGGTTAGGCTAAAGGGAGTACAGAAAGCCTGAAGAGCAGTTGTCAGTGAATTACATTAGCTGAAACAGGTAATGGCCAGACCATAGAGAAAAACTGTAGTCATGGTGATAGAAAAGCAAGAACCACTTGAAGAAGTGAGACAGAAACTAAAAGCTTCAGGTTGGGTCTTTATTCCAATGATGTGAAATCAAAGGAAAGAAAATAGCCCAGAAAAAAAATAGAGGAAATAATGAAATCTGATTTGAAAGAACTGATTCTTTTATATCGAAAAAATCAGCTTGAGGTGGAATTAATATGTAATAATGGCAAGGACTTCAGGAGAAGAAATTAAAAAAGGCACAGGGATCTGAAACTGGATAGTCATGGACAGAATAGAAAATCATTTCCCCTCTAGAAAGGTGCAGGCAGAAATGGTGAGGTACGATGAGGGGAGTGCCATGTTTCACAGGTTACCAGACAAAAAACTTCAGCTACACCGATACTGATGTTTGGTGTCACCCACTCTGTGCACCTCCTGTCACTTGCCAAGATGAGGATTTAGTGTGGTGTTTCAAATGGACGTGAAGTGAAGAAATTCCAAGTGGCCAAAAAAACACTCATTGCACACACAGTCTTTGCTTGCATTTCACAACATTGCACAAGGCTTAAAGAGTAACTTCCAAATTTGCCCACCCATATCGCTGTGTACACAGAGGATGGCTAAACAGATCTGGTGTGCATTGAAATTCATGTCATAGCCTGAGCCTGCCCTCTTGCTCCATACACACCAAGGGGTTGGCATTGCAGAGAGCGTTTGAGCATCTGGAATCTTTGAGAAGGGGAAAATAGACGGAAGAGCAATTAGACTGATCTTTTCAGGCTGACGGGAGTACAAAGGAGCATGGAGAGTAACTGTGAATAAATTACAGCACTTGAAGCAAGAAATGACCAGAGCACAGAGAAGACTTTTAAAAAGGGAAAAAAGAAGGACCCAGGGAACTACAGGCCAGTCAGTCTCACCTTAGTGCCTGGCAAGATCCTCCTGGAAGCTGTGCTAAGGCACATGAAAAATGAGGTGATTAGTGATGGCCAACATGGCTTCACTAAGGGCAATTCATACCTAACAAATTTGGTGGCCTTCCGCAATGGGGTGACAGAGTTGATGGATAGGAGAGCAACAGACTTTGTCTATCTGGACTTGTACAAAGCATTTGACACTGTCCTGCATGACATCCCTGTGTCTAAACTGGAGAGACATAGATTTGATGGATAGGCCACTCGATGGATAAGGAATTGGCTGGGTGGTCACACTCAACGAGTTATGGTAAACAGCTCAATGTCCAAGTGCAGACCAATGACAAGTGGTGTCCCTCAGGGGTCGGAATTGTGGCTGGTGCTGTTCAACCTCTCTGTCAGCCACATGGACAGTGGGACTGAGTGCACCCTCAGCAAGTTTGCCGATAACACCAAGCTGTGGGGTGCAGTCACCATGCTGGAGGGAAGGGATGTCATCCAGAGGGACCTTGACAGGATTGAGAGGTGGGCCCATGTGAATCTCATGAAGTTCAAAAAGGCCAAGTGAAAGGTCCTGCATCTGAGCCAGGGCAATTCCAAGCACAAATACAGGCTACCTGGAGAATGGATTAAGGACAACTCTGAGGAGAAGGACTTGGGAGTGTTCATTGACAAGAAGCAATGTATGATTGCCGCTCAGAAAGCCAACTGCAACCTGGGCTGCATCAAAAGCAGCATGGCCAGCAGGTCAAGGGAGGGGATTCTCCCTCTCTGGTCTGCTCTCATGAAACCCCACCTTGAGAACTGCATCCAGCTCTGGGCTTTCTAATATAACAAGGGCCTGTTGGAGTGAGTCCAGTGGAGGGCTATGAAGATGATAAGAGGAGTGGAGCCCCTCTCCTGTGAAGACAGGCTGAGAGAGTTGGGATTATTCAGCCTGGAGAAAAGAAGGCTCTAGGGAGACCTTATAGCAGCCTTCCAGTACCTAGAGGGGGACTACAAGAGAGCTGGAGAGGGACTTTTTACGAAGACATATAATGACAGCACAAGGGGCAATGGCTTTAAACTGACAGAGGGCAGGTTTAGATTAGATATTAGGAAGAAATTCTCCACTATGAAGGTGGTGAGGCACTGCCACAGTTGCTCAGAGAAGCTGTGGATGCCTCATCCCTGGAAGTGTTAAAGGCCAGGCTGGATGGCATTTGAGCAACCTGGTCTAGTGAAAGGTGTTCCAGTCCTATAACAGGGGGGTTGGAACTAGGTGATCTTTAGGATCCCGTGCAACCCAAACCATTCTATGATTCTATGATTTGTAGTCATGGTGATAGAAAAGCAAGGGTCACTCAAGTTGTTTTGCATGCTGTCATGAGATGTTGCTTTAAAACAACTTGTTGTGACTTCTGTGTCCTTATTCACTTTGATTTACCATATAACAATATTCCTATTCATGTGTTTTTCACATTCCAAGACTTAAAGAAGACTTTACTAATTTAAGTAACAAACTCATTATTCCCAAATCCTGTATTTTAATTATTTGCAAGTCGCATCCAATCCACAGTTTACTGACTGGTGATGAACAGAAGTTCCACCCTAACATTCAGAGCCTTTTTGCTTTAATCCTGGAGTTAAAATTTTATGAGCTCTAGCACAGTACGGAAAGGTAACATACAGCAGAGACTAAAAGAAAACAGCTAAAAATTGAACGTATGTTTAGGACTGCTGTGATGCTTTTTAGACAAGGAACTGTTTATTCCTGAAGTGAGCTAAAAGCAGTGGCTGATGTGGGAGGTTAGTTCAAGGTAAGTGTGGGTTGAAAAACAGTGGAAGACTAGGAGACACGCAGTGATAATGGTAGTCATTAAACATGAGCATGTGGTGGTGAAGCATTTTTGGAGGGGGAAGTATCAGTTTTGATGCTGTTTTCATGTTATATTATTCTCTGATGATATCCTAGTAGAACACTGTGGACAACTGAGTCCTACTTTCAGTCTCCCACTGTGGTGAATTGATCTTGGCTGGATGCCTGGGGTTCACCAAAGCCACTCTATCACTCCCCTTCTCAGCTGGACAGGGGAAAGAAAATATAACAAAAAGTTCATGGGTTGAGATAAGGACAGGGAGAGATCATTCACAAATTACTGTCATGGGCAAAACAGATTCAAGTTGGGGAAAATAATCTAATTTATTATCAATCAAATCAGAGTAGGATAATGAGAAATAAAACCTTATTCTTAAAACACCTTTCTCCCAGCCCTCCCTTCTTCCTGAATTCGTTCCTGAATTCTCTACCTCCTCCCCCACAGTGGTTTAGGGGAACAGGGAATGGGGGCTGCAGTCAGTTCATCACATGTTGTCCCTGCTGCTCCTTCCTCCTCAGGAGGAGGTTCCTCACACTTCTTCCCTACTCCAGTGTGGGGTCCCTCCCACGGTAGACAGTCCACCTCATACTTCTCCAACATGAGTCCTTCCCACAGGCTGCAGTTCTTGATGAACTGCTCCAACATGGGTCCCCCGCAGAGTCACAAGTCCTGCTAGCAAACCTGGAATTGCATCCAGCATTCACTCCTCTTTCCATGGGTCCACTGGTGCTAACAGGAGCCTGCTCCAGCATGGGCTTTCCACAGGGTCACAGCCTTCTTTGGGCATTCCCCTGCTCTGGCTTGGGGTCCTCCATGGGCTGCAGGTGGATCTGTGCTCCCCCATGGATCTCCATGGGCTGCAGGGGCACAGCTGCCTCACCATGGTCTGCACCAGGGGCTGCAGGGGAATGTCTGCTCCGGCACCTGGAGCACCTCCTGCCACTCCTTCACTGAACTCGGTGCCTGCAGAGTTGTTCCTCTCACATCTTCTCACTCCCCTCTCCAGCTGCTGCTGTGCAGCTCTTTTTCACCCCCTTCTTAAACCTGTTATCCCAAAGGGGCTGCCACCATCACTGATGGGCTCAGCCTTAGCAATCTTCGAGCCATCTGGCATTGGTTCTGTCAGACATGGGAGAAGCTTCTGGCATCTTCTCTCAGAAGCTGTCCCTGTAGCCTCCCCGCTACCCAAACCTTGCCATGCAATGCAAGTACACCTACAGTGGTCTCTCAGAATTTTCCCCAACAAATTTTTATGGGCTGCAATCCTGAACCTGATTTCAATAGAATTTTCTCTTTAAAATGGACATGTGGCACATGATAAGTCCCAACATGCAATTTCCTGTTTCTGTTGCAAAGGCCACATGATACTTAACCCCCATCCTTCCATCCTGCTTGTGATTATACCAACGGAACTGTAGGATTTGGGCCAAGTTACTTTATTTGTGCGAGTCACTCACCTCACGGACAACAGTAAATACCCTCTCTGGGTTCTCTGGTGTCCTTCTGTGCTGATAAAGCTATGTAAACAGGCGCAAAGCACACAGGATCTCGGCTCCCAGAGTACACAGAGGTGTGACTGAAGTTTTTTCCTGTACTCAGTATCATTCTTTCTCCCCCAAGAAAGTATGTGAGGTTTGTTGACTGGAGCTTCTTATGCTGCTTTGAGATGCCTTGCCAAGTTGTATGTTATCCCACTTCCTTCCTGCAGGCAATCCAAACAGTGGAGGCTTCCCCTGGAGCCCTGCCCCTCACAACTGCACCACACAACTGCTCAGCTCTCAGGCCCTCTCTTAGAGCGCCAGAAATGTGGTGGTTGAGCGCTGGGCTCAGCAGGAGCTCTGAGAACCTGCCACTTCTGTGGGCAGAACTTGAGGAGGAGATTGCTGCAGCCCTGCTGTGCCGTGAGATGCCGTGAGATGCCGTGAGCCAGCGGCTGGCACCTCACCCACTGCAGCTCAGCGCCGTCCTGCAGATGTGGCAGGTATGCGACGTCAGGCCAGCTCAGTTGGCACAGTCTCCATGAAAAGCCAATTTATTTAGGAAAATGAGATGGAGCAATAGGCTTACAGCACCACTGGAAAATTACTGTGTGTCAAAGAGAGGCCTAGCAGTGAGGATCTGAGTTTCTGCAGACTACCTAGGGCAAGACGTAAGTCTTACAGGTTTACTCTAGAGCTTTGTGTCTGGGCAATACCCTGTAACCAAGAAATTGGACTTCCCCTCAGACTCTTTGTGTTTTGCATCCTTTTGTAAATTTTTTGTGGGTTTTTTTGTTGGTTTTTTTTTTTAATCTGACAGTATGATCTAGTTGCTGATCATCATTCAGGAGGTGAGGATTCTAGGATTCTGGTCCTGGCTTTGCCCTTGAATTGCTGTGTTCCTTGTGAACATTCACACTTCTGTCTTCAACTTCTCTGTCCATCTTCTCTGCAGAGATGTAATTAATGTCTGCTTTGAAAAGGTGGCCCCTTATTATGGGTTTGGGGTTATTTTGATAGCAATTCCAGCCTTCTGGTGCACCATCACATATAGCAAGATTAACTAATACTTTCCCCATGCCTCTCTGGAATGTTCTCATTTAGTAGCTGTTTGACATGGATGATTGCCTTGCTTCAGCGTGGTCTTACTTCTGTTTCTTTTTTAATATATGGCTACTTCTGTCACCTACTTCCCTCACCCTTTGATACAAAAGCAGATTTTTTAAAACCAGAGGCATAAATAGGGGTTTTTTTAAGAGCTCAGCGCTTCTGTCTACAGCTGACATTTATCTCTGTTTCCCTGTTTCCAGTGAAGTCTTATTCAGTGTATCTAGAGTATATGAATGCACATAGTTCAATCTCCAACAGTTTGGTTTCCATGTTTTATATCAGCTCATCCGTTTTTCCTTGTGCATTAGTGATGTCAGTCTGCAATCTGTCTAGTTCTCTTCCTTTGCACTATGTATCTATTTCTCATCCATGTACTTCCTTGCCCATCTGTACTATTATTTTAATTGTCTTTGAATGCACATTAATAGTGCTTCTGAACAGATGCCAGTGCCCCTTTTTCTGTCCCATTCCTTCCTTTACTCTGCTTCATGTCCATTTTCTCTCGGAATTTAATCAGCTGAAAATCATTACTGTTATTTCTTTTCCTTTAGAGCTGACTTAGTCATAATAACAAAGCTTACAGGGACAGATCCAAGTCTTGTTCAAAGATCTTATCCAAAGCTCATTACCATGGTCACTATTTTTTTGATAATCTTCCAACTATACTTCCCTCCTTTTACAGACTCTGGCAGATCCAGCAAAATCTCAGAAGAGGAATGGTTTCCTCTGAGACCCACATGTAGTCCAAACCACACATTAAGCTGGGAACCCAAAATGTGTTCAACTGATATCTAATCTGACACTTTCTTGTCAGATCTTGAAGTATCGCTTTTCCTTGTATGGTTTTTGATAGGGCAGCCCATTAAAACTGCTAACTTGTGACTCAATTCTACCCTTTAGCTGGGAGAGAACCATTTGTATGTTTGTAAGCTGAGATGGTTGTAGTCTGTCTAGTCTTATTTTCCAAGGATACTGGACTACTACTGGCCCTCACCGTTGAACTCCTTTATTACCCTATTTATTCTCTCTAGCCATGCCTTATTGTCCCTGCTTAAGACAAGAAGGATCTTGATAAATGTTTAAGATGTTGACATGTTGAGGCTTTCTGAAATAGTCTCTTTTTTTGCTCTGGGAACGGTTAGGAGTAATGGTAAATGGTAAAATGTCCGTGACTCAGGCTGGTTTGCAACCAAATGGATGTGGGTTCTTAACTAACCCTGTGGATGTGAGCTGGTGCATCCCCTGCTGTGACTGCTGCATCTCTATAACATTTTATCTTCCTGTTGGCAATTATCCACCAGGTTTCTCTGGTAAGGTGTCTAGTAGGTGCTTTTCCAGTGGTGCTTTTGGGGAATGTGACATTTAGCTTTAGTGACCAGGCTTAATTGCAAGCTGGTAACTAACTGGAAGTACCCATTTTCAGGAAAGTTTTGCTCACCGCTATTTTGGGATTCATATGAGTAAATTGTGTAAATTGTGGTCTCTGTCTCATAAGTCATTTTTATCTCTTGTTCCAGGGTCTTATCTAAAAAAAAAAATCTCAGGTTTCCCCCTACGTATGAGCTACTCAGTGGACAAAGCATGTGTCATCTTATGCTGATATAATAACTTAATTCTATATTTTCTGTGAAATTGAACACTATTTTTCTGCTTTCCAGACTTCAGGAGTTTTATTAACCAGCTCTATCACAGGAAATAAAAGATTTTCTTCTCTTGCTCTCAAAGCTGATAACAGAAAACAAAGCAGTGGATTCAGGATAACAGTTGAAACATATTAAAGACATCCTTTCCTTGATAAACTCACTTCAAAATATGTCCTTTATTGTAAAGGTAAAAATATAAATTCCTTATCTGCCAACAGTTTTAAAACTGATAGATCAGTCTAATGCAAAATGCAAATTTGATAGCTACTTTAGAGGTATACATAATTTTCTCATGGGTAGAGCTACATGGGGCTTTAATACCAGGCCTTCTAAATAGGTACAGTGCATTATTGGAGAAATTAATACAGGTTTCGTTTAAATTGATGTTAAATTAAGATGCTGGACTTTGAGATGTCAATTCAACATGACGATAGGTCACAGAAGGAGCTATTCATCCAGAGATTTCCTAGTCTTTCCAAGACATGGGAATTACTCCTCTTTCCTTGCAGACAGGGAAGCTCAGATGGAGAAGTGAAATGGTTTGCTGTCAGTCCCGAAGTGGGGCAGGGATGGAGTAAAGCTGATCTATATTATCTTTGGCTCAATAGACCTGGCCACCACCTCCTCCCCCAAAATCAACATGAAACATTTCCATGGAGTGTCACTGTTCTGAAGCCTTGGATGGTCCCTAAATGCCCTTGCCCTGTTGCGGGTGGGTGGGTGGGTGGGTGTGTATCGGTGTGTGTGTGCATGGGGCAGGGGACATTTTGTGGTCTCCATAGGCTACGCACATGGCTCATTCCTCCCCATGTGCTCTGGTGCTGCTTTCCCATGCTGTGTTCCTCCTGGAGCTTCATAGTCACAAACCCTCACCTTCATACCAGCCACTCTGGGAATTCCTTTGTATTTTCTTCTCCAGAGCACCGGAGAAGAAAAGTGCCTTATCTGTTCCCTCAAGGTAGGTGTTTCTCACAACTCCCTCATTTTTTTTCTCTCCCCACACAGGCATTTTGGGAAACCACCATTGTCCTCACCAGAAGACAAGTTTGAGTCTCTCATTTTCTGCATCAAGCCAAGGGCTTTGAAAGCTCATGTGTTCCTCCCACACCTTTTCTCTCTGTCCAGAGGGTGAATCATTCAGAGCATCTGTGGCAAGAAGGACAAAGCTGTGGTGGGGGTATTGTTATGCTGGGAGATGCTACTGTGCCAGGCCGTTGATGAAAAGATAATTACAGGCCAGATTGATGGTTGCTTGATGCCCAGACCAGATGCTTCACATGACCTGCATTACCCCCTTCCCTTTTTCTCCAGGATCAGAAGGACACTGCCTAAAAACTTTTCCTAAAATTTCAGAATTGGTTGGCTGTGATGTTCAAAAGCCATCTGCACTACATCTGAACAAAGTGATGCCATTATGCTGATTGCAGGGAGTTGAAAACTTTGGCTATTCATTTCCAAATGGAGAGCACAATTGGCTTGAACTGGTGAAATTCCACACAAAGTCCCGACATTTCTGCAGTCCTCTTGGGCGCTGCTGGGCTCCAGCTGCAGTCAATGATTGATACAAAGTGTGGGGCTGGAAGCAGAGTACATATGAACATGGGCCCTTGTGAAATTCAGTTTTGAACCTTCTGTGTGAGGGCTATAAAGGCAGTCTGAGCATGCAGGATGCCCTACCGAGTTAACCAGAGTCTGGGTTCGTGTTTCTCTGCAAAGCTGAGGCAGTTTCCATATCAGATTTGTTCTATTTCATATCTTTTGTGCTGAAGTAAAATGAATTTCTGAAGTAGCAGCCCTTACGTTCACTTCACCTTTGCCACCCCAAAAGAATGCTGTGATAGATCCCACAGACATACTCCTGAGGGGAAAACAAAAAAAAAAAAAAGAAAAAGCATATCTAAACCATACACCCACTGAATTATTGAAGCAATGAGCATAACTTTGACTGACATAAATGCAATTTTGCATCATGGTAAAACATATACATTATTTTCATATATAGGTTGTGTTATCTGGACTGTGCTGGAGGACTCATAACTCCTGTTTCAAACTGGTTTTGCATTCATGATTTGGAAAGAATGATTGCCCAGTATCATTCTGCAAAGAAAATCAATGTGTTGAAACAAGAACATTTTGGTGATTTTGCTAAGCCTTTTTTTGTTCATATAATTCATTTTGTATTACATTGGTTTGTTCTAAACATGTTTTCCTAGTGAAGGATGTTGCTGTCAGCAAAGTCTTTGTACCTGTGTGCTAATACACACCTATCTTCACATGTTCACAGTCATATCACATGTGTGTTCTCCTCTTTTTAAAGAAGACTGGCAGAGAACTAGACATTGCTGATGATATTCTTACCTTACCTTCCCTTTTCATATTTTCCAAATGGGTTCGAGTTTTTATTGGCTACCAGTGCTGTGTAAAGGAAAAGATCCTCCCACCCACATCATAATGATTTGGTTGCTAGGAGTATTTTTAGCAGCACAATTTGGTAATTGTTTCCAAATACAATGATTTAGAAAGAGTCACACTGTGGCCTAGCAAACAGTGAAACGAGTACAGGGAGGGGATGAGGCAACTCACAGCATTATATGCGAGGGGATGGAGCTGTACAGAGCTCCTGCATCCCTCACTGTCTCAGGTGGCTGAAAGCATGTGAAATGGTGAAGCTGTAGTCTCTCCCACTGTGCCCACAAAACAGGGCAGACAGCTGCTCAGGCAAGTCAGGAGGTGAGTGCTGTAGTCACCACAGATCCACATCTGTCATTCACAGAAGTGGAGCCATGAATAAACACACTGACCCTCACTCATGGTAGATTACTACCTCATCGCCTAGTCTGTGAAGAGATTTGCTGCTCGCACAGACAAACGGTATTGCTCTGTTTATGTAGCATCTTTCCTTCTGGAGAAACCTTACAGTAGAGAAGATAGGTGGGAAGAAAGACTTGACAGTAATCTCCAAAGAGATGACACAGTAATCTCCAAAAAACCTTACAAAAATCAACTCATGTTTTGACCAAGTTGTTGTATCATGCTAAAACCTAGCTGATTTCAATTTCCCTAGTACTTTTGAGGAACACGATTTCCTTTAGTTTGGGTTTCTAAAGGGTAAAAGCAGAAATTGTCTCTTCATCTGTAGTGGACCAGCTGAATTCAGGCACTTCCTGAAGAGCTGATGCAACCCATCTCACCTGTTCTTGCTGCTCTGCTGGTGGGAATTCTATCCCAGCAACTCTGTGCAAACACATGAAATTCAGAAAGTGCAGCTGGATGGAACCAGGAAGTGAAATAGTGCAGCTGAGTCTCATTCCCAAATCAATTGGAATGCAAAAGGAAAATAAACCTTTCCAAAGGAGAAAAATAAATGAATAGATCTGTTTTACCTAGATTTAAGAATGTAGTTGACAAGCAAATCTTACAAAAGAGCATATTAGCACAGAGTAAGCAAATTTTATCTTCGTGCTGTTCCTTTAAACCAGCCTGAACTTTGTTGGGAAAAGGTCTCAAGCCATTGAGCAATGTCTGGTTTGGGCAATCTTGTTGCTATGCTTCATCGGATAAGCACAGCAGTAATTCAGAAAATGAAGCCATGCTGCATCTGTCATATCATCTGAAATTTACTTCAGTTTTGCAGGTATTTGAAGATTGCAAAATGAACCGCATTATCCTGCAATATACTGCCGACTTTGGAGTCTGGTCTGAACCTGATAGATTTCTTCAGCTTTCCAGAGTCTGAGGTTTCTCTTTTCCCCCCTGCCCCACCCTGCAATATATTCCAGTCAATGACACTATTGAAATTCTGACAGTAATTTATATACAGTAAGTGACTGCCTTCAGATGAGGTGCTAAACAATTTCTCTGCACCAGGCTGCATTTTTCTCATGAAATGTAGCACTCTATTGGCAGTCACTTCTTCTCCCAAGCCAGAACTTTTATAAGCACTATTTTTTTTATAAGTACTTTAATTTATAAGCACTATTGACAGTTTTGCATGGAAGGCATGGAAAATATTTATGACAAACAATCTCAGGAAACATCCTTAGATAGGACTGCCCATGAGTAATATTACTTACAAAAATAGTGTCCATGGCTTGGAAAAGGCTGTAAATATAGCTACCATCCTGGAAAGACAGTTATGCACAGACTTCTCTTCATACGTGCTCTCAGTCCAGTTGAAAACACTGGGACTAGTCACATGACTAAAGATAAACATGTCTAAAGTGTTTGCAAGACTGACATTTTCCCTGCTGAACAGAGGGACTCTATCATGAGACCCGCTCAGCTTTGCAACAGAACTTTAAGAATTTTGAAGAATTTCAGGACTGCAGGCTACTTTCATGTTAATGATCTAAATATATATGCATATATAGAGGAAAGTTTACTTTCTTATTGTTTTCACCCTGTATCAGTACCCCTTGCTTATGGTTAGCATGGGTATCTGTCATGCTGAGGGGTTAGAGCCAGCCTCCCACGTCCAGACATTACTGTATTTGGTATGTGGGGATTATTTCTCATGGAGAATTGTCTTTAATAAAGACCATAGAGATAACAAAACCCATAATATTTATGCTTTCATGAAAAACAGGCTTATATGGGGAACCTTATTGCTCTGTACAACTACCTGAAAGGAGGTTGTAGTGAGCTGGGTGTCGGTCTCCTCCCCCAGTAAACAAGCGGCAGGACAAGAGGAAATGGCCTCTAGTAGCACCAGGGGAGGTTTAGATTGGATATTAGGGAAAATTTCTTCTCTAAAAGGGTGGTCAGGCATGGAACATGCTGCCTAGGAAAGCAGTAGAGTCATCATCCCTGGAAGTGTTCAAAAAGCATGTGGATGTGGCACTGGGGACATGGTTTAGTGGTGAACAGAGTAATGCTGGCTTAATGGTTGGACTTGATGATCTTAGAGGTCTTTTTGAATCTTAGTTATTCTGTGATTCTGGTTCCAGGCAGCTACATCCATAACAAGGTCAAACATGACCTTTGCATCCAAAAATCCTTTGCAGCTTGTGTTCCAGATGTGAAGTGCCTGTCTGCCCTCCTCTGATACCTCATAGCCCCCTTGTGTCCTTACCATGGTGAAACAACATGAAAAACAAGTAACCCCCCTTAAAAAAAACCCAAGCAGACCAGAAGCTGAAAGGAAGCTCCAAGCAGGCATTGGTAGTGATGCCACTTTGTGTGCATGATTAGTCCAGCATGGAAGGAATAACGGTAGGAATAAACAAAACTGTCAACTGAGTTTGGAGCGTGGGGTGAGTGGACAGGCATCTTTAAGCCGCCTCCCTTGCCCAGAGGGCTGTGGATGCCTTATCCCTTAGATGTCCAAGGCCAGGTTGGATGGGGCTTGGAGGAACCTGGTCAAGTGGAAGGTGTCCCTGCCCATGGCACGGGGGTTGGAACTGGATGATCTTTAAAGTCCCTTCGAACCCAAACCATTCTGTGGTTCTGTGATTCCATCTCAGCCCTTTTCACCTCAACAAGTGGAGGCAGTGACATTCCTTCAACTCCGCTCACAGCAGAACCCAGCGGGGAGCTGCTGTGAGCGGAGTGGGTTTTGTGAGGGGAAAAAAGTGTCACTTTGTACTGCTTGTAAAACCAGGAAGGGCGCCCCGAGGGGACCTGCGGGCGGAGGGCAGCCTGCCCCCGCCGCCCGGTCCCCTCGGGGTGCGACAGCCCTCCCCGGCCCTTCCCGCCCTGGAAGCCCCTCCCCCCGCTGGAATGCGCCGGGAGGGGAGTGGAATGACGCGGCGCCGCGGGGTCACGTGGCGCGAATGGAATGCCAACAATGTAGCGAATGTCCCGACTGCGCCCCGCACTCGGCGCCCGGGACGGCCAAGGGGGAGGATGGAGAACGGCCCGCGCCGCCGCGGCCGCCGCCGCCGCTGAGCCGCGCCGTGCCCACCGCCGAGGGGCAGCGGCGGCGCCGGGCGCCCCGGCGAGGTGAGCGGAGGGGCACGGGGGGGGACGCGGGTTCCCCCTCAGCCCCGGGCGTGAGCGCCCCCCATCCCCCAAAACTGTGTGCGCGGAGGGGAAAGTCCTGTGGAGGAGCGGGGCGAGGGAGCGGAGGTGGGTCGGTCCCCGAAGCGAGAGTGAGCGTCCCGTGTGCGCGTCCCCTCCCGGGGGCAGGCTGGGCGCCCTGCCCGCACCCTCCGACATTTTCCGGACACCCGTGTGACAGCCCAGCCCGGCCCTGGCGGAGGGGGGAGAGGGTCCGCCTGTCCGCGGCCTCTGCCCCAGCAGGCCGGAGCTGCTCGTAAATGGCCGGAGTTTGTTTTGGGAGCTTTCCGCCCGCGCAGGGAGTGGGTTTGGGGCTGTGGGAGAAGGGGCTGGTGCTCCCGGCGGCACACGGGGGTGGGGGGCGCCCCGCCTGGGCAGAACCCGCCGGGCGGGTGTCGCGGGGGGCGAGGGCAGGGCGGGGAGCCGGGCGGGGGCATCCAGAGCCCGCGGGGTCCCGTCCGGCCGCGGCGGGGGCCCCGCTGTTCCCAGTCAGCTGAAGGTCACTGCCAAGATCCAGCACTTCGCCACCCTCGCTGCTGCCTCGTGAGCGGTGTGCGTGTTGAAATACCCCTTTCCCCGGGAAAGGCATTGGCGCAGATGACGCAAAAAGAGGCTCATTTGGAGCGTCCGGGCTCTGCGATCAGTCCCTGCCGGGCTGCTGTGCGTGGGGAAGGTGAGCTGTCTCCCTCAGCCCTGCGTTGGGCCGGTGCTTGTGGTTGGCGGTGGGACATTGGCACAGGGTTACTTCTGGACAGTTTTGTTAGCAGGAGGAAGGAGAGGACGAATCGTTTTGGGGAAAATCCTCTTTCCAGTTGTTTCCACTTTTATCATGTGCCTGTTTAGGAAGAGTAGCACGATTTGTATAATAATGAAATCTCTGAAACGCTTCCACCCCATCATAAACCTCCAATACAAAGTGGACGGTCCCCGCTTTCTTGAATTTCTGATCAAAAAGACCCCAAAGCAATACCCGTAAATTGAGAGAGGGAAGGCTGTTGTAGCAGTTTCTTAAAACTCTACTCTTTCCTTCTGCAGTGAGTGCTAGTTCAGCTGACGCCGGTACCCGCACAGGGAAACAGCTTGCTGGCTCAGGCGAGCTTTAGTTTGCTGCTTGTGTCCCAGCTCCACAGAGCCATTAGCACATGCAGCCTGTTGGTGAATGAAGAAACAGGACAGTGAATAGATAGTGCTGCTGGAACAACAGGCATCAGCATATAATTTCAGTGTGGTTGGTTGGTTGCTGCCAGAGCAGCTATTGGTATTTCTCAGATGAAGCAAAATAATCAGTTGCTCAAAAATTGTTTAACTTGATGCAACTAAAGTAACGCTGTACTTATTTGAAGTGTCGTATCTTCGGGGTAATGGACAAGCTTCTAATTAGTACAGAACATAGAACATTTTGGAAAAGACATGAGCACTGTTTAGTCAGAATGGCTTACAACTCAAAAATAATTCTGAATAATAATTTCTCCTGATGGTAGGAAGGCTATTGATACCCGTGTATCAATACAGTTCCTGCTGTAGGCAAGGTGCAGATTAGAAGGATTTGGAGTTATCCAAATCCAGACGTACAGTCAGAAATGCTTAGACAGGATGAGACATTCCACATATCATTTAAAGCATACAGTCATCTTTTTTGCTAAAGATGCAAATCACAGGAAGATTTTAAAAAGCAGGCAGCTTGTCTTTCTTTGTAAATCATCTGTAATGTTTAGCGTTCCAGTTTCTTGGCTTATCTTATGTATTTCGTTTAAAAAAAAAAAAAAGCCCTGCAAAAATGTGAAACAGGTTTGCAGTTAGCTCCGGTGCTTACTGTTGTTGTTGCTCTCATTCACACTGTCTAAACGACCAGCGTTTCTTTCTGGTTTAACAGTATTGTAGATGTAAGCCTAGGAAGTTTCCAGCTGGCTTGACCCAGCATTATTGGTCTCGGCCTTAGGCTAAAGGTCACAGAAGTTCTTTATGTTGAAGCATGTGTGTAAGGGGGAATGCAGTCTTTTGCTGCAAAAAGGTGGGGGTCTTGCAAGCTCTCCCAGCGTGTCCGAGGCCTGAGGATTGGCACAGGGATTAAAAAGGAAGAACAACCCAGATGCCTAAACCCAGCCATATGGTGCCTGCTGCTGTCAGGAAAAGAGAGACAATTATAGACTAATTAATTGCTCTGTATCTTCTAAGCACTAGCTAGTTATGATGTAATCTGAAGAAGGCTGCAATACTATTGTGTTTTATTTTTTTAACAAGGCTATATTCTGCCCAAGAGAAAAAATTCTGTTCTAGGTATCCTGCGGTTGCTTTTGTTTTCATTTAGGACAATGAAAGCTTGATTTGTTATTGACTAATAGCTGATTTGTGGAAACAGCAAAACCTAGATGCACTCCCCCTAAGACAAGTGGCAAACCCTTTCCAGTGTGCATGTGTGCATTTATGTCACTCTAATTCCTCTATGAGTTAGTGCTGGAGGATATCTGTACAGACTACCCGGTGGAGGAGCTCAACACCTCAGATACATTATGTGTGTGTTTTAGTTTCCGGAGCATTTAAATCTTAGCAAAGGAGGGTGACACGGGTTAATCTCGAGTGAATAATCTGTGCTCCTGCATTTCAAACTGGTGAACCATCATAGAAGAGTCTGGGGTCTGACTTCACTGCTGCATTTCAGTCCTTGGTTGTAGAGGAAAGCTTGAAGTGGGCTCTGCACTGCGGAGGAAGTAGTGATGGGCTTCAGAGGTGAATGTGTTTTCCTCTTGGCCTTCACAGTAGTAAGCTGTTTATTAGGCAGTGAGAACTGATGGTAAATGTATGGAAATGGTTATTTTGTTGGGAAATGCTATAGCTGTCACAGGAAGGGCTGTCACAATGAAGCGAGTTTTAATCTGAGCACGTGAAAATAAAGAACAATACTTTGTGGAGAAACTCTTTTCAATTATAAATGTGCTATGAGCAGGAGCAAAGCGCCTTTTAAAACAAAAATATCCAGTCGGCTTCTGAGTGATGGAGAGAAACATGCAGTGTGTTACCATCCGCAGTATTTGTGATTTGAAAACAACTGAGCAGAATTCTTACCTTACCAGTGCAGTGTCTGGAACACCATTCAGAAGTCACTTTACAAGTGCAGATGGTGGTAGCAGAGGCAAACTTACATTAGCAGCATCCACAGCTAGATGACATATCTGATTAAGCTGTCTTTCATCCTGTTCCAAATGCACCATTATTTAATGTTTCTGTTACGGTGACATGTGAAAACTTAGTTAAGGTAGAATTTTTGTTACAACTTTGTGCTGCACGGGGATCACAAGCTGCGCAGTAGCTCAGCAGCATAGTTGCTCTCTGCTGCATGTCAGAAGAGGTGCATAAAGCTGTCTCAGAGTCTTTTTTTTCTGCCTTGGGATGCTACCTGATCTGGTTCTTTATCTTCTGCTGTTACTGTATAGCTCCATTTACCCCTCTTTTCCCTTTCCTCCCTCTAAGGCATAGCTAATGAAATATCCTATACCCCCTCCCCTCCTTTTTTGTCCCCCCACTTCGTCCTTCCAGTTCTGGGGAGAATTGTTACCTTCAGGCTTTGCTAAGATATTTATGTGCCAAGGCAAAATATCTTGTCTTTTTGCTATTTGCTTTGTTATTGAAATACTAGAAGTTGCTATGGTTAGAGTCATCAATATTTCCATTATAAATCTTCTTCACAAACTTCTGAAACTGGCCTCAGCTGGTGTAAAACAAACAAAATATTAAGTGGGGAAAAAACATTTCATGAGCATACTCTTCCCTAATTATGAAATAGGATAGGCTTGTCAAGGATTTGATTATGCAACTGGGTGGGAAACATGCCACAGTTGGTACTGTAAAATTCTTAAATGTTGTAGTTTTTGAATGTTTTATTTTAATTTATTTTGAAAATTAAACTTAAAAATTAATTATTTATTGATTAGGTTGAGAAAACCTTTTGGAATCTTGTTATTGAAAACAGATAAAGTGAAAATCATTAAAGGGTATCCAGCTGTGACAGCTTAAGAGGTTAAACTGATTCACTTTCACTTGATTAGTTGTCATGCTGTCCCTTCAGAGGCATTTACAATATCAACTTAATTGCATGTACTTTTATTTTTTTTTGTTTCAGACACTGTCCGTCTGCAAAATGATGATTCCACGGATTTTCGTTTTCTGCAGGAAATGTGGAGATTTTGAGCTGAAGTAAAACACTGGCAGAAATCTCTTGAGAATTTTGCCTTTTTTTTTTTTCGAAGGATTATGTTTACAAGAAATTGATAACATCAAGTGACACTTTTTTGAAATAATTTAAAAAACACAAAGAACAAAGCTGTATTTATGCTCAGAGAAAACTGGATTAACAATGAGGCCAAAGACTTTTCCTGCTACGACATATTCTGGAAACAGCAGACAAAGGTTACAAGAGATTCGAGAAGGTTTAAAGCAGCCATCCAAATCTTCAGGTCAGGGACTACCTATTGGACCAGGCAGTGAAACTTCTCTGGACCCTAAGATTTTAATAGGGAAGGATGCTGCAAGGCAGCAGCAGATGAGACAAACGCCCAAGTTTGGACCATATCAGAAAGCTCTGCGGGAAATTAGATATTCTTTGCTGCCCTTTGCTAATGAGTCGAGCACCACAGCAGCTGTTGAAGTGAACAGGCAGATGCTCCAGGAGCTGGTGAATGCAGGTTGTGATCAGGTACGTACCAGTTTGGAGGGGGGATTGTCACAAGTTTGCTCTCAGGATTGAAGAAAGGATTTTGATGATGGCTGTCGAAATAATAGGATCATAGAAGTGCACCAGTTCCTCTGGCAGTTGTGCTGCTGTATGACTAGCAGAGTAGGTGGACTTCCTTTTGAGAGAAGTGCCTAGTTTAGGATTAATTCACATTAAAGACAGTCATGGTGACCTCTAGGATTCTTTTATGATTTCCTCCGTTGATATCAGTTGATATGTAAGGCAGGGTAACTTGCCTTATTTTTTCTTATTTCTTTTCTTCCTTTTTGTTTCTTCATTTTTCCCTGCAACACTGGAACAAGCCTTAGCTGTGAGTAATAGGGTGGAATTTTGTCTAGCAGATCTAAGCCCTGCTCACTGTCAGAAGCAACTGTAAGAAAGAGAGAGTATATGGTATTTGAAGAAGGTCCCTTTCTGTTGGCCAGAAAGAGGTGGAATTGGCTGGATGTTCAGCAGACAGCAGTGGTTCAGTACACACCTGTTCTTCCTCACTTCTCTCCTTCTCTTTAGAGGTGGTAGCCCTGCTCAGGGTGTAGAGGTGATTTTTTTGTTGTTGTTGTTCTGAGATTTGATACTATAATGTTTTCTTAATTCAAAGACCCTTTGCTTGGTGCAGAACACACTCTTCTTGTGTTCTTCTTCTTCTACCTTCATCTGGCTTGTGCATCCAGTGTTGGTATCGACTTTCACTCCTGTCCAGCAATAGTTCAAAATTTTGCTTTTAAGAGACAAAGTGCTGATTTGAGTTCAGATTCTGATTGTTGTAGGAACAACTTTTTTTCCATGTGATTAAATGGCAGTTGTTGACAAGCTGAAACGTTTCCATTTGTGCTCCATCATATAAATTGGAGAGATTTAAAACCAGAGTGCTTTCAGTGGCATTTCCTTGGTTTCAAAACTTAGTCTCCATTCACTCATGGCAGAGTGTGAGTCTCACATCATATTCTGAACCTGTATAACAAAACTAACATCAAGCATTATCATAAACAGGGTGCATTTCCCTGGAGCTATATAAAGACTAATTAGCTCTGTTTCTATTCCAAGGAGTTTATGCTACGCGAGGCAATCAGAGATTGCAGATCTAATGAGAAGGGCTGCAGTACAAGTAAACAATTCCTGGTCCAATGAACCAAGATGCTGTACTGAATTATTTAAGTGGAGGAACCAAGGATTTTCTCTGATCTTAAGTATGCCATGAAAACAGTGTGTTTTAGAACTCTACCCTCGAAAGTTCCCTAACTGTTTAGGATGAGAACACTCCCTGTGCATATGGAGCCAAGGTTAAATGAGCACAGCTGGATTCTGGATTGGAAGTGCACATTTAGTAGGTTACACGGACAAATCGTTCACACATAGAACAGGCTCGTTGGACTGAAATCTTGGAAAGTACTTTGAGCGCACTACAGCACAGTAGTGTTAAGCCAATGTATAAAACAGAAATACCTGAGCACCTGTTAAATATCTTGGTATTTAAGGAAGTGTAATGGACTCTATATATAAAGCTTTTTACATATTTAGCTATTTTTACTTCAATGTTCATACAATGGTATTGCTTCTTATAGAGCACTGAGCCCAATTCTGACTCTGCTGTGAAGATTTTTGATACTTCCTTAAACTTGTCTGCACATTTTTGGTTGTTTTGTTTTTTCCCCTACTCGTTGGCCGTGATCCTTCCATCCTCAGATGTAGCCTTTCTCCCAACGTGTGACTTGTTGCCTGGAGATGGCATTATTGGGCTTCTCCCTTAGGCACGTTTGGCGTTCAGATCTAGGCATAAGCAGATCACATTTAGCTAGAGCCCAGACAGAGATTTCAAGACTGGAATCCTGTGGCTAAAAATGCTGGGTTTCCTAATGTGAGTCCACACCACATGAAGGTTGGCTGTCCTGAAGGGCTGTGAATGAATGGATTGTCTTGAGATGGTGTGAATGGTATCTGGCCCTGGGGATGGCATGGCGTAGGGTGACAGACTTGATTGCTCTCTCTATTTTTTTTTCCTTCCTGAGCTGTTTTGAATCAGATGCCAAACTGTTTCAGATCGTGATGTCTAGTAAATCATTGATCCCAAATCAATGGCTTTGTGAATCAAAGCCTTTAAATGCCTACCACATGGACATCTTCTGTAGCCCTGTAGCTAACAGATCTCTGATTTAATGGAGAATTGAAGGCAGCTTCACTTTCTTTGGGAATGGTTTTACATAACTCTGAACCCAATGCTAGTGTGAGGTTGGTAAATGGGCCTTGAAGCCCACCTCCCGCCTTCCCTCTCAAATCCCCAGGAGCAGAGGTTTTGAGGTTAAGGATTTCAGGTCCATGAATAGCTAATAGTCTGCTTGAGCCTTCCTCTACTGCAAGTCTGCAGAGTACAAGAACTTACACCTTCCCATCCTGCTTCATGGTGCACGAATCAGCTGTTCAGCAGCTGCAAGCCTCCTGAAGTTGGCAATTTGTCATAAGAAGCTATTAATTGTGGGTGTTCTGGGAAGCTGTGAAGAATGAATAGACATGAATAACAATAACATTCAGTTTGATCTTACGGGAACTCCATTTTCAAGTTGGATTTGGGCTGGTGCTTTTTGGTGTTCTAGGTGGAACACTGAAAAGTAATTCTAAACCTTGTGGGTAACCTGTTGTGGTGGACACCAGGCAAGGATCAGGATTTTTCTTCAGTCTGTCTATTAGGCCACCATAAGGATTTTTGGAAGAGTGAAGGGAAGCAGTAGCAGTTGAGAAGGAAGACAAATTTTAGAGGCTAGGGAAATGATACTTCTATTTGTAACTCTTCCTAGCTCCACTCATCTGGTATAGTTAGTTTTTAACAACAACCATTTTACATCCTACAAGCAATGTTGCTTAGTAGGGTTTTTAGCAACCTGTTCTGCCTAAATGACTCTAAGTTTTAAGATGAAATTGAAATTGGTTTAATTAAATAAAAAGGAAACATAACATTTTATTACTTTACTCTTGCTCTGTGAAAGACTCACACAGCCAGGAAATTGGTTATAAACCCTTTGGTAAACTTAACAAGTATATGAAATGCAGTGTAATTCATGAAGTAAATACCAAATTCTTGTGTCTTTCAGTTACAGTCACCATAGGTGTTACATGTGAAAACAGTTTGTTTTTTTTTTTTAATTGGTTAGAAAGTTGCCACTGTCCTTTTAAATGACCCATGTTCTTTTGGAAAGATTTATTTTTCAGCCATTTTTTTTTTTTTTGTGCAGTTTATGATTTTATAGTGAAATCTGGTCACCTAAACTTAACGGGGACTTTGCAACTGATCTGAAAGAAGCCAGGATTACACACTTTTTTTTAAAAGAGATACAGAACAAAATTACACACACAGTTAGTCATCGCTTTTCTGAAACAAATGGAGTAACTTGGCTGTTGTTTGCTTAAGTCATCCTCTCAACAGTAATTATTTAGCGAGTTTGAATCAAAAATAATTAGTGCGGCATAAATAGTTCTGAAACTCGTAGAACATGACTGCTAAAGAGCAGACCTTTTTTCTTGCAAAAACTTGAAGCCAAAAGCCCTCCTAATATACCATTCTTTAGTAAATAAAACTCCTTGGTTTTGGAAGTGTAACTTGCAGTCACTGTGGAGGGACAAGAGCATGGAGCGTCTGTCCTGTGGGATGGTAAACCACTGGAATCACCTGGGGCAACTGGATGGCGTTTGGGGTGTGGTGGTAAATGCAGCTGCTGTTGTGGATTGAATTTTTCTAATGAATAGATGCAATTGAGCATATGATCAGTGACATTCCAGCAACCTGAATGGGCTGCACTGTACTTACTGTACTTCCTTGGAGCATAAACAGCCACTGACATTGTAACTCAGAGTGGGCTGCAGCAGTTCTGGATAAACTGTGGAATGTTATACACTTGTCACTTTTGTGGGGTTTTTTTTGTCTTTCCCTCAAGCAAACTTTCCTTTGAGCAATGGTACCTTTTCTGGGTGAAGATTTCTAGACATGGTTTGTTTGGGCAGCTGTTTCTAAGAAAAAGATCATATTTTAAAATTTTTTTACAGGCTGTAATCCTCCAGTAACATGCTATCTGCTGTACAACTACGGATATGTGAGGCGGGGAAGTTCTTACGCTTCTTTTTTTTCAGAAGCTTTTAAAAATATATCTATAATAAAACATGTACATCCCACCTGTGCCGATATCAGGACATTCTGAAGGGGAAGACCTGTCCATTAGACACTAATCTTATTGTCTTTCAAGGAAGTGGAATGGTGTCTGTGGGTATTGTAGTGTGTCTTAAGAATATCAAGTTGAGCAGATTGTCATCTGTATTACACTGTATTAATGGTATTCAGTTTGTAGAGATGGGGTGGGTTGAAATTCTATTCTGCCAAACAGAGCTTGGGCTAAAAATCCTTTATATATTTTGCATGTAGAACTAGTAAGCTGTTTTTCTTGTTTTATATAGTGTTTTTAGGTCATGCTGGCACCTATGATCCATGTGCCATCTAGCAGTGTGTTACTGAGCAGTATGACTTTTCATCATATCGTTGGGAGTGATGAGAGGAAGCAAACACAACGCAGAGTTTTGCTTTGGTAACAAGCTTGCTGAAGTTTTGATGTAGTATAATATCTGTTGTGATGTATTTGTTAAGAGAACAAGTCTAAAAGGAGAGCTTGCATTCAAGGTGAAGGGCAACAAATTTTGTAACAGCCCCGAGCAAATGGGGGAATTAATTTCATAACATTGGCCTGTCACATAACAACATCTTGTGTTCTGCATGGGTAAACTTACCTGTGTTAGGAGTTCTGCCTGCCCAGCTATTTACCAAAACCTCCAGGATGAATGTCTTAGTCATTCTCTGGGTGTTTTCTGTTCAGGTTGTTTTGTTAATGAAAAATTACTGAAGAATGAGCTGTTATAAGATTGCCTGGGTTATTCTGTGGGACATACATTAAAGATGGTAAGAGTCATTACAAGCTATGTTGCAGGTCAGGAGGATAGAAGTATTCTTGAGTTAAGGGGAGGAAAAAAGGGATGTTCAAATGAGGGCATGCAGGAGAGAGGTTTTATTTTAGCAACTGAAATAGATCTGGTAATTCGGGACATCAGTCTCCTGTGTGTTCCATTTGCATCCCTCATTTGAAGGTAAGTTGTTCACTCTGCCTTCTTTATACTAGGTGTTTCGAGAGCTTGTTTCATAACCTTTTCCTATACTTTTTTCTTTCTAACCTCCCTGTTTGGTTTCAACCTTTTTACTCATTTCTGAGAAGTTTCCAGTATAATCCAATGTTCTTCCATCAGAGCATTGTAACGGAATATGTTTTCCCACTAATGTGCCTGAAGTGAGTGCCTTAAGTCGTTTCAGTTCTTAGTTGCTTTAGAAAAAAAGTGAGTCATAGCTTTCCAGGGGCTGAAAGCAAGAGGCAGGGATTGCTTTTGAGCTGATACCTGCTGACACCTCTCTCTCCTAAGTCCTTTCTCTTGTCTCCAGACTTCCTATGTTGCTGTCACTTCTTGATGATACTTAGTGAATATACTTAGATTCTCTGTGTCGTGACACAATTCCCACAATGTATTTGGGAAGGGGTACTTGGTATTGTTCTACATGAGCATGGCTTGGAGTATGCTGGTCCTTCAGAAGGAAGGAGAGTATTTTCCTTCAGAAGTTTCACGGTGGTGGAAGTATTCCTTAACAGTATAGGTGATTTAATGTTCTCCTTCCCTTGACAAGATGTGGCTTCTTGACAGATGGTCAGTAATATGGCACTGAACAAGACTACAGTATGTTTTAAGCTCTGCCTATTATACCTGTTGGACTCCTTTCTTCTTTATCTAACTATAGAATAAATCACCTCTTGGTAGTAGGGTTATGTTTGAAATGACAGAACAGGAATCAGATGCCGGCCTTCAACTGTAGATAAGTGTGAATTTTAAGTTATGTTAAATCAGTGCTTCCCTATTTCTCATATCAGATAAACATTGTAGAAGCTTGGGAGTTAATATAAAAGTCTAAAATTATGTCATGCAGTAACAAGGGTACAGGATTAACTTGCATCGGATACTTAAATTGTATTTATTAAAATTTAACTGCCAGGAGAATGTTTAGCTGTGATTTTTTTTTTTTTTAATAAAAAAGGAAATGTCTTCTTCACAGTCACTAAAAAGTCTGCATAAGCATTTACTTAAGTCTGTGAATAAAAAAGCCCTTGTGACCAAAAGTGAAGATTGCCATTATTATTTTAACAGGAAGTTGATATCACAATAGTAGTAGGGTGTAACTGTTACTTTTGCAGTTTTTTTGTGTTTCTCAGCCTAAATCTCTGCTGTTCTTTTCAGCTTGTATCTGAGAGGAACCAGTGGGATTTTATAACAAGACTTAAAAATAGCATTTCTTCTGTTGGGGTCTGGGAGGTTTTTGGTTGTCTGTGTTTTGTTTTTTTTTTTTCTTTCTCAAGAAAATTGAACAATGTTTTTAAACTTAGAGAGATTTCAGTAGGACTGAATGCAAAACTTTTGCATGCTACAGTCTTTAGGGACAATCCAAGATCTTCATTTAGAACTTACTTTGTTCAACCTAGGAATGCTTTTCTGGTAGTTACTAAACTAAATAAAAGGTTACATTAAAACTGCCAACTGAATATCAGTAGAATGCAAATAAAGTCCATGGCTACTTCTCATGTGATATAGAGGTATGTGCCATACTTCTGTGGAGTGATTTTTATTATTATTCATTTTCTGTTTTTCTCATGTAGTGGATGTATCCATATGTCCATTAATTCCCCACTGTTGCCTTGAATCTCTCTTAAGAAACAGCTGGGTAGACCCAGGTTTTCCCTTCTTTGACTTAGGAAAGAATTCTGGCTGGATTGCAAGCTGACTCACTATGAGCACAGCTACTCTAGAGTAGGTATTCGACAATCAAGTTCTACTGGAACAACTGCAGTTTGCACTAGTAAAATCAAGAAGGGACAGGCACACAATCTGTTTGCTTGAAGCTACAGATGTTTGTGTTAATTTGGGCCTTATCTTTATATAGGTCATGTGTGTAGCATGTGAAATACATTCAACTTTTTTTCACCCTTTCTGCTTATGTTCATAACCTAATTGTGAGTGTAGATTAGATCTGACATTTTTATGTTACTTGGGTCTGAGGCTCAGAGAAGGAAAAGCTGGTCCTTAATTCTAAGTTTTTATCATTCCCTAGCTTTTTGGAAAAAAATAAAATTAAATTTAACAATGTCTCTGATTACCAAATAAGAGGCTGAAGTTGCTGTGATATTATGGTCTGTGGTGTTGAACTAGCAGTAGCAGTCTCGTATTGTCCAGGCTTGAGAGTGATCCCAATTTCCCATCTTCAGAAGGTGCTTTAATAAAAGCCTAGTGAAAGTCAACCAGTCAAACTCTTGCTGTTTGCCTGCTCTACACATCTGCTGCAGGTCACCCAGAATACTGATGCTGCTGGAATATTTTTGACTTTATATTACTTGGCAGCTTCTCTTTCAGTGGTTCTGTCAGCTGTGATCTTGATGGGGTCTCCCAGTTATGGCTGCAGCACAGCAGAACTGGTTTGGTTCTAATGGCCTTGTCCTGCCACCTGGACAGTCACTGGCACTTCAGAAGAGACTTCTCGGACACAAATTGGCACATAGAAATTAGGTTTCACCCAAGAGATGCATGTATGCATAAATGCGTTACGGTGACTGCAGTTGTCTGCATGGTACCAGCTGTTTGTGAAGAACTTAATCCGCAGGATTTGGTACTGCACCGAAGGTTTCTTTTTTAGTCTAAGTAAACAAGATTCTAATGTTTGGGGCCGTGTTCTGCTTCCCTGCAGAGTGAAAGATGGATTTTTCCTGATGAGAGACTTGTGCTCTTCATTTTGAGTGAATCCAAGTAATTAAAAATATTTCCCCAGGGACGCGAAGGATGAAGAGAATGGGAGAGGATATGAAAATAGTTTAAAAGAAATTATTTCTAGGTCAGTTAATTTTCAGAAGGCTGAAGCAAAAGAACGCCGTGTACCCCTAACTTGGTGAATCAGGTAATGGTTCTGGCAAGGACAGTCTGTGAAAATAACTGTGTTCTGTGCTGCTTTGTCTTGAATTGTTATCAGTGTATGTGGGAGCATATGTGAAACTGCTACTGTGACACAGACTGTCTTCTAGGCACTTAGAGAAATATAAATGCAGCGTAAATGGATAAATGTTGAGATTTAAATGTATATTGCTCACGTGACCAAGCATTTTGCAACTGTTTTCTATATCCTTCATTACTCCATTGCAAGATTCATAAATAATTCATTTAATCCAAAGCATGCAAAGGTGCTCATTTTCACTCCTTACCTACATTTGGATTTTATACACCATTTATGAATCCATTGGATGGTGGTTATTTCAAAACAGAAGAAAATGTCAGCAGAGACTCAGAGATCACTGCTGCTGATCTGTGGTTTTACTCCCTCCCTGTTTGTTTTGTTCTTCCGCTCTATCAGCTCTTACACATCTTCAAGGCTATTCAAGTCTATACCTTCCTTTCTTTACCTGTTATCATATGGCATTGTTTTTCCTGCTCCAAAGATTTGAATGACTAATATTCAACACCTGCTACAGGCCTTTCTCTGTGTGCCTCTGAATACCCTAAATGAACTGATTTTTTTTTTTTTTAATAATTGAAAACCATTAAGAAAGAAGTCTTTTATAGACTTCAGTGTTACATTTTTAGATTTGATGTGGCATCTTGAAGAATTGTAGATGCAACTGTAACGGAACTTTGCCAGCACACCCCGTATGTTTTCATTTCTACATCTTTTCTTCCATTCAGTGTCAGGACTCTGTAGTCTGCGCTTAAACTAGACACCTGTCCCATTCATGCTTTTTACTGATTTTATTCCACTGTCCTGCCAGATGTCAGCCTGATAAAGATATATAAAATCTAATTTAATCAATGTATTTGGAACCTTGGAAATACTAATGTTTGTGGGGTATCCTTGTTTACAAAAAAAACCCCTATCTGGTTTTCCCAATTAAAAGTGTAAAAGGTTGTGACCGTATGACAGAGATCTTTGAATCAAGACAAATTCACTCTATATTGGGCTATTTTTGTCCTGGCTCCAAAAAAGGTCTCAATAATTTTCTCCAGAGTTGTGCATTCCATCTTGCTGGAGTCGCTTTTCTTCAGATTGTCCAGTACAGTTTCTTGATTGTATTTTAGATGATCCCCTGATTGCCTGTGCGGTGTGTTCTGCCTAGACATGGTAGCAACCAGCTGGCTGTGTGCTGGGGCAGGATGGGATTTTTCTTTCAGGTGCTCCAGCAGTTATGCTAGAAACTCACTTCTGTTTCCTTTCTGTGATCATTTCTTTGCACTTTGCACTCCCTTTCAGAAAATTGTTTTATTATGTTCTCTAGTGCAAGCACTAAGTTCATTGTGTACTTTCTTGAAAGTTTTTTATGAATAATCTGTGAAATGTGTGAAATATTTGCAGCCATGCAAACAGTGGAGAGAAGATGTTAGTGCAGTGTTCAACAGAGCAAATCAAAGACCTAGATCCTAGGAGTCTACAAGTGGGCAAAAGTCATCAGTCTCTGCTATGGCACATGGTGAGACAGTTCCCCATACTACCAAAGCAGGACCTCACTGGGAAGTGCCAGAAAATTCAAAAGCAAACCACAAGAATTTTCATTTGCGTTGGTGTGCCTCCCCCCGCCCCTCACCTCTCTGTTTACTGAGAAGTGAACCTTCAGGGCTCTTAGCCACATCAAAGTAACCTAGAAAAAAATGTATTTTTCAGTAGTACTTTGGTGCTGTAAAACCTTTTGCAACACTTTTTTCCAGGAACTTCCCCGTGATTTGTAAGGTGGAGGTTGAGAACTTGCTGTTGCAGGCCCTGCTCCTCACTCAGGAAGAAATGGGTGCTCAGATTTGCTGCCAGGGAGAATCTCTTGCCCCCTGAGCCTGGAACATCGCTGCTCAGGAGGGAGAGTCTGAGGCACAGCTCTGGTTTGGAGGCAGAGCTGCTTTTTCCCGAATTCCTAGGAAGGTCAGAACGTCCTGCTATGTGTTCAGCACCTCCAGGAACGCTATTCTGGGCAAATAGCAATGCTACATGCTTAACAGAATTCCTTATTTTTTTTGCAAAGAACCACATTTTCTTCTCTTGCCTTGTGCAGAACTGTTTGTGCTCCCAAGCTCATCGCTGTGTAGCAGAGTATGAACTCAGTCATCACCCTGCCTTATACAGGCCAAACAACAGCAGCTGAAACATTAGCACATCTCGCTGGGGGAAGCCAGTTATCCTATTTTCTGCTGTGCATAAAACTTCCATCTCTTCCTCTCTCCCATTAACATGAAGTAGGACTATTGTCCATCATTAGACAAAACCCTGAGTCAGACTACCAGGGCACCATCAACCCTCCTTGCTCTCAAGTTGTTGAGGCCATGAGTTTGGGGGAAACCGTGCCACTAGACCACAGATCTAGTTTGTTTTGCCGCATTCACATAGTAGTTTTGTGGGAAGAGGCTCAGTGGAACTAACAGTGATGAGGGCAAATGGAAAGTGTAACAAGGATGAGGCCCCTGCTAAAAAGCAGTAACTTGGCGTGTGAGGAGAAGAGTACGATTTTTGGAATTTACTTGTGGGGCTCACAGAGGTGCTAGTGCTGAGCTCAGACATTAGTTGTAGCAAACTGGTTGTTTTAACTCGAGTATCTGCCTTGAAGAGATTATGCTTGGGTGTTGGGAAAGTCATTTTCTTCAGCTATGCAGTGTAGAAGAAGCAGCAGCCTGAGCCCGAGCTGCTCTCTGGACACCAGGATTCCCACCAGTGTCCCCCACAGTGTGCGCCTGCTGCTTGCGGTAGCTGATGGTCACTGCAGAGGCGTCTTCCCCACCTTCCCAGCCTATTGAACTTAAAAGCTCCAGGTTACCTTGCATTCCTCCTCCCCACTCTCTTTTCAGTGTTTTTTGTGTGCTTGCTTTCTAAAGTCAGGCCTAACCCCTGCCATCCTGCCCACATGCTCTGTTCACAATTGCTTTCTGTACTTGCAGGTAACACCCTCCTCTTTTCTGAATGCCTGGCTCCTATGCATTGTTGTGGTGGCTGTTGTTGCCTTTGAAAAAATAAAGGATTTGCTTTTTGTGTAAAAATAGTTTTATTATTTCCATACGCAAGGAATCGGGGCAGGCATGTTTCCAGGTCAGCCTGGAGATGGGGTTTGATAGTGAAATACTCTGTTCCAAAAATGGGCTGGAGCCAGCAACAGTTCTTGATGTGCTGAGCAAAGCTAGCTGGCTTGGAGAGAACTGGTATCCCTTTTTTGGGTGCGTGTGCATCATGCCAGTATTCTTCTGCTAGAGAGAGGAATCAAGCATTGGCATAGTGAGCATTTTACTCTGTTAAATACTTAGATTAATTTTACAGTTTTCTAATAGTCACGTCCTTTCAGTAATTGTAGGCATGGGTTTTGAATAAAAGATTACAAAGGAAAGTTTCTTAGGGCATAGTCTACAGCTGCAAGTCCTTAGGGTATCTGACCAGAAGGGATGTTTGCAGGAGCAGTCTGTATTCCAAGCTTGTGCTCAGCTGGGTACTGCATAAATAAACAGTAAAGGTGAAAATTCTGGATAATGTTGCTCTATGCTTGATTTAGATAGTCTGTCTTACTTTGGATTTTCCTCTCTGTGGTAACTTTCTTGTAAATCCTATTGCCATGTATTTCTTCTAGGTTTATATGAATATGTGGATCTTTTTCATTTTTGTATTTTGCAAGTTCATATTTTTGCTTCCTTCAGGCATATATTAGAGGTTTCTTTAAGCTTTTTAAAACTAGTCAGCTTGACTTTTCTCTTTATCTTCACAAAAGTCACTACAGAAGTAAGAAAAAAAGCACAGAGAGGGAATTACAGGCAGCATTGAAAATGTTCCTTCAGAAACAGAAAAGCAGATTTAACATGAATTAAAAACTCAGCTCTGTTTCAGAGTTGCAAAAGCTCTTTTATTCACCAGAGAACTGTTAAAGCTAGTAATTTTTGGCATAGTGTCGGTCAGGGAAGCGTGACAAAGTGCAGTGGAATGCACTGAGCTGCGATCCAGCTTGTAGTGGTGTATGACTTAGTGTATGGAGCATTGCAGGAAGTGTTGCAGGGGGTGGGGAGGTCTTTCATTTCATCAGCTACTGAGTAACAGTGTCGTCCTTCCTCAGACCCCACCTGCAGCAACAGGGGGTCCCTTGGTTGCTTGTGTCAGAAGACAAAAGGTGAAGAGCCTGCACAGTCTGAGTTTCTGGTGGAACCTGTCTCTGCTGTGCAGAATGCAGTGAGATGAGACAGTTGGGAAGAGTAGTTTGGGATTTCTGATCAAGTGGGCATTTATCTAGGCTGGGATCATATCCCCAGCCCCACTGTGCTAGATTATGAAGATTCTTGAGCTGAAGTTCTGCCCTCACTGGAATCAGCAGTAAAATTCCTAGTGATTTCAGCAGGCCAGAGCTTTGCTGCTTATTTTGAGCAGTAAAATAGTCCTCCTGTTCTACCAGTATGCACACATGCTAAGTCCATTTACTTAGACTTATGGTTTGGCACAGATTTTGGCCTTAAATGGAAATATGTTCCTATCTATTTAATATTTGTAGCATGGATTTCAGATTACATGGAGAGTTGAACTCAGCTTTATGTGATAATTAATAACCAGTTAAGATATTCCTATAACTTGTAGCATACCTGGTATTTTCCCTCTTTATTTTTTATATTACAATGTTAGTGTCCCCAGAATTTTCCAGGCATTTCTAACAACATTATAAAAAACCATGATGGTATCTGTCCTGGCAGAGCAAGATCTTTGGTCTGGGACCTGCATGTTAGAAGTAGGGAAAACCTTGGTGTGATGTGGATAGTGTTGCCAGTGTAAATTTGCTAACAAGAGTTTTACTGTTCACTTCGGGTTTCACACTTGCATTGCGGTGATAATCAAATACAAAGCCACTGATGCACTGACATTGCAGTGAAGCTGTGTGGTGCAACATCGTTGCAAAAAATGAGGTCTCTTCCCGGAAGACATTACAACCTGAACTGATTTTTCTAGCATTGGAAAGCAAGAAGGCTGCAGTACAGAGAAGACAAAAGGAAATGATATTTAGTGGTTTTGTAAATATTGTGTGTAAATATTTGTGATATTTTGTGTAAATATCTCTGTCATTCTTACTGTCTGCTTGTCATTCTTCAGGAGCAGAGCTTGAGGTTGTACTGAAAACATGGCTTCAGAGCAGGAGTAAATGAGTAGTCAGCTGGTGGGGTGTCACAGCCCATATGCTTCAGGTTAGAAAGAATGCAAAGTTGCTTGCCAGACAGATCACTTAGATGGGAGCATTGTAATACTCGCTGAAAGCTCATTTGGCTTTTAAGGTATAGATCCCATTTAAAATGTAGGCTGGCAGATTATTACAGGTTAGGGTACTTCTAGTCTACTCTTTTTTAGTTCTTCCCTTTTGCAAAGAAAAGCTGTAAGTTGAAATCTGACTATTAAAATTGATGTAAAAGAATTCTTATAGTCATTCAAGTAATGGGCTGCATATGGAACTGCTATGACTGTATTACTGTTTGCTTTGCATGGCAGTACTTCGGATAGTTCCAACATCTCAGCTATTGCGTGTTCTGAAATGTAAATCCTGCACATTTCACTTTTCTTGTGGGGAAAAAAAAAGAGCGCTTGAATTCAGGTTTTCACACATAATTTTATATGTATGTATATGAATACACTTACTTCTAAGCTTCATTATCATTGGCCTCAGTGATTAGTCTCTGAAGGTGGTGGCAGACACTGGAAAACTTGATCAAAAATAATTAGTCATAATGTCAACAATTTTAAATGCTGATGGATGCCTTGGAGAAAAGGAGTAGACAGTTACAATGCCTGTTACCGGAAGTGAATATTGACCTTGGAAGCACTTCTTGGAAACTGCTGTTCAGGAGTCACTGCGTCTGTGATTCTGCATCTCACAGCACTGTCCAAGGCAGTGTGCACACAGCTGGAGGCCCAAGTAAGATGCACACACAGTGGAAGTGAGGAAAGATCATTTCTCTGGACTGTAGAAACTGTTCCAAGACCATCTCTCAGTGTAGAGTGAATGTGATTATCAAAATATAGGGGACCTATCTCCATGTGTCATTGCCATGGAGGCTTAGCTGTGTTTTGGGTTTGGCATGCTTAAAGTGTACAAGCACAGATCTTCCCATGAGCCTGCAGTGTGGTATGATGCAATGTCATATTTACCAGTACTTGGCAATGTGCACACAGGTTAGAAACCAGTAGGAGTACTGTCTCCACCCAATTCTCCTAGGGGAAATTTAGGAAGTTGGAACTTGATTGTCCAACCAGGCGTATGCCCTTACCTTTGGCAGCTTTGTTGAACAGGTGCAGAGAAACTGTATTTTTTTTTACTTTGTGCAGAAATTGAGACCATGGTATGAACAATGTGCAGTAGTCTCTTAGTTTCTGGAACTCTGTGTTATGAATCCTGCCTCCCATGCCATGTAGTGTTGTGCTCGTTACTGATAACGTTACCTCATTAAAGCACATCTGGCCAGTTTTCATTCTGCTTCTGAAATATTAAAAAAAATTTTTGCTCAGTGGGATTTTGCTTTAGGCCTCAATTTTAAGAATATGTTTTCTCAATGAAGAAGTGATCACTTGTCTGTTACTAATTTCTTAATATTTTGTGCCCTTAAAAATCTTAGAAGAACCATTGCTGTCTTTGAATAGTATTCATGCAGCTGAGCATGTGCTGTAATAATAATGATGATGATGATAAGAATCACAGGATGAGTAAGGTTGGAAGGGACCACAGTGGGTCATCTGGTCCAACCTCCCTTACAGTAAAGAAGTTCTTCCTCATGTTCAGTTGGAACTTCCTGTGTATCAATTTCTACCCCTTGCCTCTTGTCCTATTGCTCAGTAACACGGAGGAGAGCCTGGCCCCATCCTCTGGACACCCACCCTTTAGATACTTGTACACATTGATGAGGTCCCTCTCGGCTGTCTCTTCTTAAGGCTGAACAGGCCCAACTCCCTCAGCCTTTCTTTGTAAGAGAGATGCTCCAGTCCCTCAATCACCTTTGCCACCCTCCACTGGACCTGCTCCAGGAGCTCCATGTTTCTCCTGTACTGAGGAGTCCAGAACTGGACACAGCATTCCAGATATGGCCTCACCAGGGCTGAGTAGAGGGATAGGATCACCTCCCTCAAACTGCTGGCAATGCTCTTTCTAATACACCCTAGGATTCTGTTGGCCTTCTTGGCCACGAGGGCACATTGCTGGCTCGTGGACAGCTTGTTGTCCACCAGGACCCCCAGGTCCTTCTCCACAGAGCTGCTTTCCAGCAGGTCAGCACCCAGCCTGTTACTGGTGCATGGGGATATTCCTCCCCAGGTGCAGGATCCTGCATTTGCCTTTGTTGAATTTCAAATAGTTCGTCTCTGCCCATCTCTCCAACCTATCGTGGTCCTTCTGAAGGGCAGCACAGCCCTCTGGGGTATGGGCCCCTTCTCCCAGCTTTGTGTCATCAGTGAACTTGCTGAGGAGGCTTTTTTTACCCCAAATGATCCTGGGCCCAGTATTGAATGTAATAATAATAATGAAGACTGAAAAACAGTCATTATTCTGTCAAGTGATATGGGTTGAGAGCATTGGAAAACAAGTCTCCTAAAAGTTGGAGTAAAGGCTTAAAGGAGGTGAGGAGTACTGATCCAGTGCTAGCATTACTGGGAACTACTAAGCAAATGTGTCAACACTAAGTGACTTATTCAAGAGAGTATATCTGTTTGAAACTTCTCAAACTTGCTCCTAAGACTTCAGCTGTGAAGGATGAGTGGAATCACGTCCTCTGCTCTGCTTTCCTCCATCTTCTTTGTTTCAGTTTAATCAAGTTCAGACTTCTTTAGACTTCAAAATACTGTATTTTTGTAAGAAATATAGTTGTTATGGAAGAGGTCCAATATTTTCTAGAGTGTTAGAGAGTTTTTATTGGCTTGATACAGTGAGATTTTTTTTCTTCCTCCTGTGGTTTAAAATTACTTGTCTAACATGTTGATTTATAGCCTGTCATGTAAGACTATTTCCCCTTGGCTATATCTTTTTAAATGATCAAATGTATTTCTGAAAAATGTCCTGTTGTTGCCTTGAAATATTAGGTGATAACTGCAAAAGTAAGAGAGGGATTAACTTGTTAAACTTAATATGATACCAACACACAAAATACAACAATTAAAAGCTTTCTTAAGGCAGCATAGAGGAAACAAAATCAGAAAAACCTTACGGACTGAGATATCACAGGTATATTCCAGTCACCTGGGAAGTTTGTAGGTTGGCGTGAAGGAAGTCCCGGGCTGGGACTTCAGGAGAGCAGCTTTTGCTGTTGCTGCCAGAGGTGCCGGTCTTGCCCCTTGTCAGTCGCCAGCTCACTCTCACAAGCTGTGCCAGCACAGTGTTTGCAGAGCTGAGCGGGGAAGTGATCCAGGTTAAAAATAACTTTTGGGGGATGGTGGGAGGGACATGAGCACAACTGAGGGGTACGGCAGGGAGGCACAGAAGGGAGCAGAGGAGTTGAGAGTGGTGGCAGCTGCCTTGGCTGTCAACCACCATCGGAGGAAATGCTGAGAGAAAGATCAGCCTTGTGCTCACGTGCTCTCCTCCTTCCAGCTGTGCTCCAGAGAGGGCCATCTGCTCACTGCTGTCTCATCTTACTCCTCCTCTCACCCAGGTCTTACTGCCCCGGTGGAGCTGCTGCTGGAGTTAACTCTAACTCACTTGGGGCAAATTGCTAAATCTGTGCTAACCCAGCTGTCTCTGGTGGCAAGCAGGTGACAGGGCGGTCAGGCAAGAGGGAGGCAAAGGATACCTCCGGCACAAGGAGCGGGGACAGGCAGCCAGGGACAAGACAGACATTTCTGCCAGCACACTTGCAGCTGGAAGATATATATGAATACTAAGTTATGAATGCTGATGTGGTCACTTTTCATATCGCGGTGCTGATTTCATTGACGGCTAGTGGCAGGTTTGTGAGAAGATACTAATGTTAAGGGGATGACGTTGAGGAGAATCCTCCCAGGGGATTTGTTTTCTTACAGCAAACTAAAATACATCTCACAGCTTTTGCATGTAAATGGAGCAGAGTGAGAAAGATGCCTCTTTAGTACTGTGTGTCTTGACTATTAAAGTGTGCCACTTGGCCAGTAGCCAACAGAAATAACATTGAGATGAACTGAGTAAAGATACTGCTAAAGAAAAAACATCAAAAAAGGACAACTTGAGAAATAATGTGGAAACCTAGAAAGAAATAGTTTTACACTTTCAAAGCATAATTTTGAAAATAATTACGCAATAAAAGCAAAGCTGGATGACTGTATCCCTTTCAGTTTTGTTCAGTATTATCTGTCCCCCTACCTATGTTGAACTGACCTTGGGTTCCTGCTTACATCATTCTTCTAGGACACCAATTAAAGTGTATGTTACCAACTGGCTTCAATTTATTCTTAAATATTTATTTGTTTATTTACTTATTTACTTATTTTTACACTTCTCACGGAGCACAGTAAAGGACCAGTTCAAGTGAAGCACTATCAGGGAGCAGAAGCAGCCTTTTCTTCACACTTCTCGTCAGTTTTGGGGACCTCAGTGGGCATTTCTCCCTCCCCACAGTAGCTCCCAGTCTGAAGAAGATGCAGCTGCTCTCTTGGGGGAATTGTTTACCTCTCTGTGGAATCTTGTCCTGGTCAGCTATGTACTAAGAATGTGAATAATTTTGCTGCGGCTGCTTTACATGTAAAAAGCTTGACCTTAAGATATTTTATGCAGCTGGGATTTTTTTTTTCCTTTCTCTCTTTTTTTTTTTTTTTTTTTTGCCTCTAGCACTGGTAGATTTGAGAGTTTTATCTTGCAACTGCAGAAAGCTACACTGACTTGGAGTTGCATAAAGCATTTAGTACAAAGAGATATTTTTGTAGTCTTAAAAGTCATTAAATGCCAGTCAGTGGTGTTTAGCAGTTCTTACTTTTGGACCTATAGTTATACATGTGTATTTTATAGAGTCAGTGAAACTAAGTGCTGCTTGGAGACTTCTGGAAAATGCCTAATGAGATCCCTAGTGCTACTGTGTATGAGTATATTGCACTACAATGTTGAGCATATTGATTTTTAAATGCTAAAAGCTGAATGCCTTGTTATATTTTTTAATGAGAATTTTGGGGGAAAAAAAGATAGCATTACAATTGACACAGAAAATTTAAAAATGCCAACAAATTTTTTAAAAACAGTATTATATGTAAAAGTTTTGCATCTTCCTACTATGAACAGTAAATATGGCAAGTTGTCCTGTGCAGCACTTGCATTCTCTGTGTGTGTGTGTGTATGTGTCTCTACTGAAAAAATATTCGGAATCTCAAGATAAAAACCAGATGTTTCTTCAATCACATGAGATATGCTGTGTTGCACTGGGAGGCTGAGAGAGAAGTAGCCTTTGTTTGTCTCACAGTGGAGCTGTATTTCTCAGATATATTTTTTTTCTTTTAGACTGTGCATTACTGCTTGATGTCAGTTGGGGTCCCATTGTGGTACAAATCCTCAAAGGAGAGAACAGTTCAGTGGTAATACATTCCAACCAGACATCCTGGAGCTTTTATAAGTTCTATAAAAGTACTCCCCAAAGGAAAATTAGGGGAACAAAACTCTTGTAAACTTCTAAAGGCCATATCAGGAATATGCTTCAATCTTGTTTGAAACATAGTGTTAGTACTTGCCTTTGAATATGAATGGGCAACTTCATTTTACTGTCTTTACTTGAATTTTTCTTGCCTTGGAGGTTTTAAAGCAACACTTGAAAGTTCTAGTGATTTAAAACTGAAAAAAACCCCACCATATAATGTTACATAAAATCTTATGAAATGTAAGAAAAATGGTAATGCCTTAAGTAGAGAGCACTCAGTAAAAATGACAGAGGCACTATTAACAGGAATAGATGCAAAATTCAATTTGTAGAGTTGGATATGGAAAAATGCAATAAACAGGTCTAAAGCATTGCAAATTTGCAGCACCACATGACTTTCTGAGGAACAGCTGGTTCTGGCAGCACAAAAACACTCTTCCAGTCTTTGAAACAATTCTTTTCTGTGCTTGGGGGGCATTATTCCTGGAAAACAAACTTCATAACTCATCTTGCTGAATCTGAATACTCAGTTTACAGGTCCCTGGTATCCAGTTTAGCTAAGAAATCATTTGTAAGCTCTGTATTTGTAGAAATCCTCTTTTATACATAACTCAATATGTATGTATCTTTATAGTAGAAGGAAGAGCAATGAGAAATAATCATCTTGCTATCTGTGGCCACTGAAAAGAAATGCTTCTGTACATGGATAGCGTTATTGTAAACGTAATGCCAGCCAAATGCATTTTTGGCTAATGCGTGAGCAATAAAATTAGCAAACACATCACTTGCTGCTAATGAAGAGGAATAAGCTCATCATGAAACCTTCACTGAACTGCTATTCTATCTAGCTTGATTTAGATGCCCTCATAGAGTAACTAACTGCTGTTTCAGGAAAAAAAGAAAAAAAGAAAGAAAAAAGGAAGGGGTTGTATTATCATTCTGACAGCTCAGTATGGGAAAAGCCAGTCTGGAGGAGAGCGTGGATGCCCTGCTGCTCTTGCAGCAAATACGCCCTGATTACTAATAGATGTGAAATACTAACACCATAAAATATCCCACCTGAGAGAAAGAACATGAAAGAACCCAATTCCAAGAGTAGACTTGAAGGAGTTTGTATAGTGCTTTATAAATGACAGCTGGCCTTTGTCTGGGTTTCACGTATGAGGATCCTGGTACACAACTGGCAATGAAGCTATCCTGGAGCACCTTTCTTTAAGCAACAGTGCTGTTCTACAGTGTGGTGCACCTGTCCCTCGAGGCTGGGTTCAGTTCTACCTCAGTGCTGAAGATGCCTTCTGAGCAAGGTTCTTTACTGTGTTCCGTGTGTGTTGAGAGTTTGTCAGATTTCAGTGGAATTGATAAATTCCTGAAGGCAATTTGGTACGATTTTTTTTCTCCAGGAGCTTGTATTGCCTATTTGATGGGTGCTGCAGTGTTATTAATATTCTCAAATTGGCCTTTAATACTCACATTGATATTAATGTCAGCACTGTTGGCCAAATTTGCAAATTTGTTTCATTAGGCTGAGTCAGATGAGGGCAGAAGTGGAGGAATCAGTCTGGCTGAAGTCTGCCCATTCTCTTGGGTGGGAAAACTTACTGATTGCATTGGTGACCTGCACAGCACCTCTCCTACTCTCCTAATTATTTCAACACACTTTATGAAGAAGTGATAGTAAAATGCTTCCTGTTCATATCTTTTCAAGCTGAATTCTGTCTTTGAATAGAGTTTCTTGATTCATCATTGCTTTCTGAGTGTAAATCATACCAATCCAGAGGAAAGTTTCAAACCTAATACTGACTGGATATTTGAAGATTCTTGCCCCATGTGTGTCTTCCTCCGAGTTATAAAGGCTGTAACAGCTGATACTGTCTGCTAATAGCTTTTGGCAAACCCTGCTACTCATTGCTGCTGCTGAAAGAGTTCGCTGCTCTTTGCATCAAGTCAACTGCTTTGCTGTTAGGATAAAGAAAATAGAAGACAGGGAGGTGGGTGGTGTTGCATTCAAGATTCATTCAAGTTACATTCAGGTTAGTCCTATTCAAGTCAAGTTACTTGAATCGAAATCTAGAGGCTTAGTAAAAGGCTCTCCACTACCTTGGACTTCTCTGCCATGTAGAAAGGCTTTATTTTGGAGTGCCACATGGGTGACTCTTGTTCTTTGAGTAACAGTTGTAAACCTTAAGAGTTCACACAGTGTTGGGCTTGGTATGAAAGGGGAATGGAGTGTTAGGTAACACCTCTAGTTATTAAGAATTGTGAACAGGAATTTGGAAGGGGTTTTCAGTGAACGTTATAGGAAGATGATGGTGCTTCTTGGTTTGGGACAACTCATTTGCTTACACTTGAATTTGTTTTCTAATTGCTCTCTGTTTCATTTTCTCCAGAGTTCAAAAGTTATTGTAGGATTTTATCTTACCTTTGTAATATTAAAAGTACTGATGAATAGTGCTGTGATTTGCCTTGTAGGAACAGGAGAAACTCTGTGCTGGTTAATGCAAGGCATGTGGCTGAGGCACTGTGTGACAGAATACAGGTCACTAGAGTGGCTGCCAGAAAGAGTGAACTGAAGCCGAGGCTAAACCTGCTACAGACTTTGTGTAGAGAGTGGGAAGTTCCCTGTTCCTGTCACCAAAGCAAGGGAATTTCAGGGAAGTAAAATAGCACCTTTGGGAAGGAGCTGTGTGCACACTTGCATGTGTGTGCATGTGCATTCATTCATGCATGAAGTAAGCAAATCTCTTCCATGATGCTCTGTAATGTAAACCTGCCAGTGCAGTAATTTGTAAATGCTGTTTATAACATGATTTGCTTCAGTGTAAGATTTTTGAATTAGCACTTAATAGTTGCTCCTGCTTTAGTGCCGAGGAAAGAATAGGAGAGATTTGTCCAACTTCTTGTCTGTTGATGCACCCGCCACGGGTCATTTGGTTAGACTTGAACTCTGAATAGTTTAAATAGCTCTCCAATGAGCCTACTTAAAGAGTAATGAGTAACAGTTATGGCTGGATATACAGTTGTTTGTTCTGTTTTAAATTAAAAATCCTCTGCAGAGGAGAATTCTTCCCTTGTGTCTATGTAGGGCTCAGCACAGTGCACGCAGAAGGCTTGGGATGCCATCTCAGTAGGAAGGATTTTGTGGAGTTAGGTACTTCAAGCACTGCAGATGTACAAATACACACTTTCCGCCCTCCTTTATTTTGCCATTAATGTAAACCTGGCCTGCGAATTTTGGAATATAGATAGTCCTGGAGTACTTCGTGTGTTCAAAATGGAATTCTGTGTGCTTACTCCTTACACCTCAGTTTTAATGTGGGATCTGAACGTGTGTATTTCCCAGTATGGCAATTTTCTTACTCAGGGAGCTATTTCTGTCACCTGTTACTGTTGGCCAAGTTTGATTGCTAAACGAGGGGTGTGCGCTCATTGAAGAGCTGGGGGAGAGAGTGGGTGCCTTCAGAAAGGGCCTGCTAGGTAAGAAAGCCTCTGAGGTAGGCTGCAAGTCACCGCATATCTTGGGTGTATCACTCTCTCCACCAAATATCTAGGGAAACTAGTCTTCTACCTTCAGCTTTTCAGCCACAGATGTGCTTTTTGCAAGGCCTGTGTGGACAGGGAGAACAGCTCTTTGTCACTGTTCCTCAAGTCTATCTATTAAGTTGTCTCCATGATGAAGCTCTCCCCACTCTGCTCCCTTTTCCTCTCATACCTGTGTTCTGGTTGGGACAGAGCAGCTCAGCTCTGCTCTTCCCTCGCAGCCTATTTGGAAGAAAAGGAAAAAAAAAAAAGTGGTATTCATGGTGTCTCTCGGTTATTTTTACTCCCTCTGTGGTGGTGGTGTGTTAATACTTTGGTGTCTCTTTCCTTGCATGTTCTTGAGCTTCTTGCAGAGTGCAGGTTTGTTGCCTGGGGCAGGACCTCTTCCAGCTTCCAGCAGCCTTCTCCTGGATCCTTTCCAGAGTGCCTGATGTGCTTCCAGAAATGCTACAATAAATGTCTATATATCTATATATAATGAAATTACTCTTCTTCACTGATTGATGATACAAATGAGAGACTTATTTCTTCATGAAAGAAGGTGTTCTGCCCTTTTTTATATGTTGCTTTCAGAGGGCTCACAGGCTTACTTGAAATTAGATTGATTAAACAAAATCATATACACAGATGTGTGCATGCTATATAATACCTGTATGTGTGTCAGAACATACACACACTTACTGGGACATCAACAGGAGCTGTCTGATTAAATGTTCTGATTGGATTTGAAAATTGACATTGCAGTGCATGTGTGTTTTTCCTTTAAACAGATTGATCTCTTGAATAGTTCATCAGAGCTTCTTGAAGTGTTTACATACGCGCTCTTTGTCTGGAGATGCCTTGTTATAAATACTCCCCTCATTTTACAGGCATTTGTTCGGAAATATGTTGAGCAGCCACGCTTGGTTTATTTCCAAATGTCTTAGCTTTGGGACAGTGGATTGGCTCATAGCCTGAAGTTCGTATCTCTCCTTTTCAGGCAAAGAGCCATATTTGAACAGCTCGCGGAGCACAAGGACTGTGGTGTAAAATGGCAGGCACCCCCCCGTGACCCATGGCCAAACACAGTGTGTCTGTGGTGGGGGCATGTACCACAGAGGTTCTGTTAAAAGAACAAACAAATAAACACAACCCTCCCACAACGTTCTATGCTGCTACTTAATATGAGTTGCGCAGTTTTAAAAAGTATTTTGATGTAACCGGTGCCTTTTGAGGCACCTGACAAGGAGCTCTTTTGTATTTTGAGTTACTGTTCTCAACTCTTTTTTTTTCTCTCTTACCCTTTCCAAGCTGGTGAAAGTGTTATGGTGGTTTTTCTTTATAAGTACCCTGCTGCTAAATCTATAGAGTATTTTTTTTCTTCTCTTGGAAGAACTTAAATAGCTTTGATTAGTCATCGACTTAAGGGAAAGCAACTGGGGAAAAAAGTAAAAAAGTCTTTATTGTGATACTTGTGAAAGAACTTTGTATTCACTCTAAGGCTAGTGAAATACAAAAACTGAAGTGATAAATTTCAGATATTGGCATCACTTGTCTGGTTCATTTGTTTGCTTTTTAATCACCAAGAGCAGTTTTAAATCTGAAAAGATACTGGAAACAGTTTGAACAGCTCTAGTCTTGATCATCAGAGGATGCTCTCTGCAAATAAAAAAAAGCAAGTAGATTATCTTACTTTACTATTACTTTATCTTACTATATTATTGCTTTTGTTTTATTTTGTCTTATCCCTTCCATAGCTGTAGGAAATATAGCTATGGAAGGACTATAGTTGGACATCAGGAGCAGTTTATTCACGGAAAGGGTTGTCAGGCATTGGAATGGACTGCCCAGGGAGGTGGGGAAGTCAACATCCCTGGAGGTCTTCAAGAAACAGCTAGATGTGGCACTTAGTGCTGTGGTCTAGTTGACGAGGTGGTGTTCTGTTGAAAGTTGGACTCAGTGGTCTTGGAGGTCTTTTCCAACCTTAATGATTCTGTGACTCTGTGAAATGTGCTGTGTCCTGTGGCTTAGAGGATTAAGGTAATCTTATTTCAGGGTTGTTCTGTGGTGGTAGCAATACAAGGTTTTCTGTGCTGGGACCCAGCAGAATTGACACTTCACCCCTCCGGCATCTTTTTGTCTACTACTCCAAGTTGCATATTTTGGGCTCACTTACCTCACTTTAATAATAAGTTATCATGCTGCCATAAACACAAAAGCAGGACCCCATTGTAGTGGATGCCATACAAACTGAAAAGAGTAAATATGCCTACCTTCTGTAGTTGATCAGCTAAATAAAGACTACAGGAGTTGGAAGGCAAGCAGAATGAGCAGTGGCATAGCAATGACTGTAACATTAGGTTAATTTTATTTGTTCTTCTTCTGATAGGAAATTTACCAGAGCGCTGTATCATTTCCAAATCCTCCCTCCATCCTTTGGTCGTACTCCTTTTGTTAGTTCTCTAAATATCCCTTGAAAATGTTATATAAGAACCTTCTGATTAAAGTTGTTCCTTATGTGTGATTATCCATTCCTAATTTACAGCCACATATTTTGTTTCATGTGTTGATGTGATTTAACTTGTGAGTCTTACGTTTTGTCACATATCTATATGCTTTTTCTTCTGCTCGAATTTTATGTACTACAGTGTGTCTCTTTTGCATAGTTTAGCCCTTAGTAAGTCTTGTATTTAAAAGAAAGGAGAGGGGGCAAAAAAAAAAAGAAAATAACTACTCTGACAGTGGGAGGTGGGAATACACAGTCAGTGGAAAGCGGGACTAGAGCACCTGACCAAAATAGTGGATGACCTTCAGAGCAGGAGTGCTACCAGAATTGAAGCACAAAAAGTTAGAAATGCTGTAAGCAGGAACCAAAAGCCAGGATTAAAGCCCCGTACTCAAACTTCCTCTGCTGGATTCAGCCAACAAAAAGGAGCAACTTTACCACAAGGATCACTTTTCCACCACTCTTTGCACATCTTCGAAAATGGTGTGTGCAGCTCTTATCAAAATCATGTCCCACTCTGATCTTTCTTGATAAAGAGATGGGCCACTACAGCTATAAAGAGAATGAAGATCCTGTTTTACAAGCGAAAACTGAAAGAATGTGGTTTGTTCAGCTTGGGAGGCCAAGCTGTTAATCATCACTAAGGATGAAGGGGTCTCACTCTCTGTAGGTAACAGCAGAACTGCTGAAGTTAAAAGACAATCAAAACTAAAGGCAGAGGGAATAAACTGACCCTGCATAATTTAGGCTGAAGGTAAGACGGAAGTTTATCACTGCCAAAGTAGTATAGCTTTTTAGGAGTTTGTAACAGGAGCACTGGGGGGCAGAAAACCTTTAACTAGCCATGGGGTAGATCTCTGTTTCTGAATGATTTCTGTTCCGTTCTCCCTTAGAATGGTTTATGAGTGGGCCAAGTGATACTGCAGCAGACAAATGGTCACTCAGTAGGTTTCCGCCAGCACTAATTTCCTCCTGCCTTTTTTGATACATTAAAACTGAAAAGCACTAATGATACTCAAGATAATTTCTTAATTATGTGGCTAGAATATTGTAATCAAGGTTATAGCAGGCATGGGACTGTGTGTGCAAAACTGAGCCCCTGGTGTTAGTAACCTGAAAACAGGCAAAACAAAAGTAGAGTGCAAAATCAGATGAAACGTCCAACTAGAGAATAATTATAGATAGAGTATATTACAAAGTAAGTTTATCTGTTCTGTGGGGCTGCAGCAGCTCTGTTGGAGTATATTGTACACATTGTTTCCTGAACTTCTTGGGTTTTGAATGTTTAAAATCATGAATGAAAAATCCTACAATGGTGGGCTATTGCAGAAAGGCTCGTAATCGATGCTGGATCATTTCTTTTGGCATGAGCTTTAGTTTTTTCCCTTCTGTAGGGAACCTGTATCTGTTTCCTGCATCTGTCGCCCATCCTTCTTTGTGAATGGAAAGCAAGTAATTAATTTTTGTTGTTGTTAGCAATTAATTACCCTTGCCAAATCTTGGAGGACCTATTGTCTCCTTCAGACACAATGTTCTTGGGAAAAAATCTTACTTATTGTAACCTCTTGTGCAATCTTCGCTTGGATGATAAATACATCTTGGCAACAGGGAGCTTTCTGAATGAAAAATGTTGCTGGACAACCCTGTAGTACAGCAAGAACGCAAACCTCTGCCAATGCTGGTGGAGTGCAGCCAGGCGGGAGGGTAAAAATGGGGAAAGCCTTTCGCATTGCCTACAGAGCACAGAGTGAGATGAAGTCTTTATATGCACACATCCACATATCTGTTTACCATCAAACAAGGATTTTCCCTATTAAGCATCTGAGCTCAAAGGTGGCCTTCCTTTTAGCAAAATCTTGAAATCTGTTGGAGAGCTGCCATCTACCATCGTGAGACTGGGGAAGTAACTGAGAGCACGTGGACCATGCAGCTGTCTGGTTTAGGTAGACCGCTGTAGGAATGAGCTGGGAAACTCCACCCTCCTCATTTTTCTCCATGAATCCAGAAATTTGGGATCCTGCAGAGTTTCCTCAATCTCTTTTGTGGTTCGTGGCCTAACTTTGGTTTTCCATTATATCTCTCCAGAACCATAGCTGACCACTGAAACCTCGTTTTAATATTGCAGCTCTAACATTAATTACGAAGTTATTAGAATTAATTGTAAATTCACATTTTCCCCTTGTAGCTTTTCACTTCTAGTTTTTCTGGTTTATTTTTTCACCAATGATTAGTGGTGTCTGGAAGCAAAAGGTGCATAGAAGCCTTGCACGGAGAGGTGTTTGGATCCTGCAAAGGGAATACACAAAACACAAAGAATGAGTTGGGGCCGGGACCGCTCTGTTCCCTTGTGGTTTATGTGTGCACTGCCAGTGATTTGTGTTTCTCCTTGGAGCCTGACAGCTGGCTGTGGGGCATCAGAACAGGGGGCAGCCAGGTTTCTCAACCCGTGCTGTAGCTGACAGCATTTGGCCTGGTGAAAAGGAAACGATCTGAAGCAGAGGGCCTGATGCAGTGTGCCTTGCAGTTAATGGACATCTTTGTTGACCTCAGTGGGAGCTGGATTTGATCCTGTGCCTATACTTGAGCATTTTGGCATTAGCTACAGCTCCAAGTGAATTTTTTTTTTCCCTTCTCTTTCTAAAATAGACTTACCTTAGAGTGGCATAAAATCTAGACAGCTCTATCAGTGTCAGTGTAGCTGTGCACTCTTATCCTTACTCGGTGTCTGCCCTCTTATTTCCAGCCTTTTTACTGTCTACCATATCAGTCTGCAACATTTTGGCATTGATTTCTCTCCTTCTTGACCATTCTGCTGCTTCTCACAAACACCCTCCATCTCACTTAAGCCGCTGCTCTCAAACGAGTGTAATTACTGACACTGCTTAATCCATCTTCTGCCCTTCTTCAGAACAGTCCTTATATTGATTTCTGGCAAATCCAGCTCAGGCTTTGGCCTCTGCTGCCAGTGGGGAGCCAGCTTTCCCTTCAGCAGGCTCCTGGAGGCCGGCCTTTCACTGCCTCGTCCCAGCCCTGCTGCCTTACTCAGCAGAGCTTGTTGCTGCATTGAATGTAGGAAGGAGACGGCCACCATGCCCCATGAGCCAGCAGCCACCTCGGGCAGAGCACACCCTCTGTGAGCCCCAGCCATACATCAGCGTGTCCTCTGTCCCTAATGAAAAGGTGCTGGAAGTAAGGGAGCCCTTTTCAGGTGACTACCAGAGAGAAGAGAGCTGTGGGCATGGATGGCACCGATGGGAAAAACAATGCTGAGGAGTACAAAGGCCAGCTGGAGCTTACTGTTGCTCTCCACTCTCCTGCAGTATCATGTGCCCCCAGAGGATTTGTCCCCTGGGTGGAAAATTATGGTTATATGCGATCTGCATCTGAGGAAAAACCTTTTCCTTTTGTATGTGGAATGTCTGGGGGTTTTTTGTTGGTCACTCTCCATTCGCCTGGAGATGATGTGAGGTTTCGTGAACCAGTATCAGAAACTGGGGCTATTTTGTGTCTCATGAGAGCTACAGAGGAAAGGGCCAAAGCTACAGGATGGTGTACAGGAGAATCACAGGTGTTCTTTTTCAGCCACACAAAAAAAACTTACTTCATTTTTCCAGCAGTTCTAAGCAAACAGGGTATGTGGTGAGGAAACCCTTGGGAGGATGGGAGCTGACCTCATGAAAGATGAGAAGCAGTGATCTTGGAGCATGGGGCTGCTTGCCTGCACTGGGAGCTTGCGAGGGCAGGATTGCAAGGGACACACCTGCTGGTCTCAAGCCCTCACTGGCCTCTTAGGTTATTCAGTAGTGCACAGAGAAATGTATTGTGCTTGTCCCCTCACGTTATTATATATATATATGAAGCTTAAATATGAATCCGCTAACGTATGTGCTGAAGGTAGGACATGCAGCTTCAAGAAGACCAGCGTCATTTTTACTCTGCTTTTCAGACCTAGGCAATGGCAATAGAGGAGAAAGTACTGCCACAGTATGGGGAGGAAGAGCATTGTTTTCAGAGATTATATCACTATGCTGGTAATAAAAAATTATCCTATTTTAGCTCCTTTGAATAGTATACAGGCAACACAGCTAAGAGAGGGAAAAATGGATTATATGGGCTGTTTTATTAATCATTAACATAATTGCTTACCAAGCATGTATTTTCCTGGTACTCCATTGCAGACAACACCATAAAAACCCAATATCCAAGCCAGCACAAACGTGTGTATGGAGCACACTTGATTTAGGAAACTTTAAGGCTAGATCCAACTCCTGTAAATCACAGAATCACAGGATCAGAGTGTGTTAGCAGCCCTGTGGAACCGGGCTGTAAAGCCCAGAGTCCCTGGATGATGAGAATGCTGAGCAGAAGAATGCAAATTTGCTAATACTTTAGAAATGTACCCTCAAGAAGAAAAAGAAAGAGAGGAAAAAACATTGTGGGAGATTCTTTCCTTTATACATAATAGTTTTCTGTTGATTTAAAATTATCCTTAGTAATATGTTGATGCCAGTGAAGTATTTCAGCTATAGGAAATGTGAAACCAACTCCTGCCTTTCTATGAATTATGAATCATAAATTGTATGAAAAATATTCGGCTCGCTGTAGCTGTTCCCCAAGCAGAACCTCTGAGTAATGGAGAAAATGCTGCCATTTTGGGGGGAGTGGGAGGGTGACCGAGCTAAGTGAAGCAAAATGCCAAGTGCCAGCGTGTGGCTCTGTGCTAAGTGTGAATTAGTGTCATCTGAGATGATCCTCCCTTGCTAAGTAAACAATTAGCGAGTATGTTACATGGAGTTGCAGTTCAGTCAAGCGGAGCTGCTCTTTGCTCCAGCTGGGACTACCTGACTGCCAGCCAGCGCACAGAGCTGGCCCGTGGGAGGGCCCTGTGCCTGTGCCAACCCAGCCGTCACATCTGCAATCAGTCAACCAGGCCAAGGAGGCACAACCTCCGTCTGATTCAGTGCTCAGAGGGCAGGTTGCAATGACAGAATTCCCCTAAAAATAGCAGTAAAGTGGCAAGATAATTGGACACTGATGTTTGCAGGCAATTCCTTGGTGATGGAAATTCGTTTCATACAGCTTCAGCCGTCTAAGAGCTGGAAGTCCAGTTCAATTTAGTCCTCTAATCACTTGTCACCAAAGGTCAGTTTATCTCCTGTTATATCTATTTATGAATTGCCTTTTGGAGGTGATTATAGAAAGGTTCTCAGCAACTGCTTTTGACCAGGTATCTCACTTTTTGATGGTTGAAGTTCAGTGAGTTCAGTTCACTGAATTCAATTCAATTCAGCATTAAAGCTCTGGATTTCAGTTTCTCCAGCATTTTAGAAAAGACCATGTAGCCTCATGAGGACTTGTGAGTTTTGTTTTGTAACCATGCAGTGCTAGTCATTGTTGAAAGGTGTTCTATATACCTGAGCTATAAGTAAAAGTACAGACAAACTGCAGGAGGCTGTGCCTTGCTGGGTGTAGCACAGAGGTTACTAACCATGGTTGTGTTAGGGTAGTTTAGCTACACAATTCATATTGGCTCCAGTTTCAGTTTTCAGGTTGTGTGTCTGGCACCCACATTAACTGCTCAGTGATGGACATGTGCCCAATAAAATACAGCTGAAAAGGCCAACAATGGGACGTTCAGGTTGGTATGCCTAGTCATTTTCTAAACCAATAGTGAATGATGTCCCAGCTGTACTGAAAACAGCAGTTTTTCTTTCCCATTGACTCTAGTGAGCAGAAATCAGCCCCCACCTAATTAATTATTTTCTTGTGGCATCTCTGAAAGGATTAAACTTTTACTGTGCTCAGGTGTGACTAAGAGACATGCTCTCAAATACCAAAAGCTAAATATTTCATTTCATCCAGGGTCTAACTATGCTGCCTTTACCAGACCTGATTCAAAAATTATTTTAGGAATCTTAAAGTACACATTTCAATTTGATGCTTCTTTAATCGCCAGACTCTGGGAAGGTCGTGTGTTTTGTTATTTTCTTCTTCTAATTTTTGAGTTGTGTAAGGCATGCAGATGTTTTCAAAATACGAGTCCATTTAGTTTCAGGCAGCTGTGATCTGATGTTTAAAATGTTTCTGTAAATGTACAAACACTGCTTACTATCCTGCAGTACAGTGCTTGGGTCTTGTCTCAGTGTGATTCAGTTCTTGTTTGCTTTATGCAGGAGATGGCTGTCCGAGCACTGAAGCAGACAGGCAGCAGAAGTATTGAAGCAGCTCTGGAATATATCAGTAAGATGAGCTACTTGGATCCTAGAAATGAACAGATAGTACGTGTAATTAAGCAAACTTCACCTGGTAAGCGTGAACTTTTTTTTTTTTTTTAAATTTGTGTTCTTCTTGCTTGCTATAAGCTAGTTTTTAAAGTAGGGCTGTCGCTGGGGAGAAGTAGTGGATTGACAGTGTGGCACAGTAGTCTTGTAGGAGACAGTGAAGTGGACATGGCCCTGCAGAGTGAGCTGGTCAGTAACGTGAATACAGCTCACCTGCTTTGAAAATGTTGTCTACATACATATTCATATTAAGCACCTTCTTAAGCAGAAATCTGTTTATCCTTTGGGGCAAGTCAGCTCAGTCGACTCAAGTTTACTGCGAGGTAAAAGCGTGTGCTTGTAGGTAATTGCTGTGGGGTTGTGAAATAGCTCACTTCCCAGGAATTCCGTTCATGTTAACATCCTTTTAAGTACACTGCAAAAACAGTGAGGGCCAAGATGGCAGAAACTTTTCCACTCATCCCTGCTGTTTTATGCTGGTTTGTGTAAATTAGCTAATTGGAGCATTTGGGCCCTGCGTATTCCTCAACAGCAAACATCAGACCATAGCTGACAAAAGGCCATGCAAGAGTTGTTTTCATTCAGATATTAGCACTTAACAGCCCTGCAGAATGCCTTTGATCTGGTTTGGATAGAGTTTGTTACTTCTTTCAGTTTCAAAAATTGGCCAAGCAGACAGGCACCATCCTCTCTCTGCCTCTTGGTCAAATTGAAGATCTGTGTTGGGAAAGGTGTTCAGTTTGGTGTAGCTGATTGAGAGGCATGTCCATAGATGAGGAAAGCTGAGGAAGAGAAATCCCCTTCAGTTTACAAAGAGAAATCCCTGGACGGGAGGGGGGACCTTCATTAAAGAGGGTGGCCACATACAGGGAAGAATCTCATTTTTCAGGTGGTCACTCTCAGAAATGAAGTTTCAGATGTGGTAGAAAAGGGTGACAGTTCTGGCTGTGTAAGGTGCAGATTAGCTGCCCCTTCTATCAGTCTTAGACTTCCTGTTTAATTATTTGGGGAAATTCTGGAAACCTCTAGGAAAACATTTCTGAGTGTTACCCTGCAGAATGCCTACATGACAGACTAAGTAGTACTGGCCAGTTTGTTATTTGGAGAGCTCTATCCTAATACACGCTCAAATCTGGCCTCAGCTGGGCCTTAAACAAAATTCCAAATAACTTTGACGGAGTTACTAAACTGTATTTTGCTTTATATTATAAAAGCTTTATTCCTTAAACTGAAAGAACACACACCCAGTCCTAAAAAGCATACATTTCCCATGAAGGGGTTGAAAAACCTTTCTAGGCTAACATTTTAATTGCTCAGTTGTCTTTCATTTGCATCTGGTTTTGCTTTCTTAACATTCCAATGCATGCAGCTGCTTTGAATATTTAAGCTTTCCAGATGAAGATACACCTTTGCTTTTAGGATACACAGAATACAAAACTTAAATATCATGCAACTGATGTTTGCGTACCTAAAGTGCCACAAAATCATACTGATGTGTTTGATATGGTGTTGTTTGTGTCAGGATAGCATATGTCTCCTCTAGTTCTTAGGAAGCATGTGATGCTACTGAGCAGTTTTTCATTTGCAGTCTGAGAATTTATATCTTCTAGTTTTGAATTCCATGTACTGGTGTATGGAAATAGACCATTCCTATCCACGTTGGATAGGAATATATGGGGAATAAAAAATCATCTGCAGCTACCACGTTTGGTATCTTTACAAATCCAAATACTCACCTGTCAGACCAGAACAGACTTACTGGTATACAAATCTAGGAGGTGGACATCATATCTCTCTTAACATCAAGATTCTTTGCACAGCTCAATTATTTGTCCCAAAGAAGGACAATTATTGCTGCTACTTTCCTTCATGGCCTCTGACAGGGGAAAGCAAAGTCGGTTTGCCTCTGAGGCTCAGCATGAATCCTACAGACAGAGAAGACAAATGGGTCTTAGGGCTGCCTCCCACTTCCAGGCCAGAGCACACACTTCTTAGGAGGCCATGGCCTCATCAGTGCCTCTCACTGTGTCCCAGCAAATGAGCTGTCAGAGGCTGTTGTTCTAAGTACAGCCTCGGTAAGCTTGGCCTTGTGTTATCGCAGGAGAAAGAGCTGCCGATTGTAGATTTCAGTTTAAAGAACGCTGGTAATTTGTCCAACCTGATTCCATTTCGAAACATTGCATTGTTTATGAAGGTGTCATTTAGTATGGGGGCAGCCTCTCCAAAGTGCAGAGAGGGGGCATAAACCTGTCTTAATAAAGTGCACGTTCTTGTGTGTCTGTATGCAGCAGGGCATGTGCGTCAAGGTGAAGAGTCAGCAGCTGTGCTCAGGGGTGCTACATCTGGCCCAGCTGGACACACTGTAATGCAAAAAGCCTGCACTCCAGTGTTCAAGCCTGTTAGTTCAGCATGACTATTCTTATGGGCCTCGTGAAGTCGAGATTTTAAAAGGAAATTGTTTAGGCATAAATGGGCCAAATCCTGTGGTTTGTGAATGCTAAAGTACCAGAAGGGGAACAAAAAAAAATAACAACGGCACAGTGTCTCCCCTTGTCTTTTTAGCACAGCCAGTGCTTTGTACACCTGCAATTTGTCCTCAGATCAAAGAACTGATGAAAAGTGCCATTAACACTTCCATTGTAGGCATGCTGCTATCTTGTCTCTGCACATTCTTTGAGCTAAGATTAATATGTTGACACCCTGAAAGATTTTCCTTTCAAACAGATGGAACATGAGTAATATGAGGGGATATTCTGTGTCCAGCACGTTGGAAACGATACAGGACAAACTTTACGACGCCTTTGTTTAAGCGAAGGAGAGGGAAAGAAGGATTTTTGAGGAGAAGGATGGAACAGAGAGATGTAAACAGATGCCCCATTTGGGCTCACCGTACAGAAGATGTGGACTGTGTGATGACCTAGTAGCTTGTAGCAATGTTGACTTTTAAGTTGTACTGGCAGTCCTTCAGGGAGCTTTTGTCCTCCCATTGGTGCTGTACTTAACTCCCTGCTCTGTAGCTTCCTCTGTCTGTGGGTAATAAGTGATAATACTGGTCCAGCTTTAAAACCCAGGCTGTAGTGTAATATGATGACTTCATAGTTAGGGAATTTGTGCTTCTATTTTCATGATTTGATAGGACTCCCTGATGATTCCTGGCATGAGCAGTGTTGTGGGCCATTAGCTCGTTATCAGTAGGAATACTTTGCACCTATAACTTTAAATGTTCAGAGTACTTAATTTAGATTTTGAAAGGTGTTTTTATAACACATAGTCCCTATGCAGTGTGCGTGTGTGTGTATGTCTGTATGTATAGATGGATGAGTAATAAAATACAAAGTAATTGTTTCACCTGAATTGTTTCCTAACATTCTTCTGTGTTCTTTTTATAAAGGAAAGGGTATTGTGCCAAATAATGTAACCCGCAGGCCAAGTTTTGAAGGATCCAACGAATCTTTTCCGTCCTACCATCAGATCAGTAATGCAGCCTATGAAGGGACAGGCTTTGGAGCAGAAGGTGCAAATATGCTTACTGAAGTTCCAAGGCCATACATGGACTATTTAATCTCTGCTTCGCAGTCTTCAGCTATGAATGCTCCCGTACAGCGACCCTCTGGAGTAGGCACTCACAGCACACCAACCAGCCATCAGCAGAAAGCATACCCTGCAAATATCGAGTCTTCTGTGATTAACTATCCAGTGGCTAATCACAGCAGTCAGGCCTTGCAGCTGCAGGCATCCCATGGCTCCAATAGCCAACATTACAGTAGGCAGCACATGATGGTGCAGGGGGAGCCCATGGGGTATGGTGTTCAGCGGAGTCCATCCTTCCAAAACAAGATGCAGCAGGAGGGAGGATATGCCAATCTCCCAAATAAAGGGGCAGTTGTTCAGAATAATACCGGTCACGCATTTCAGCAGGCACCGGCAAGCCTGTATATATCACATTCTCATCACAAACAGACAAGTCCTTCTTCTCATCAAATGCATGTGATACCCAGAGGTCCAGCCTTTGCTAACGATTTTTCAGACAGTCCACCACAAAATCTATTAACTCCATCTAGAAATAGCCTAAACATGGACCTATACGACATGAATAATCCTCAAGTTCAGCAGTGGCAGGCAGCAACACCGTCACGCCGCGATTCCTTACAAAATCCAGGAATAGAAACATCTCCACGGCAACACGTGTCCTTCAGACCTGATGCCACAGTGCCGAGCAGAACGAACTCCTTTAACAACCACCAGCAACAGCCACAAGTGACAGTGTCTATAAGACAGGTTCCCCCAGGAAAACCTGATCCTTCAATTACGTCTCCAAATACGATCACAGCAGTCACATCTGCTCATATTCTCCAGCCAGTGAAGAGCATGCGAGTGATGAGACCTGAGCCTCAGACTGCAGTGGGACCTTCCCATCCCGGCTGGTTACCCGCGCAGGCGCCGGCTGTGGATGGCTTGGAGATCCTTGAGCAGCATGTGCCAGCTGTTGGGGCAGCTAATGCCTATCAACTAGACGTGGATTATGGTAACCAGGAACTGCGGTGTCCACCGCCACCGTATCCCAAGCATTTGTTACTTCCGGGCAACGCTGAGCAGTTTGATATCAACTGCTTGTGCATGGGTGTGGAGCAGACGCTCCGTGTGGTCCCCAATTCAACGTGCAATAAGGCTGAAGAGAACAGTGAGCGGAACGATAAGAGCAGCAAGAGCACTAAAGCCGAAAAGCCGAGCAAGGATAAAAAGCAGATTCAGACGTCTCCGGTGCCTGTGCGAAAAAATGGCAAAGATGAGGAGAAGCGAGAATCCCGAATAAAGAGCTACTCACCTTTTGCCTTCAAGTTCTACATGGAGCAACATGTAGAAAATGTCATAAAGACCTACCAGCAGAAGATTAACAGAAGATTGCAATTGGAGCAAGAAATGGCAAAAGTAATTCTCCTTGTTTTGTTATAATAAAAACTAGTGGGTCAAATTGATTATTACTATTTTTAATCCATCCAAAAAGTTAAGAGGCAGTCTCCAGTGGAAGTAGTAGTATCAGACACCTCCCTATAGCAGACTGTACTCATTTCGAAGTGTGGATACAGATAGGGAAGGCTGTTTGAAAAACCTGAGATGTGCAATGATATATCTTCATATAAGAAAAGTAAAATGAAGAAAAACCCCCATGGTAGGAAAGTAGCTGATAGCACTGCTTAAAACAAAGCTGCCAAGTTTTGATGCTTGCTCTGGCAGTTTTGGTTTTAATTTTTAAACGTGGAAGAGGAAGAGTTTGGGTTTTTTTTCCTCAGGCATGACTAGAATATGACTAGTCTACTTTTGCATTTAAGGATAAGCTCTAAGGAAAGCTATTATTAACACATAGTGGATAATAATTAACTACCCAATCTTCCGTAGCACAGTCAGTTTCCAGAGTCAATTCATTTGATGCTCACATGGCTCCAGAAAATTCAGTGGTTTGTTTGTTGAGGTTAAAATTAAAAGAAGATTTTTCTAAAATCTCTTGAAAGGTCAGCATTTTAGTGACAGTTAATAGTTTGTCCTCCCTGCAAGTACAGACTGTGTTGTGTTGCACAGATTTAGTGAGTATTTTCCTGAAATTGAGATAGGGAATGATCTCTGGAGAAGCAAAACAGCAGCTAATTGCGTTAGTTCTTATGACTCTTCAGCTTTCGCTCAATCAGAGATAATTTAGCTATAAACAAAACAACTTCCCCTAGCAACCTCCTCACTGACTAAAAATATACACACAGGAGATTTTGGTTGTCTGAATATTGCATTATTCTAGAATTAACCAAGAACACAACACGCTAATTATTTTACCTTAAAGAATAAACACTTCCTTTACCTTTCATTTTAAAAATATTCCTGGTTTTGATTTGGCTGTTCCTTTCAGTTTGAAAATTCATCCTACCTGTTCTGCAAGTTTCTGCAGACTTCCTCCATCCTTTATTCATACAGATTTAATTTTTATACTGTGGGGATCTCATTGCACAGTCTGGCTGCCCACATTTATCTTTAGATACCTAGACTACAGATGTGAAATTAAATCAACCTAAGCAGCAGCCCTGTGGGTGTATGCTTGGGTTTCTAGCCTGCTTATCAGTCAACTTCAGCTTCCTCTCCCTTCCCCAGTGCCCCTTCTCACCAGGCACGAACCTTTCTCTCAAAAAGTGATTCAATTGATGCCAGTTGCTTCAGGATTTTGGAACTGGGGTATGCAGAAAGAAAGGGGCACAACATGGCAGTGGATGAGTTGTCAGAGGATCCTGGGGATCAGCCCAGGAGCTTCTGCTGGTAGAGGCCACTAGTGGCTCTCAGGAGAGGGACAGTGTGGGACAACCAAAGTTTCAATGTACAGGCTCTGTCTTGAAGGGTGGGGAAAGGCTCCCTGGGGACAGGAGGTAGACAAGTCAGGTTTTTTACAACTTAGATACAGAGGGAAAATAATACATTTAGGGGGGAAATATGACCAGGGTCTGGGCTGCAGTGACTAAGCAGAGGCCAGACCTGAGGATTATATATACGTATTCTGGAGGGGAGGAGAAGTTTAGAGAACAGATGCTCAAGAGATCTAAGGACTTGAGAGTGGAGGCTGTATATGGCAGAGGAAAACAGTTTACAAAGAAAGTTCCAAGGTACTTGGGAATGTGTAGGTCAAAAATAGGTTCTTAATTTCAACACAAAAACCAACAGGCGGATGGCACCCAAGGTAGGAACTGTTAATGTGAGTTGCCCTGGAGAACCATTCATGAACAAAGTGAACTGCTGTGTCTAGGTTTAAGTTTCAGTTTAAATTAAGCTGTACTGCAGTGTGCATACCTTTCATGGAGTGCAGTGGGAAAGTGCACATTTGAAAGGTGTAAACCAAATCCCATGGTCAGGTTTGCTGTGTTATATTCCCCTCTCTGACAACATTACCCCTTGCCTTTTTCTTCAGCCAAATGAGACAGGCAGACCAATCTCAGATATGGCAAATTCAGGTAACAAGTTAGACTACAGTGAATTTGCCAGTTTCTCAGAAATACAAGAGAGTACGTCTCTCATGAATGCATCTTTTCTGGTTCTTGGTTAATTTTTCTGAGAAATGTGTTTTGGGAATGCTGATTTATTGTTCTCTTGCTATGGATATAACAGTGCTTGCTCTTGTGGTTTCCTTTTCCTTTGTAAAGGCTGGCCTTTGTGAAGCAGAACAGGAGCAAATGAGGAAAATTCTCTACCAGAAGGAGTCCAACTACAACAGACTTAAAAGGGCCAAAATGGACAAATCTATGTTTGTGAAAATCAAGACTCTGGGTATTGGTGCGTTTGGAGAAGTATGCCTGGCCTGCAAAGTGGACACCCATGCCCTGTATGCCATGAAGACTCTGCGAAAGAAAGACGTGCTAAACCGGAATCAGGTGGCTCACGTCAAAGCAGAGAGGGACATACTTGCTGAGGCAGACAATGAGTGGGTGGTTAAGCTCTACTATTCCTTCCAAGATAAAGACAACTTGTACTTTGTGATGGACTACATCCCTGGTGGGGATATGATGAGTCTACTGATTCGGATGGAGGTCTTCCCAGAGCGTTTGGCTAGGTTTTATATTGCAGAGCTCACTTTGGCTATAGAGAGTGTGCACAAAATGGGATTTATTCATCGAGACATAAAGCCCGACAACATTCTGATAGACCTTGATGGGCATATCAAACTGACTGACTTTGGACTGTGCACTGGATTCAGGTGGACTCACAATTCAAAATATTATCAGAAAGGTAATGTTTTTAGACTTTATTGGGGGTGGTATTACATTATTTATTTTGAAACAAGCACCTACCTCTTGGCAGAAATGCCAGCTGAGGAAACTGAGGTGGTGTGAACCTGGACAAACAGTCAGTGGCAATATTACATGTCTCTCTCCCTCTGATTCATGCAATTAGTTTGTTTCCAGTCCTTTTGTTTCCAATGCCGTTCAAAACCCTGTCAGTAATATGGCTGTTCACTGTAGCAGCAGCAATTTTTTTTTAGTTTATTCTTTTGGTGGTGAAGTGATTGAATTACAGATTTTAAGTAGTCCACACGTGTCCTGTATGTGCTGTTGAGAAGTACTGGTGTCTGTTGGCAAAAAGGTCACAAACAATTCATATAGCTAACCTAAATATACTCCATTGTTCTGTATCCCCCATATGGAAGCATACTTCCTTTTGCGGAGACAAAGACATTTTGTTGGACATTGTGTATGGGAAACCCATTGTGAAGGGGAAGGCAGAAGGAAATACCTTCGGTTTAACGTTTAAGTGCTGTTCTTTAGCGAGAGTAGAAGATGGTACTAGATGTAGGTAAATATTTTTCTCTTTGTGTGCATGTTTTATGACCGTGAATGTAAACTCTCTTGCATTTGAAAGGGAGCCATATCAGACAAGACAGCATGGAGCCCAGTGATCTTTGGGATGATGTATCCAATTGTAGATGTGGAGATAGGCTGAAGACACTGGAACAAAGAGCTAAGAAGCAGCATCAGAGATGTCTAGCCCACTCATTAGTTGGAACCCCTAATTACATCGCTCCTGAAGTCCTGCTTCGTAAAGGTAAACAAACCTTTATTTTTTTTCTGTTTAAGTGAATGCGATGCTTTGACATACTTTTTTTTTTTCCCCTTAAATAATCTTGCTGCTTTGGAAGGTTGTCAATCTGGAGGCCAGAAACACTTAGATTAAGAACTCTCCATGCTCCAGTGTTTAGCATCAGTCACCTTATTGACAGTGGTGGTGGTCATGCTTCGTGTGTGTTTGTATATCCACACTCTGAGGCCTTTGAGTGAGACTGCTAATAAATGTGTTGGAGAATGTTAGCAGTGGTATTTCTCAAGTGTATAGCAGGTTATCTGTGTTCATGGAGTACAACTGACTGCTATCAAGTTTACATGGCCCAGTGAGTAGCCAGCTGATGGTTCTGGATCACTGATTTAGATGGACCACTTAAATATGAATGATGCAAGCTTGTGGAAACATGTCCTCCAGATTCCCAGCCAGAACCTGGGGAACCCAACAAAAAGTTTTCCACTATTTACACTGGAGATCCTGCATTTAATAGCTTGGGTCAAGGAATTTAGACAGTATTTTGTGACTATCTATGCAGAACCGATTGGTCACTGTAGTAAGGAAATTTAGTTGTTCAAAGTTGTCTGCTAGCTAAATCCTAAGCCTGATCTTTCTCTACTTGAGAGATTTCACACTGGACCCTCCATCATCTGATGACACAATCCTCCATTGAAATTAGTGTTTAAATTCTCCATTCCCTTTTGGAGATCTCAAACATAAACCTTATTTGTCTTATTACAGCAGTTAAGTGATTGAAGTTGTTCCTTTGCTTGGAACTTGCTCAGAAAGTCATCTGTGGATCTCTTCTGTCTCTAGAGCCAGGCTGTGTCTTTCAGCAGCTTTTCAGACTTGTGGTATCACCTCCACTGAACCCTATGGGGGGCACTAAACATTTTTTGTTATTCTTTTGAGATCCAGTTTGTGCCGTGTAGGTGTGGGACAGGACACAAAAAAATTCCTTCATTCTTTCTGATTATATGGTTTCACGACTCAGTTTGTGTTGAGAACGAAATTTATTCAGAAAGGTTCACAAACAGGACTAGATCTTTACTGGCAGCAGAAAATTTGAGTCACCAAGCAGAAGTCACAAATCTGAAGTCTGAGAAAAGGCAAAAATCTGTGCTGTTTCAATACTTCATTGCAAGTAGCTCCATACACATTCTCCTTGGCTTGGGGAGGTCAACTTTTTGGCTTGCCTTTCAGGATACACTCAGCTCTGTGACTGGTGGAGCGTTGGTGTGATCCTCTTTGAGATGTTGGTGGGGCAGCCTCCTTTCCTGGCTCCTACACCCACGGAAACCCAACTGAAGGTAAGCTGAAGCAAAGTCCTAATCTCTGGTAGCAAAATTTAAACCCTTTCCTTTCCCTCCTCCTCCATACACAGACCTATTCCCCTTTGTTTCACTAGAGAAAGGAGTAATTTAAAAAGCCTGACTTTAAATACTTCCGTGCAAGCACATATCTTTTCCCAATCAGTAAAGACACTGAATATCAGACCAGAACTGACTCTTCCAACTGCATAGATAGGTATTGCTTTTATGAGTCTCCTCAGCAGAATTCTAATTTCTTAAGCACAAGTTCATCCATTTAAATTCCTTAGAGTGCCTGTACATAAGCTGATATGCCAGTGAGAATTGCAGTTGGCAACGTGTTTCAAAGTCAAGCAGTGGGTAGTTCTTTATTATAAAGGATCTGTCTTGTGACCACTTTTCCTATTTTACATTTTGGAGACAAAGTGAAGTAATTCCTTGAAGTAATTCCACAAAATCACATGTAAACTGAGTATGTTCTCAAATCTGACCATGGAAGCACTCAGGAAGGAATCTGCCTTTCTAAAAAAATATGCAATTACTTTTGTCTGCTAGCCAACAGTGGTTTTTGATCCATTAAAATAATTATTAAGAGGCAATGCAGTCTAATAACTGAGCTCTTGGACCTCTGAAACATGCAGACCATGAGTTGGCTCATTTGTGTGTACTTCTGCACAGTTAGTGTTGGCCATTGCAAGGGTTCTGTTTACAGGATTACAAGTTGCTTAATACCTTTCTTACCTGCAGGTGATAAACTGGGAAAGCACACTGCACATTCCCTCACAGATCAAGCTAAGCCCTGAGGCAACTGATCTCATCACAAAGCTCTGCTGTGCTGCTGAAGACAGGCTTGGAAGAAATGGAGCAGATGATATTAAAGCCCATTCTTTCTTTCACTCTATGGACTTCTCTACCGATATCCGTAGGCAGCCAGCTCCCTATGTTCCAAAAATCAGCCATCCAATGGACACTTCAAATTTTGATCCCGTTGAAGAAGAAAGTCCTTGGAACGATGCTAGCGGTGACAGCACCAGGACATGGGATCCACTGGCCTCTTCCAACAGCAAACACACAGAACATGCTTTTTACGAGTTTACTTTCCGAAGATTCTTTGACGACAACGGGTATCCGTTCAGGTATCCCAAACCTTCTGGAATGGAAGTTGGCCAGTCTGAGAAATCTGATGTAGAAGACAAAGGTGTGGTGGATCAGACTGGAGCTTGTCAGCCTGTATATGTGTAAATTATTGTATAGATTACTGCAGATGAGACTAATCTCAAATCCAATAGGGCCTTTAGCTGATCCTTTAGGAGCTGATCCTGCAGCAGTTGTTCAGGTGTACCTTCAGCTGAGGCTGGAGACATCTTGGGGAGTCAGACGCTTGCAGGGCCAGGTCCTAAAAATGGCAATCTTGAAAGTTCAGGTCAGTTCTACTGTAAATAACTTTGTTGATAATAACACTTGAAATCCTGGTCTTCACCGAAATCTGCAAGGCCAGCAGTCTATAATTTCTAGGCCTATTTTTATTTGAGGTCAGCATCCCCCTACTCAGATTAACATTTACAGACTTCTGCAACTGTCAGCGTTATTTTTTAAATGAATAAAGAGCACTTATATTTTGTTTATAGCAGGGGTTTTTTTCCTACTAAATTATAGGGATTAACTTTGACAAATCATGCTGCTGTTCTTCTTTCTACATTTTTATTTTATCCATAGCACTTATTTCACATTTAGGAAGATGCATAAAGCTGAAGAACATGTGATGAAAGGTCTCTGTGCAATAATGTAAGAAAGAAAGAAAAAAAAAAAAAGAAGAAAAATGAAAAAAAGAAAACTGCTCTCTAATTTTCTAAATTTACTGATGCCATTGTATTCGCACCGTGATTTTATTATATGTATTTTCCATGTTTCAAAATTGTGACACAACCTTAAAGCTGCTTTATTTCCTTCTGCTTATTGGAGTGTAATAGAAAGTGTGAGCAAGTGACAATTTGGGTGTGATTTCATTGTCTAGTGTGTGAAGAATGTTGCATGAGCAGTGTTTTTCTATTTGAAATGGCCTTTTCTTGCCATTCACAGGCAGGTCCTGTGGATCCATTTTTCTGAGGGTCTTATATTAGACCTTTTTAAACCGCGTGTTGATTATGTATTGTGTGGATGGTTTCCTCTTATGATTGTATCCAATATTAATTTTGTGAAACAGATTTGCAGAGGTTGTACCTGAATAGTGATCTTGTGGTCTGATGCGATAGATCGTTTTAGTAAGCTCGCGTCATCGGCACGCGCGTTTCCCCACCGAGGATCAGCAGCGAGGCCGCGGCAACGAAGCCGGTTTGTGGCGGCAGCCTGGATGGGGCTGGTCCGGGCAGGCGGTCGCGGCTCAGCTCCGGCAGCAGTGCGGAGCGCCAGCGCTGGCAGATGCACGCCAGGATGTCTGACGCTGTGCTCCCACAGTGCGTCCAGATCCCAAGGGTCACGCGGGGCGTGTGCGGCTTCACGGACATCTGCGGAACCTGGAGGTATGTGGCTTTTCCAGGCATCCCGTCCCTACGTGTAACTGGCTGTGTATCCGTTAAGGACCCTAGTGTTTTAGGCACTGACATCCGAAAATGTTGGCATTGTTGATAGGTCGTTCTGTCCTGTTGTCCAGAGGTTAAAATGTTGCTGTGATGGAGCACAATAGGCCTTCATTTCTGTCAAATTATATAGGCATACTTTGAAATATCAGTTCTTAACTATGTTAAAATATGCATTTTTCTTGTATGTATAAGTGAGAATTATTCAAAGTGATATCAGAATACTAAAGATAATTAAGCCATACATATTTGCATATATATTATATATAACTAAATAAGTAAACACACACAAAAATCCTTAATTCAGATTAGTGTAACAGTCCTATTTAAAGTGATTGACCTAATAACATTTGAGGAAAACACTCCTTTAATGTGTTTTTGCTTTATTTTATTTTTAAATCTGGAGCTTCATTATTTTTTCCGTATATTATTCCACATATTATTCCTTAATGTTTTAGCATATCCTATCCTATCCATTGTTTAGCTATCTAAGCAACAACATATGAATTCATCAGCCTGAACTAAACAAAAATGATTGTGTATTTGTTTACATTTGTATGAAAGGAATGTTCTGAGGTATGCAGTGCTTGTGTTGTGACAGTTCATGTAAGATTCAGTATTACTGCTTTTTTATATAGTAATGCCATTTTTTGTTATTTACATCTATCTGACATTTCTTTCATGTGGTAGGTTCTTTCTCAGGAACTCAATTTAACTGTTATTTATTGATATATCATTGCCTTTGAAAGCTTCTACTGGCACAATTTATTAAAAATCTGGATCAAAATCTAAAATGTGTTCCGTGTTCTTGCAACAGAGAACTTCTGCTGCCTCTTCTAAGGCAGAAGTTTTAATGGGTTTGTTTTTGTAATGTTAGCGATGGGTTTAAGCTACAAACATGAGATCCGAATCTCGTCTCTCGTGCGGCATTTGATGTGGAATCTCTGAGTTCCTTCAGACAACTTCGTCTGTCCTCATGGCCCTTAAGAATAAGGAGCAGGATTCCAGAAAAGCTTGCTGTGGTGTGACCAGGTCAACGGGCGGCATAAAATTCAACACAGTCACTTTCTGTGTAGTGGTGGTGCTGCCAGGGCAGCCGCAACCCTCGCTTGCCTCCTCTGTCTGTTGCCTCTGATTTATTTAAAAAATGGAAATAATTCACCTGCAAACACAGAATCTTTGCAATTAAGCAAAACAAGAGAAACTAGCTCAGATGGAAATGAGTGCTTCCACAATGCGTGTGTCAGTCGTTTAGAATCTATGCCGCAGGGAACAAAAGCCAACTTCCATCTCACCTACAGAAGAACTGATTTGAAAAACAAATCTTTTGGGCAGTTTATTAGGCACTGTCTCTAGAAGGCTCACGTCCTTTGCAGACATTTCAGATGCAAACAGAAACCTGGGAGTAAATTTTAGGAAATTTGGACAAGTAAACAATATGCCATATATTGAGATTGATGCCAAGCATTCTTGGTTCTGCTGAACTTCCTGAAAAAACATCAGGTGTCTTCTTTTCAGAAGTTATATAAATTCAGTGTTTGTATTAGAAAACCCTCTTCCTTAAACAAAACAAAACAAAACAAACAAAAAAGCCCAGATGTATTTCTTCTTGACTGCAAGCAAGGAGTTTATTAATTCTGAAGTAGTCTTCTAGGTTAAGGACACAGGTGACATTTGAGACATAATCCTGACTTTACTAAGGCTGAACCTGCTGCTGATCTCGGGAAGACAGAAATTCCATCAGGGTTTCATCCTGGGTTTCAGCAAAGACATATATGCACAGTAACACTACTTATTGTGTGTACAGAAGTGTAAATAATTGCCTCAAAAATTATAAGAAATTGCTACTTCCAGAATGAAAACTTTATAAAGCAGCGGTACCGGGGGCACAGGAACAGAAAGGGGCCTCTGAAAGCCTTTAATACCTGTACTCTTCAGTGTCGCCAGATTTGCCGAGCAGCAGCCACAATTCTTGGTAAGCAAATTATTCCTAATTGGATGCAAAAGAACTGGCAGTGGAAGTTATAACCGAGTGCCTAGTGAGAACAACATGAAAGCTAAATGAGGGAGAGAAGCATTTGACTTTTAAATGGAAATGGAAGAAGGAGGTTAACTATGCAGGAAACAGGCGATAGCCTGGAACTGGATGGAAAATTGGTCTCATGAGCATAAGAAAATTCTTTTTCCCTGTAATTTTTGAGGTATGAAATAACTGCCTTAAAAGCTTTCCTAAAGAAACTGTAACGAGAAGCAGAATTTAGAACATATAATTTGGTCCTATCCCAAAATGCAGAAACATTGGCAGAAAATGGCAACTGTTGCTAAAATTATTATTGGAATTAAAAATATTAAATCTTTCCCACAGGAAATAATCTTAGGAATAGATAATGTAGAAATAGCTACCATTAAAACACACACCAATAAGAAAAAAAAAGTGTAAAAATGTTTTTCCTGGCAGAGAAATCTGCTGCAGCAAGAACATGGAAGTTGCGCCTTCCTCAGTTTTCTGTTCTGAGCAGCGAATGAGCAGTGAGCAGCATTTGATAAAAAACGAGTCCTGGGCCCCATCTCACCAAAACAACTGGAAGATCTGATCCGTAAAACTGGGGTCACCTGCAAATGCAACAGTAGCTCCAGGCCCTGCAGAAGAAACTGGAGCCTGGTGACACGGACAACAGAAGTTTGAATAGACTGAGGGATGGGCTGACTTGCAGCTCTCGTGGTTTGGAAGGTGCCTTTACCTCAGTAATGTGAGATGAAAAATACCTGTGCTGGCAGCTGTTAAATTTTTAGACATGTGAAGGAAATGGGTCTTCATGAAGCAAGCCTTGTGTGATCTAAGGTGTTTGTTAAACTTCAGTGGGGCTCAATAAATAGAGTTAAGGCACACCTCATCTCCCTCTTGATCCTGGGATCCCCATGACCCAGGGGCTTTCTTGCTGCTTGACTGCTGACTGTAAGAAAAGAGGGAATTGAATGCAGAAGGGGTACAGGTGGGCAAGGGGAAATAGTTGATCCTGTTGGATCATGAGTGGCAGGCAGGAAGAAGAGTTTAGAGATGGTCCAGCCTTGCTGCAGCGTGCAGTGGTTACCCCTTGGGCGTGCATGTGCTGGGAAGAGCGCTCATGTCGGTCACATCCTGTTTGTCTTGCACTTGTTGGGAGCACACAACGCCCTTCTCAGCAGGGAGCCCACACATGAGCTTGTGCAGCAAGCGAGACCCACAGCTTTGGGTCATGCTGTACAGGGAAGAAAGAGGCTGCGTTGCCACCTGGCTCCCACACCGCCTCCATCTCCAGGCTGCTCTAAAGGAAACGGAGCAATAGCTCACCACAATGCTGCTGGTTTGGCCAGCCAAGTGCCACAAAGGAGCTCACCATGTGCCGTGAAGTGCTTGCCACAGATGGAAAGCTTTTCCCCTAAACTCCTGGCTGTGCTTCTGAAGGCCACATCAGCTGTCCCATAAATATGCTTGTCATAATTACTAGCACTTTTTTTCTCCTACTTGTATGCTGTTGGGCAGCTATAGGTGAGATTTTTTCCTTCCTTTCTTCAGAGCAATAGTTGGCTGCACAACTCTGCTCCTTTCCCAAAGGGGCACTCATAGCTTTCTATGGCCAAATGGGAAATTGAGCCCGAAAGGAGGAGGATCTGCAGGTCACTTGTCAGTAACGTGGCAAGCCTGATGGGTTATCTTTAGTAAAACAAAGTCTGAAAATGAAATCACCCCTCCTGAGGGCGGCCTCTCTTCAGCCTCTCATTGCGGTGGCCTCATGGTCTGATGAGTTACTGTGTCTTCTTGACAACCGCTTTCCATAGCATTGGTCATTCTTGGCCTTAATAGCAGCAGTAAGCTCAGCTCAGTAACTGCCTGTGGCTTTCGTTGGTCTGATGCCAATTTCAGAGTAGTTAATTTCACTAAAAAAAAACCCTGATCATGCTGAATAATATAGCCATCAGATAGGAAAGAAGGGAACACACAATTACATTCTGTGCGTCTAACTTTGCTACTGGGACCTCGACACTGGGGCAGAAATATTCATTGGCATATGAACATTATGAAAGGCTCAGTTGTCCAATGCTTTACAGGTACGTTCCCCAGCTACTACATGTTTGGGTTCACCTCAACATTGAAGGACTGGTAAGAGGTTTTTTGGTTTGGTTTTCTAGGCATGAAATCCAACACATAAGAAAGGTCACAATTCAGAACTGATCTACGAGATAACAGCTTCAAAAGCACCTGTGTAGAGCATGTTTTAACTTGATGTTACGATGAAATTCCAAGAAAAGGAGGAGTTCACTTCGGTGGAAACGGGGAAGACTGCAGATACCCAAGCAGAGCAGGGAGTGGCAGGAACAGCAGTGGGTACCAAGGCTGGCTTTACAGCTGGATCTGCTTTGGATGGGGCCAGGGGTGAAGAAACAATAGGGCCATAGAAACGTTGGTTGGCAGGGACCTCTGGAGATCTGCAGGCCGACCTCCCCCTCGCTGTGGGCTCTCAGCCAGCGCTGGGTCTGGTCAGCCAGCACTTTGTCCAGGAAAAGCCTCCAGGGATGACACATCCTCCCCAAGCACAGGGGCCTGAGGCAGACCGGAACAGGAGATGGCTGTCACCAGCCAGATCTGCTGCTCTCCAAGCCCTTCAGAGCCTGGCAGTGGGGATTCCGTGGCTGTTGTTCTTGGCATCAGAAGCCGCATACCACCATCGAGCATTGTACCGTAGCTGCAGGAATGCATGGAGAGACAGTGCCCAGCCAAAAGATCTTGAATGAAAGTGGGGCTAAAGGGCTGTGTGAAGGATTCTGAAGCTGTTGAGATGTTGGGGCACAGAACAACCTTGGCTCTTCCCCAGCCTTTGCCCGCCACTGAGCAGAGCTGTGCACAGTCAGAACAGAAGTCTCACCTAAAGGAGCCCTTTTCAGAAAATGTGTGCCCACATAGCCATAGGTGAAAGAGGTGACTGCCAGAGGCCAGATGCCTTGTCGCAGATGGAAGTGCCAGATAAATTGCCAGATAACAGTGGAAGAGCACTGTTAGGGATGACGATGGTCTGCTGCGAGCCTTGTGGGACACCTACAGCACAGTGAGTGTAATAATGCCTTTTCAATATCCACCCTCTCAATGTGTGCCTTTTCCCCACTGTGCAGTAGGACCGTAACACTGACACATGTCACTGGTCTGCCCCCAAATGCTTAATTCTGGAGGAATTATTTAAATAGAAGTACCTCCCAGAAGAAAGTTGTCTTTCCATTCCCAGGGATGGGGTGGGGACAGGCCATTTCCCTCAGGGAACTCTATTTGTGTTGCTGAAGACCAAGTCACTGCGCAGAAAGAGGCAAATGCAAATCCACAGTGGGTTTTTTTTCCCCAAAGAAAACACTTCTCATAGGAAAATATTGACAAAATGGAAATATTTTGGGGGAACTTAGCAGTGCATTCACAATCATGTATCCAAAAAATGATAAAAATACTTTGTTTCCAAAGAAATCTAAGCAAAAAATGTTATAAAAAGGCCAAGGGCTTATATTGTATATAACACATTATATTCAAAATCATAAACATTAAAATAAACTGCTGTTACTATGTCATTTTGAAGTTTCCAGAACAGATTTTGGAAATAAAGTTTCTTGGAAATTTCCAACTGTGCGTTCTAATTTAGGCCCAAAGGATTTTTTTTAACATTCAATTTCCCACGCAGCAGGACCTGCCAACTTAAACTAGCTCTAAAAATAACAAAAGAGGTCAAACAAATCCAAGTAATATCTGAAACTAAAATTAACTTAATTGACAACCTCATCTCCCATGTAACTCTGATGTCATCAATCTTCTTGTCCCCTTTTTGCATTTAATCCATATGCCAGCCAGGGCTAAGGGTGGGAATCACGTCAGGAGCAGTACTGAGGTTGTGATGCACTGGGCTGGTGCCTGTACCATCTTTGGTGGGGGCGGTGGGTGTCACGTGCTGAGAGACAGACCATGAGACAAGCAAAGCCTTATTTACCCAGCCCCGTAGCTGAGGGATTGATGCCACTGCACACAACAGTTTTCTTTACTTCACTGAAATATTGAGGTTTGCTGATTTGCAAGTATTCTTTTCTTCTGTGATGAAGTCAGGGCAGCAGCGGTCACTGGAACTGGTGTCCCAAGTGGCTGCACGTTTGCAGCAGTGCAGATTGTTTCGCTACTGTTGTTCTCAAAATGAGCCACAGCCCAGATGTGCTTTGCATCTTTCCCAGTGCGAGGTTGTGTAGATGACAAGACATAGTAATGTGGGAGCATTTCATGATTGACAGTCTTGGGTCATTTAAGCTGAGGCCATGAGCAGAGCAGCAGGAGCAAGCATGTTGCATGACTTCTGTGTGGGCCACACTTGTTATGACAGAAGCGGACCAGGGAGCAACCACTGCTCCTGAAGGCAAGTGGTACCCACGGGTTTGTGCCCACACTGGCTGGGACTAGTGTCCCATCCCCCAGGGAAGTTTTTGTGTCCCTGCTAGTTGGGACAGCCTAACGCAGGGCAGTGAGCGGCTCAGCTGCGGGGACTGTCACAGCCCGGGAGATTTGTCATCTCACCGCTACAGGAGGACACACTATGGGACGTGCAGCCACCCATAGGTGATAGCCAAGCCTGTGTCTCTACTGTCACAGCTAAGCACAGCACATCAGGTGCTGTGTCAGGCAGGTGTCAGGCTGAGCACAGCACGTGATGCCCATAGGAAAAAATATTCTGGGATGCCTCCGTACTTCATATCCCCCCAAACTGGTGCTGTTTGATGGAGGGGCCTTCTTTGACTAAAATCTACTGGCGTTGTGTGACTGAAATCAAGTTATATACAGGTGTGACAATGGAGACCAATCCCTTCCTTCTGTAGCTCCCTAGCCAAAGCCAACTCCATATTCCCAGCAGCCTTGCACTTGGCCCTGGTAATTAATACAGTCATGACCTTGAAGCTTATTACTGAAAGTCACAGTGAAATGAAGAAATTCAGGCAGGTTGGAGGTCAGAGGCAACCTACCAGAGATAGTCTGCTGAGTGACCGTGATGGCAGTGCCTCTCTGCAGTGCTTTGCTCTTGTGTTTGGCCTCTATTAAATTGAGCCTACTGCAAGATCTCCTGCACGGGTGAGAAAATTGGTGGCAAGCTGCAAAATTCTAATTGCTTGGTGTGGTGATAGCTTGGAGGGTTTTTTAACAGCTGTTTTGGGAATCAGCTGATTTAATAAGTGGTTTTGCCAAAGCAGAATAAATTGCTTCCAGCACATTCCTGCTTTTGTTCCTGCTCTACCTTAGCCGTAAGACACCTTCAAGTGACCTTATGCTGCCTGGTCTGAGTTCAGCACAGGAGGTTGGACTAGAGACCTGCAGGGCTCCTTCCAGCCTGGGTGAATCTGGGGCTCTGGGCCAAGGATGGCAAGGAGCTGCTTGCAGGCTCCACTGGCCAGAGGGTGAAAGCCTCAGCAGCAGAAAAAAAAGGACAAGTAAATAAGATGGAAAGGAGTTTATCTGGAAGCCAAAATCCCCTTTTCCAACAGCTGAGAACCAGCAGGGAAAACGAAGCACGGCTGTAACCAGCAAGAAAAAGAAAAAAGTGCTAATCAGTGGGCTTAGGAGTAACTTTGTGGTTCCCTGATAAGGCCAAGTCATGGTGCAGCACAGACAGGCCAATCCCAGTGACAGCAGCTGGAGCTCAAGGGGCAGGGAGGAAACTTTCCAAAATAGATTGCAGATCTCGGTGTTTGCCTGTGCTTTAGTAATACATTGAAATTCACTTTGCAGCTCAGTAACTGACTTAAATTACATGATTAACATCCTCACTCTTACATAAAGTGTCCTCGTCCCTTTATTATGAATTTAAATGTTACTTTGCATTTTCTGAGTGTCAACATGCGTAATCAAGCTTGACTTCCTTTTGAAAAATATCAATAAAATAACAGCTTCTACTGTCAGGCTCTGGCACAATTCCCAGTCATTGAGCTACTTGAAACAACATTTGTCACTGCTAAAAAACATTTCTGAGTATAACACAAAATACACCATAGAAGTTTAACTGCTGCCCTCTTTTGGGTAGGATAATTACTGCTCATGTCTGTGGAGGTGCTCTGCCACCAACAGATACTGAATTATCTCAGCGTTGGGAGCACAGTGGTGGAATGGTTTTTTACACAGCCTAATATCCTTGAATGCCCCAAATTCCACATGCTGTTTGTACTTTCCTTTACAATTAACAGTGGCTTGCCTATGAAGGATTTATTTAGTCAGGTTTCTTTGCCCCCCTGTTCTTCTTCTGTGGTTCCTGCGGGCACTGAACAACTCTGTGCTGCAGGACACCCTAGATCACGAATTCAGATTGTAGACATGAGTTTTAGTTGCTCACAGAATACCAGGGAGAATAGGGTAGGTTTATCCAAGTCTCTATAGCCTGATTTTCAGATGGTTTTCTCTTGCACTGGGAAGCCCAGAGTTAATATGTACTTATATTAACATGAACATATTGTGCTCCTATTAAGATTCTTTCCCCTAGTGTCTGTATTTATTTTTAAAGTGAGTAACAGCAGTCAAGTGGTCACAAGGGGGATACCAGAATCTATCAGAACAGATACTGGTAAATGTCCCAAGACAAAAGCAGTAGAAAAAAGTAGAAATGTAGAGGCAGAAAAGGATGTTTGAAGCCCAGGGAAAAGACATGGAAGAACACCTGTGCCTTTGCAAATCAGCTTCTAGTTTATTTTTAAATCCTGTGATATGAGTCAAAGGTGAAACATTTCCCTTTGTGTCCCTGCACAGGCAGCTACAGCAGATCAGTGAGAGGAAGAAAGAGGTGACCAGTACGGAATCAGTGGAGATTTTTTAGGGAAAACACCTGTGCATGGGTGGCACACTTCCCTTCCTCATCCCACTTGCTTTCAGTAGACAAAAAGTGAAACAAGGGAGGTGCAGGCTCAGAAAATGTGATGTTCTGTGATCCTGCTGCCTGCCTTTGCCTTTGGCTTCACTTTTAGCACTGAGACTAAGCAGAGGAGATGCAAAGGCTTGTTCCTAGGATTATTGTCCCTTCCCAGTCACGGCTTTCCCTAATAGACTCTTAAATAACATGTTAAAAGATGGGTGTCTAATGTGTTGAATCTATGAAAAAAGTTGAAATACAGTTCCTAAAAGGTGCTTACATGTATCTGATTTCTTAGTTGCCTCTCCCTCATTTAGACAGCTCTGGCATCTCTCCACTTGCTGCACAGATGCCACAAACTGTCCCACCCCGCCCCAAGTCCAAGTCCCATGGGATCCCTGAATTCATGGGACAAAGATACTCAAACACCAAACTTTGCCCCACTCCTTACAAGCTGAGGGTCCTTATTCAAGCTGATGCCAGATTGGCTCAAAACAAAATTCTCAACGTAGACAAAGGAGTGCTTACTTGACCAGGAGAGCCCATTTTGTTAGACACATTCTGGGTATCTCTGAGGAAAAGGGTGGCTAATTGTACCTTGCTCACTGGAGTACTGGGATGGGGTGTAGGAGGAAGTTTCTGCTTCAGAGAAAAATTTTTCAATTTCTTTGTTCCATATCTGAAGGCAGATGCTACTCTATAACCTATATAAATTCATATGGGTTTTCTGCAAGAGATTCTTTTTGGTAAGTGCAAGTATTCACCTTCTAAAGGAATGTCTTATTAACTGGAAACAGAGTTCATCCTTTACTAGCTTGATATCGCTATTTATGTAAAATAAAACATCTTGAATAAGTGAAAACAAGAAACCTTCCACAATATGAAAGCCAGTGGTCTGATGAGATGGACTGTCACAAGAGGGGTAAGAAAAACTTCTGGCTCCAGGAGATTAGAAGTTCGACATGAGCCCCCTGCCACCTCCAGCCATGAGGCCACTGACTATGCTCAAGTGAAAGCAGCTTCCTATTTGTTCACAGGTGTTAAAGCTGGGCTTTGGGTGACAGAAGTGTTGGGTTTTTTCTCTAGACCAGACTTGGCTCTCTCAAGTGGTTCCTTTAACAAGGAGCTGTACTTATTACAAGATTCTAATAAGATACCCTGCTCACCCGAAGAATTATTTATGGGACCTGGCTGTGTAATTTAAGGGTATATAAAATAGGTGACACCATAAGTTCAGGCACCGATATCCCTTTTGTTGTTCTACTCTTGGTGATCGTTAAGGCTGAGGTCTGGATGTCCTCAGCAACTGCTGATGCTAATGAGAGCTGAGGGCACCCCATGAATTTAATAGATTAAGTGCTAACCTTAATAACTGCTGATCTCAGTGTTCCCATTCCAGCAGCCAAGGAGAGGAAAAATGCTCTGGAAATTTAATTTAATCTCTCAGCAGGAGTATCCTGTGTGGGGCTCATCCCTGCTGCTGAACTGTCTCCTCACAGAACCCCTCAGCCACCACTTTTGAGGGACATGCTGATACAGGACCTCATGAACTGGACAGCAAGACTGACTGGACGTTTAGTTACTGTGGAGCCCAAGGGTTTAATACTTTGGAAAAACATTTGTTTCTCATACAGCCATTTAAAAATGGTCCATCATGAGATGCCATTAGATTCAAAAGAACAATTTGAGCCACCCCCAACCTTTCTGTGTTATTGATAATATTTTAGGAACCCAAAAATGAACATGACAGTTTCCAGTAAGCACCCACTGGCTTGCCAACACAGCCAGGTGACAGTCTGGCCTCAGTTACAGGCTGAGCTGGCCTCTAAAGACAAATGGAGTTTACCTTTTTGAGGTAGATTTCAGAAAGTTCTCACAGTTTAAATTCAATTGTCTGGTAGTTTTAAAAATGGTGTCCAAGAATACTTTTTAAAATAAATCCCATATTTATGACAACTCCATAGAAATGCTAAAACAAGACTATAACAAATGTGCTAAACACAGGCTACCGCAGTCAGGTCATCATCCTCACACCAGTGCAGAGCATGGCAGGTTGTTGTACAGCCAGTCAAGGAAGTGAAAACGCTGGTGCCAGACCTGAATAACTTTGGAAGCTGTGATGGAGATGCTCCACTGCTGCATATTTTGGCCAGTGTGCAAGGGCATGTGCAGCTTGGTGTCCTTTGAAGCAGAGCCAAGATAACTGTCACATCAAAAAGTGCTTAAAACAAAATTACACCATGTTGTAACCAGGAGTAAACTGACTGTTCTGAAATTTTCCAAATATTAAACCCAGTAAGATGAGTTTTTTCTTTATTTTCTTGATTTATACCAGCAAAGCCTTAAATTTGAACTATATTATGTCTTACTCACATATTGTTCTCACCGTAGGCTTAATTAATATTGATGTCTAACAAGTGGCACTTACCTATCTGATTTTTAATACTCAGTTTTCAGAAAAGCACCTATTCACAGAGTTAACTATAAGGTAATCCTCTGCTTCAAATAACTGGTGACAGCAGAATATTTGAAGAATAGTTCCAGAACAAAGGGGAAAAAAAAAACAAACAAAAAAAAAAAAAAAAAGAAGGAAAAAAACCACACTGAAAGGTCATGGTTTCATGCCAGAGAAAATAGATGAATCACTGTGTTACTCTGGGGACTACTATTGCTTTATGGGTCAGCCTTACCCTGTTTTTTTTCCCACTCTGGGTCCCAGTTTAGGGGTGACAGTCCCCCACCAATCCCTTTCCATCCATGGTCATGTAATAGGACAGACTGATAATGGGGAGCAGGTCAACTGCATCAAATGAGGAGTGTGTACAGGACCATTGCTCAGCTTAGACAGAGGAGACAAATTTTCTTTTGCCTTTAGTTGTGCTAGACCAGCTGTTCTGCCTCTCTCCACCATTGCAAATACATAGCACCTCTGAAGCAGGGGCAGCAATGCCTTAGTTGGAAAGAAAACATGAGGAAAGGAAGGATGGGATTCAAATATAGGCAGCTGGTGTTGTCTTAAGCAGCCTCAGGTAGTCCATGGACAAGTTTATTAGCAGTGTCTGGACTGACTTAAACAGGTCACAGAGGCTGAACTGTGCTGTGGTTTCTAGATAAGATTCCTCCAGCTGAAGATGCTGCTTCATGAATAGAGAGAAGGTGCATCCCAGGATGGGATCCCATCCTGCCCCTGGGATCCCACCTGTCTCCAAACAGTGTCATGGTGTTTCATGAGAAGTTGCCTCCAGCAACGACAGCTGTTGAAAGGATCTCTCTGGTGCTCCTCATGCTCCTTCCTTCTTCTCACTGCTGGCTCTTGCCATTTTACACCCTCACATGGTGCAGCTGCCATCTCTCTGAACACCCTCTGTGATAGCGGGGTCAGTCCACTGTTTCATGAGCACTGTCTTCACCAAAGTATTCAGACTAGAGAAACTAGATGCAGTCCCTCTAAATAAAACCGGATGCAGTTGCAAGAGTGGCTAAAAAGAAATGGAATTGCCTATTCTCAAACAAAAGTTAATGCAGTTGCCATCATTATTCCATGATTTCAACAGCACTGAGAAAAGATGACTGATACAAATAGCTATGTTGGAGTTGGTACATCAGCCTCAGTGCATTTCCTGACAATTTGGTAATAACCACTTCCTGGCTAATAAACACAGTCTCAGAGTTTATTTGCCTTAATCACCTTGGCCTTCCGCTTCAGAGTTCATCCAGCCAAAAACAATGCTCTCGCATTTCTTCTTTTTTTGTTTGGTTTTTTTCAGACACATCCTGATGTCATAACTACGGTTAGCAAAGGAACAGGACAGAGGACAGTGCACTGCTGGATCTCAGCAAAGAGAGAGTAGTGATGCTAGTGGCATTGCTTGAACTGTTGAAATGTTCCTCTGTTGAATCCTGCTACTGACTGTCGTGTTGTGTTTCTTCTGATTTGTCAACATATGAGCATCAATACACATTTTACTTTGATTACTCTGAAGGGGTTATTTCTAAATGCAATGAAAACAGCAGCCATAGAACAAAGCAAACAGTCTTAACCTGACTCCTGTCACACTTATTGTCCCAAGATCCCAACAGAAACTTGATTCAGCATTTTGTACAATGTGCAAGTCCTTTGAATGCCCAAGAGAAACAGACCAAATCTAACTCAGTGTAACACCTTCTTGTTTCACATGTGGCATTTCTCCCTCCTTTGTCCATACAAAAAGTCCTGTTTGGGTGATATCATTTTCTGTAAGACAAGGCAAAGGACAATTTTAGTTGGTATTTCTCTGCAGAAATCAGCATTTCCAAGCCTTAGAAATGTCTTGTTCCACTGCATTTTACTGTGACACCCTGAAAACTTGATCCCTCTGACCCACTGAGCAATTGGAGTCTGAGGAAAACCATCCTCTTGAGTAAATAATCAGTAATACTCTCTTTGAGGCTAACAGAACTGTTTATCTCAATTGTTCTAGTCATTTGGGCAAGACTGTTTACTCTGATGCTCACTTTCAAATGAAACATTATGTAGAACTATTGAAAAACGTGCTGGCAGATACTACAGCTAAGAATAACATGAAGCAGGTGATTTGCACAGGGAAAACTTCTGCTTATGGAGATGAGTAATACAACAAGTGATCTTGCTTTCTTAAGTTAAAATCCTAATTGGGAATATTTTCCTGATGGCAAATTATCAATAAATTATCAATTTGCTTTTTAAAGTTTTAAAATAAACTGTCAGAGCATTTACAGATGATGTGTACAGACTGATTATAAATTAGGACTCCTGCCTTCATTTTGCCAAAGCAGGACCCTTGCCTAATATTTCTGATTGTATAGGATAATTAATCTCAATATTTAAATTTTACATTGGTTGTTTGTTTACTAAGGTTTGTTTGTTTGTTTTTTAATTTAAGCTGGCTTTAAAAGTGTATTTTTTCATTCAGTAAATATAGTAAATTTATAATGAAGCATACTCCTAAAGGTAATGCCCCCAAAATCCCCAAGCCAAACCAAATTCAAGCCCTGAGAAGTAAGAGTGATTCTGTCAGGTTTTAAAATGTGTAACATACAAATTGTGTCTCCATTATAAGATTGTTATTGTTCATTCCTCAATGGGTATTCCTCTGGGAGGCAGACTGGCCTACTAATTAGGCTGCTGGGCTACCAAAGCTGTGATGTGGCAATCAGCAACTGTACTGTCTGAATACACGCTTGGTGCTCATTCTATCCATACTGCACTGACTTTGCAGCTCCACGTCACCCTCATCCCAGGACAGGGGTTTGTGGGGGCATGGGACCTTCCAGATTGGGGAATGGAAATTCTTGCTGAAAAACTAACCAGGAGGTATGTTAGATAATTTTTTTTTTCTTTTTGGTCAGGAAAGCCACTCAGCATGGGTCAGTGGGCAGCCCCTCACAAATGCTTGTGCCAGAACAGTGCTGGAGGCAGCAGAGAGGAAGCAACAGCTCCAAATGTTGCCTGTTGAATTTGCGTAGGTGAGGATTGCACACCTAATGATGAGCTGCTGCTCACTGCCCCTGCTCTGTCCCCTTTGGCTGTGCTGGTGTAACTGGTCAGCAAACTGAGAGCAGGGAACTGAGACCAAAAAATAACACAGTGAAACAGTGCCTGCTAATTTTAGCTGAACTGATTTTCTGAACCACTTCAGTGCATGGTGACAGGGACAGTCATGCTGGCACGGTGAAGGAGCACAAGGAAGTGAGGGGGCTGGAAGGATAGTGTCAGGATGGGTAGGGTTGGGACTGCCAGAATTGTTCCTCTTGCTGGAAACTGCCAGTGTAACCATACTGAGACTAGCTCTGTCACTGCAGGGAAATCCATTACTAGAGGCTGACCTGTCACAAAATAAAACTACCGAAGCCTTTATCTGAAGAAGCAAATGAATACAACTTACTTCATCTGAATTTATCGGAATAATATTGTGAATGTAACTTCACTGACAACACGGTACATGGACAACTGATAACAAAATCATTGTTGAGATCCTTTTTAATATGCATTTCTTTCATATTCTGCTAACTGGGAAAGAAGAGAGGGAAGTTATGACAAGAGAAAGCTGTGATGGCCTCAAGGAGGTAAAGCACATTATGACAGTGCATTGGCTTATAAAATCTTCATATCTGCTCAAAGTACTGCTCAAAGTACAGCCATTATGTGAATCCATCTCCATGGGGCTGGCCATGATTATGCTTGCTTTGTAAAATAGTTCTATGGTGAAAATCATAGACCAGTAAACCTTTTATGTGTATCTGACAATTTTGTTGAAATGATCCTGAAAGAGAGAAGGCAAAAATGCATAGAAAATCATGCCATGCTATGCTAATGTTCAACTAACATGCTTTCTGTATAAGACATTCATGTTTCAGCAATATCACAGCTGTACTTAAAAATTGTGATAAAATGATGGGAAAAAAGGAGAAGTAATTTACATTTATTTACGCTTTCGGAAGACTGTTTAAGAAATTAAGTGGCCCAGAAATGAGAAGTCAAATAGTATAATAAAAAAGAACTGGTTAAAAATACAAAAACATGCTAAAAGAGATTTATGCTGCCACTGATAAAAATTAGGAACAGGTGCTTCAAGGTTGTGTATTAATTTCATTGTTGTTTAAGATATCACTATCTGGAAGAGGAAATATTAGATAAAAAATCTGCAGATTGTACAAGTAAATTAATTATTAAAAAAAACCAAACAGGCACAGGTCATGGTACTTAAGAGAGATTTACTATGAATATTTGAATGGACAACATTCTAGCAAATGAAAATTCAATAGTGAAAAACACAATTTAATAAACACTGGAGAAAAAAAAATGTAATTTGTCCATACACCTTCAGTGGGTCTAAATTAATTTGATCAGCTCAAGGAAAGTACCTGTGCATGAACATAGGCAGCTTCTTGAGTTCTTCTGGCAAACATGCAGCATAGCCATGAAAGCATGTGAAATGTTACAGTGGTCAGGGAATACACACTAACACTGAACAAATTTGTGGAGATTCTCTATGTGGCACTTTTTGCCCAGTTCCATATCTCCCAGAACCAGAACACCAAGTCTGGGGACCAAATGGGAACCCAGTCTGGGAAAAAAAGCTTGAAAGATTTATCCCCTAGTCCCCTCATGCTCATACTAGAGGTTGTGCAGCAGTAAAAGGATTTGCTGACCAGTTTCTTCAACTACAGTTACAGGGTTGGCCACCAAGGTACCCATTTGCTACCCTGTCAGACCTCAAACCAGAGAAAGCAGAGCAGGGTCAGGGACCTCATCTGCTGACGGGGGGCTGGCTGGGGGTCTCTAGAATTCCTGCTAGGAAGGGCTGGGTAAATAAATAGGAGGTGAGCACATACATGGGATGGGGGTATAATTCAAAATTTGTATACCACTGCTTGAGACTTCCAAGATCCACCTGCAAGATGGAGAATTCCTGTTCCTTATTTATGATAACGCTTAGGAATTTCTTTATAGTTGTTTCTATTAATTGCCATGTGCAGAATTATGAAAATCTGTGCTGAAGCCCCTGAGGGGCTGCTGCTGAAAAACAGAGGTGGTACTTCTGCCACACAGACTGCATTGAAGGAGCATGTTGAGGGGTGGAAAGCCTATAAATAGATCCAATTTTAATGCTTTTATAAATGGCTTGAGAACAAGAAGTAGAACACACTAATGAAATCTACAAATAGTATTGAGGCACATTCAGATTATTAACAGTGCCGTAAAAGGAAAAACTAAATTACTTTGATACTAACAACTTATGCATGGCTGCACATGACTCTGCAGTGTGAGGGGCTTAAACTTGGAACTCTAAGGCACTACTGATTTATCATCTTCCCATCATAGATGACAGACAACACCTTTTTTTTTTTTCCAGGTTGACTTCATTAGGCTGTCATAGTTCTGGTCATACCAACTATCTGCATGAACAATACTAATCTCTGATAAGGCTACCAAAAAGTCTGGGCTATATGGTATAACTGGATCTGCTAAAGGCTCTTTCTGATGTCTCAGCACACCAGGAAAGTAAATATTAATTTTTTCAATAAAATGGTCAAATCCACATGAGGCAAACAAGAAGAGTTCGTTTCTAACAGTGCAGTGCTGTGGTGTGTTGCAGGAGACAGGAGGGAGGTGCAAATTCAAGGCAAGACTTTCACTGGTTCAGAACCAGGGTGTCAGTAGTTAATTCCCACTGGAAACTCAGCAGGTAAGCACGGTGCCCACAGCTCAGAGGATGAACCAAGTTGCGAGTATTCCATGGTATGTCCGTAGCCAGGAGGAAAATTTTGGGGCAAAAGTTCCCAGCTTGTGTCAGAGCTGCCAAAGGGAAAACCTCCAAAGTAGTATGACAGTGTTCCCAAATAGTACAAGTAAAAGAGATGTGTCTGTGTGTTGTTAAAGCTACGTAGGCTTCCTCGGCACCTTCATCTGTGAGCTACCATGAATATTTCTACCTGTCAGCTTCTCCAGACTCTGCTCTTTTGTGCCTATATGACACATGGGGGAGTCACACATCCAGATGAGGCCCACAGATCCCCTAGTATTAAGACAGTAAGTCTTACCTAAGGGTCTTGCTGAGGACTTCCACTTAGGTCCTTGCTTTTTATGCAGAATCAGTGACAACTTGATTGTGACTTTTGTAAGCTACTGAGAGGAATGAAAAGTCATTTCCTAAGCAAACAGCCTTGGGAATAAACTATTAGGAGTAGGAAGCCCTTTGCAGGCATCTTTAGAGCAGGGTCAGAGCAGAAGAATTTCAGAGGAGAGACTAAAGCACCAGTACTCTAGCCTGTGCTAATCAAAAGTGACTCAATCTTGAGTGAATGACACTTCTATGAAACAAGTAAGTGTCTACAGACAGTGGCCTAAAATACACTGGTGCTGCATTGATCCCTTCTGGGTTGGCAAGTTTGCCTTGACAACAGTCTTGAGATGAAAGAGGCAGTAAGCTGGCAGTCTGAGTTGGCTTTTGTGTGCTTGAACATAGATATCTGCTCTATGAAGATCTTTAAGTGTTATAGACAAGATGAAACAGGCTAGATCAGGCTATCATCCTATCATCTACTGTACCAGTAAAGTGTTCCTGAATACCCCAGAAGACCTTTGCAGAGGCAGTGCAGAAGCTGTGTGAAGGAAAGCACATATGTTTTACAAATAGTTTAAGTTATTGCTGATAAACTTCCAAGCGTGAATCACAAGCAACATGTTCTGGTCAACCAGTCCTAAATCCTAGAGACAACTCTGAAGGTCAAAATAGTTAAACTTAGTGACTGTTATGTTCAACTCCCCCTTTCTTGGCACGCTGCAGTGCTAACCAACACCGTGGTTGCTAGAAAAGCAATCAGGAAGAAACCGAACATAAGCAGATACAAAAACAAATACAGCAGATTTCCTGTACAACAACTAATGCACTCACTTGTTTTAAACAGTGCTTAAGCTCCTACTATTATACCTTCAAATACAGGAGCGAGTGTCCCAAGATGCCAGAAGTCTAGATCTAGTAACACTGTCTACCCAACTAGTATTTTTTTTCCTCTACTGACATTTTGCCTCCCGGTGTCAATCTACCCCAATGCAAGGCATTGCTTGTGAAAAGCCAGTTTAAGTGAGCGGTGTGTGCCTCAATTCTGAGGTGGAATATTAGTTTAATAAACACTGAGTGTGACTCAAGACAGCTGCGTGTCTGACATGCTCCTGAATTCCCCTTCTGCAGGATGCTGTTGTGGCAACTCGACTGCTGTTCTGGGTGTGCCGTGGCTGCTCCCAGACACTGTCACTGTTCACTGCTCTGACAGTGTCACAATTTCTGCACAAACACAACTACACAACATACAAATTCTCTATACCCTCATGCTTATCCCCTCTATCTCAGCCTGTGGAACACTGGTTAATATAGTTTGTACCTTCCATCCAGTAAGATCCAGTCTTACAATGAGGAGGTTGTTCACCTAAATACCTAATATTTTACCTCCTCCCAGTTAAACTCACTTATGACACACTGTATTCCCAAACACCACTCTTAACAAAACTGAGAACTCGAAATTAATTACTTTAATGACTTTGCAACAGCTTTGCAACATTGTGTACTGTTGCTTTGTAAGAAATAAACGGAAGAGCAAACATTTACTTCTGAGTGTGAACAATCCAAAAGGACTCTTCTTCAGATGCCAAATAAGTACTTCCATGAAGGTCTCATTGTCTTTACTTGCAGTTTTAGTACTTCAGTTCTGCTGCAAATAGACCCCAGAAATCAAGACCCATAAAATTAAACACAGTAAAAGTATGATCCATGATTTAAATCCCTCACCAGAGCAATGCAAGAACGGGTAAGCAAAGACAGGTACTCTCCCAGAATTCTTAGAATCTGCTTAATCATTTTAATTTATCCTGCTCTTCCTCAACAGCAAAGGTAAGGTTCCTCCTACGGACAAGCTCTTTCTCTCACAGACCTTTGGTTTAGAGCTGGATCCTAATTTATGCATGAAAAAGACTTTGGGGAATAACAGAAGAGAACCATTCCCTGCATAGACTCTGCTATGGTCTAGTTGTCAAGGTGGTGATTGGTCAGAGGTTGGACTCGATGAACCTGGAGGTCTTTTCCAACTTAAATGATTCTGTGGTTCTGAAGGATAGCAGGTGTAAGGGAAAAATGGATGGGGACTGCAGAGACTGCAGCCAGAAGCAAAAGCTGTGAGGAGCTGGGGCATGCTCTGGAGGATGAGGCTTGTGCAGTGCAGTCATGTGTGAGAGCCTTGAGAGAAAGGATTGTTCCAAGATCCTATGTGAACTGTCACTGATGAATTGTTATTCAGAAGGGAAATCTGCAGACTGAATTTGCCTTATCAAATCAAATACTTATAAGTATTATCATCTTATTATTTTAAATGTGGCCAAACACAAACTGATTATCAGGTATGAAAAGAGATGCTTTCCAATCAAAATTTTGCTCTTTCTCAAACTTCAAATCCATTAAAAAAAAAAAAAAAAAAAAAGTTGCTTTCTGCAAAAGCTTCAATCTTTCAACTTGATTTTTCCCTACTTATGTTCTCAGAAGCTAATACCATTTTAGCACAAGCATATATACTCTTTAAGTTTGTAATAGTTACCTTGCTGAGAAAACTATATTCCAAAAATTTTAATTTTGCCCAACTTGAAAGGCAATGGAGAACTGGGTTCATAACAGGAAGTACTGACCAACAGCACAGGCCAGCACTACCAAACTTGCTTATAATAATTTTGGCAGAAGCTTTTCCTCAAGAGGGGAACAGTGACTTAATGTGCCCAGGTAACTTGACTGAGGCCATTTGTATGGAAATCCAGCCAGGTTGTCTAAAGGAATTAATCAGAATGGTTTGAAGTGTCTGGCGGGAGATCTCCTGTGTCACTGGAGATGAGCATCACAGACTATCACAACTGGAACAGCTAGTACTGGAACCACTACTCTGAGTAGACCTCTGCTAAGTGCTGATGAAAACCCAGCAATAAATCAGGAAGCATTGCAGGAATTTATTGCAGAATTTATTTGCAATTTCTTTACAGAATTTATTACAGGAATTGCTGCAGAAATCCAGCCAGCAAAGGTAGGTGATAGGAAGAAGGTGCCCAGGAAAAGAAGGAAACTGGACATCTTGACCAGAGAAATAAGGTCTACTGAAAACATAAGTTCAGGCTATGTGGGAAGAGATCTCTTGAACATATTTGGAAAACAATCTTAGGAACACTGGGAAATCAAACATAGAAAATAAATAACGATGCATGTCCTGATGAGAGGATGGTTTCTAAAGCTCCTACCTAACCAGTGATGAAAGATTAATTCCTCCCAAGCTTGCCACTTACATGCTTGGAATTGTCATTGCATTTTCATACTTGTGATCCACTTCCCTACTGACTTTGATTTCCTTACTTCATCTCAGTCACTTCTATTTCCCTACCCTAGACTTTGTCAGATGCTCCTGACTACAACAGATCTTTCCTAGTTTTACTGTATGCATGCATAGGACTGATTACATATTTAAAACAAAAAAAAACTAAGTCACAACTGTTTTACTACCAACTGTAGGTTCATTTTCTCTAACATTTTATTCTTTAGGCAAAACTAGCAGTACTTGGCTGTTTTCAGATGTGGGAGAAAGCAAGAGGAGGACTGTTAGAGCAGGAAGCACGGGCTCCACTACCAACAACACTCTTTTGGCAACAAGTCCAAAAGCTTAGAACTATTTTAAGAGTATTAACACCACAAATGAGGGAAGTGTGAAGGAAGAATGTGATGCATCTTTTTAAGCCAACAGCAGAAATAGCTTCAGCATTCACTCTGACAAGATAAATGAACAATCAGCTTTTCTAAGACTAGCCAAGAGAACATTAAGATTGTAATATAGCTGACAGAAAATATGACTACTTGAACATGTTCATTTTTACTGAAGATTACTCCACTCAATCCTTTCACTGAAAATGAGGGCAAGATACACCTGATGATGACACGGCAAAATGCAGGATTTTGTCTGCACATGTCATATCCCTTGTAAAAGAGGAGTGGATTTAATGAACATGCTGAAGTGTGCTCAAATAGACAGACAACTTCAGGGGAGAGAGGAAAGATACAGATTGATCAAAACACTATGCCTATTCAGGGAACTGATGGATGGAGCCTGTGGGTCATACCTTACCTAAAATGGAATAACCACTGCAGCAGTATGGATTGAACACTCACTGAAAAAGGAATCTGGAGCTCCTGGTGGACTGTGTCAAGGACAACATGAGCAGGGTCACTCCAAGAGAGGGGATAAGCTGGGAACCAAAGCTGGCCACAGGACAGGCAAGGCAGTGCCCTCACCAGCCTGAGTGCAGTTCCATAGGATTTGGGTCAGGTTGAGGTGGTGATATGTCTTGAGAGTCCAAGACAAGGTGAGATGAGTCATGTCCAGAGTCTAGAAAGAAAGTCCAGCCAGGAATAGCACACGACAGAGTCAGAGAAAAGGTCCATACAGGAGAAAGGGTTGGAGGCAAGGCTATATATTACACAAGTCATCTGTATAATATATAAGAAGGCCAACTGAGAAGCCAAAGCAACAGGAGACAGGACTTGGCACAGGCAAACCTACAGTACTGCACATGCTAAAGTCTCAAGTGAGGGCATCAGGGCAATTAAGGCCCAGCCATGCACTTTACTTGGTCCTGACAGTTACCAAGCTAAGCATTAGTAAGCAGGGTGCCACAGTGATGAGCAAGACTACCTTTATAAAGACATTCTAGGTTGTTTTTACAGGCATGAAGCCAGTAGATCAAAAGAATTATTAGTCCTCTTTACTCAGAACTTGTTAGATCACGCCTGGGAAACCACATCACACTCTGGGCCCCCCCCCAGTGTGAGAAAGAAGTTGACAAATTGCAGTGAGTGCAGTTGAGGGCAGTCAAGGTGGTGTGGGAGTGGGAGCACATGCCCTGTGAGGAGAGGCTGAGGGAACTGCATCCAGTCAGAAGGCTTGAAGGGAAATCCAAGAGCAAAACTCTCTACTGAGGTGCACGGCAGAAGGATCAGAGGCAACAGTCATATGTGGAGGTTCTGATTAAAGGGGGGAAAAAAACATCACTGTGACACCAATCAAGTTGGCACATGTTGCCCAGGTAAGTTGTGCTATCTCCATTCATGGAGGTTTTCAAGACCCTGCTGGACAAAGCCCTAAGCAGCTTGGTCAGAAGATACAAGAAGCAGAAGTAGAGACCTCTTGAGCCCCCCAGCCTGAACAATACTTTTCTATTTCTATTGCTCCCATGGCTAATCAAGTGTGCTGCTGAACACACAAGTCCATAGGAGAATGAAGGAACTTGAGCATGTTAAAGAAGTTGTTGAAGAATATACTTTTGAATACAAGTTTACAAGTACAGAAATACTGAAGTAGTCCTTTGCAGAACACAGAATTCCTTAAAATAGTTTTTTCCATACTGTTTGGGTGTTTTTTTTTTACATATTACCTCTTTGTACACAAACTTTTGAGTCTTTAGCTCCTGTTCCACTGTATATTGCACTGTTTGCCCAACAAACACACTCCAGGACTTAAGTGTGTTGTCATACTTTCACTGCATTTGAACTCCTCCGACTCTGGCTGTTGGTTCAATTTTCCTGATACTCATCCCTCCTTTCAGTGCAGCCCTGCTGATCTCCCCACATTATTCAACTGTGAAGTTGAATGTTACCCTGAAACACATGTAATATTTTGGCATGAATTACATTATGTCTGAGGTAAACCACAAAATCAATCTTTTACATGGTTCTATTGCCACTTTTAATCTTGTCTAGTAGGGAGCACTGCCACGCCCCCTAAAACACTGGGCATATTTTCCTTAAGAGAAAATACTTGCATTCTTCTTTGGAATAGGAAAGATAGATTTCTTGCTGTCATTCATTTCCTTGATTCTTTCCCACACCTTTGGCTATTACATTGTATCACCCACATGGAAACATTGCACAATTACACTCAGATTATGTGAACAGCCTGTAAGCATTCAACACTCCTATCAGCCTGCTCCATTAATAAATTCCCAACTTTGTGTAAGTTCAGTACTAAAGGTCAGCTAATGTCTCCTTGAAGCTGGGAGAACTATGGCTGGAAACACCTGGCTGTGTTTAGAGCAGAGTGGTCCAGTGGGAGATGGGGAACAAAACAGTGGTCTGCACTGCAAGAGACGTGCTCTGAGGGAGATCTGGCCTGGTCCTATGCACCGAATACTCCTTGGTACCCGCAGATCTTTCATTTGGGTTCATCTGAAAGTATCAAAGCTCCAGCCCTGATCTGGTGTGCAAACTGAAGTGGAAACCATCAGATTTGTTTAAAAAGCAAACTCCTCAAACAAAATGTGAAGGCACAGTCCGAGAGTTCTTTTGCTCCTACAGGTGTACAACAACATTCTCTTCAGCCTGTCTTTCAGAGCTGGCAATGTCAACTACTCCACATCCAATAACACAAAAGAAGCTCCAGGTGGGTTTAAGTTGGAAAAAGTGCATTTTTAATCAGTTTTAAACATTAGTTTAGGGGTTTCTTGTCTGTCATAAACCAGGTCATTTGTAAAGATGCTGACCACCACTTTCTAAGCTGTATTTTATACTAAGATTCCCATCTCACTACCAGTCTGCAAGCACTGCTAAGCACAAGGGAGTGCCACTACCCAGCCCTTGCGGCCTCGCTGACGCCTGAGCTCACCAGGAGGCACAAGGAAAGGCAGATAAATATCTCAAGGGCGGGTGCCAAGAGGATGGAGTCAGACTCTTTTTGGTGGTGTGGTGGCGCCCAGCGACAGGACGAGGAGCAATGGCCATAAAGTAAAACACATGAGGTTCCAGCTCAACAAGAGGAAGAACTTTACACGGAGGGGGGGCAGAGCACTGGAACAGGCTGCCCAGGGAGGGCGTGGAGTCTCCCTCTCTGGAGACATTCCAAACCCACCTGGACCCGTTCCCGTGTCACCTGCTCTAGGTGGCCCTGCCTTGGCAGGGGGGTTGGAGGGGACGATCTCCAGAGGTCCCTCCCAGCCATAACATCCCGCGGGCCGGGCAGGTGCGGTGACCTCGGCAAGACGGGGGGCGGCGGCCGCCCCGCCCTGCGGCTCCGCAGGTCCCGCCGTGTGCGCCGGGCCGGGCCCGCCCCGCAGGCGGCCGGTCGGGGTGGGAGGGGAGGGCGAGGGAAGGCGGGAGGGAGGGAAGGCGGGCGCTGTCCCCGCCCGGCGGTCGCGGTGCTGCGGCGGCGCAGCCGCTTCCCTTCCGCGGCGGGGCCGGGCCGGGCCGGGATTGGCCGCGCCGCCGCCTCGCCCCAGAATGCAGCGCATGGCGCGTCATTGAAGAGAGACCATGATGGCGGCGGCGGCCGCGGCGGCGGGGGGCGCCCCCGAGGTGATCGCCCAGCTGGAGAACGCGGCCAAAGTGCTCATGGTGAGGCGGGCGGCGGCACCGCCGCGCCCGGAGCGGCGCCTCGCCCCCGGGAGGGGCGCCCGCGCCGGACCCCTCTCCCCTCCCCGCCTCCGCTCACGCCGCTCTCACCCCTGGGGCGCGGGGCTCGGGGCGCAGCCCGGCGGGGAGCGGCGTCCCCGCCGCTCCGTCCCGCTGCCCGGGCGGCCGCGCTCCGTCCCTCCCTGCCCCTCTCCTCCCCGGCCGGGCTCCGTGGCCCCGCAGCCTGGCCGGCCGCACCGCGCACACCGCGCCGCCGCTCCATGTGCCGCCCGCTCCCGCCGCCCTGGGCAGGCTCTGCCCGCGCCCTGCGCTGCCCACCCTGCCTGCGGGGCGTCCCGTCCCCGAGCCCCCGCACCGCCACTGCCCGTCGCGGAGACCCTCGCCGAAGTTGCCAGTGAGCAATTCTCCCGGCGGCGGGGCCGGGGCCCCGGGCACGTCCCGCGGCAGTGGCGGGAGGTCGCGCCCGTCCCGGTCCGGCGCGGGCAGCGAGGCGCCGGGAGCAGCGTGGAAGCGGCCTCGGGAGTGCCGCGATGCCGTTCCGGGGTTTTCTTTTAAGCCGGGGAGCACCGAGCAGCTACAGGCTCACGGTGCTGCCGTCTTGAAGCAAAGCCATTAATGGTGCTTCGCACCCTGATCTGTTTATTATCAATTAACTATTCCTGCTGACTGTGAATGTGCTCTCTTATTTTCATAATGGCGTGGAAAGTCAAGTCCATATGGCAGAAGATCAGAAATGTGATGCATCTGGGTACTGGTAGTGACCACTGGCATTAAAACATCCTGGTTGCACATCCTTGTAAAAGACTTGTTAGTTTGAATGAAAAGCTATATGTTGGCTAGTGTAGTTCACAGGTCTTCCTTCCAGATCTTCCAGAAATGTCCAGCTGAAAGCCTTCCCCATAAAATTTATCTTACCAAAAAGCAGTTCCAACAGAAATAAAGTTTGTAAGTTGTTGATATTTGGAAGTTTCAGAAAACCCAAAGCAATAATGGTAAAGTTTGCCTAGTATCAATAATTAATCAGTGGCCAGAGCCTGAACAATTGCAGTTCAGTGTCTTGCTGAAACAGCCTGACTGTAAAGCGACAGGTGATCAGCTTTACTCCAGGGTGTCCTATCAAAATGTGTGTGTGTTACTCCTTTTGAAGTCAAAACCTGAAACATTGATTATGTTTCCAAACAGGAAAGTAAAGATAGATAACTTGGCAACAAGCACTTTTCCTTTTACAAAAATACTTCTAGAAGTGTGTGACCAGTGATGCGTTTTAAGCTTTGAGCTGTTTCTGATTTGTGCATGCTTTGCAAAACTTGACTGTATAGATTGTTAGATGTTCTCATAATGTCTGTGTATCTCTGTCTCAAAAATAACACAGTTTCCGTAATTGCCAGGAGTGTTTGACTGCATGGGGGAAATATGTAATAAGTATTATGAGACAGAACGTGTGTGGAATGAAGCTGGTGGTTAGGTAATTCTCAGTATCAAACCAACAGCACGTGGAGTGACATCTCCAAAGTCTTGCATCTGTGCTGGAAGACTAAATGGTACTTGTGTGGGCATTGTTTTCCTAGCTATCATAGAGAGGGAAAAGCAACTTACTGTGGAGTTAAATTAAATAAATTAATAAATAAATAAATAAAAATTAAATAAATAAATTAAATAAAAGCATTAATACAGTGAAAAGATACAGGCCTCTTACGGTAATGTTTATGATTCTGTTGAAGAATAGGTGCTCAACTTGCTGAAAAATATGTCTTGGATCTGCAGCACATGGATGTTAGGATCCTTGTTGAATTTCCAGGTTCTTCCCATCAGCTTCTGACTGTATGAAAGCTGACATGTATAAAAAGCTCTTTAGCTTTTTCTTATTTCTTTTCCACAGCTGTTCTTGGAAGTTTTGTAGGTAACACTAAACTGACAAGAATTAGTTAGATGGCTTTTACTGAGGAAGCTGCCTAAAAGTTATTTATGAAAGCTACCCATGAGGGTAAGGACCCAGAGTCAGGCAGGGTTGGCTGTGGAAGAGCTGTGAGAATGATATAGGGTTATTGCTCTGTGTTCCTTCTCAAAAATCGTCTGGTCTTTGGAGTGTTGGAGGAGAGGAGGTCACCAGGTTCTTTACAAAGGTGAGTGTGAGACCCCAGAGTCTGAGAGGGTTACGAGCACTGCTCCTGTTCTTTCTTACTGGCAAATGTGCAAAAACCAAAGGTGTAATTGTGTTTCAGGACTGCACCTGGACATGATGATCTGAATTTCATTTAGTCAGAGGACTGTACTGTTTGGTAAAAGGTCTGCTTGGGTATGAGGGCAGGAAATATCTGTGTGTGGCAGTTGAGAGGCTGCGAACTAATCAAGCAAACTGGTGGGATCACTTAGTAAGGTATTTCTGTAAAAATCTGAGGACTTGGGGGAGGGAGGATGGTTAACCTGGTGCTAGTGGTGGAGGGCATGGGTAGAGGTCAGCACCTTGCAGTGGAATCATACCTGGAGCAATGGGAAAGGGTTGAGCTGTGAATGATCTGACAATAAATGGCAGAAGTTTTAACTATGCAGAGAGCTGTGGAGGGATTCAACAAAGTTTTCTTGTGGCAGTCTGTTGCAGGTAAGAGAATCCTGTAAAATACCAGAGCAATCCTTGTAAAATACAGTTGGCTAGGGATACATCAAAAGTGATGGAGTGTATCGAAGGATGGAGAAGGGAATGGTGATTTACTTGTCTTGATTTCAGACTAAAATATTGAGCCTTGAGGAGAATAATGGACTAGAGAAATTCAGATGTGCTAATAAAAAGACCTGAATGAGTTTAATTAACTTTCCTCGAGGATAAGTATGGATTACTGTGAGCTCTCTAAATCTCTGATAAGTATTTTCATAATTCCTTTTTTTTTTTTTCTTCATTGATCTGGATTAGTTGAGTTTTCCTTTGGAAAATTACTTTTTATGTGTCAGATAAATGATACCTGAGTCCTGATCTTATAAATTGCTGTTCTTTATGGACTTCACAAAGCATGGCATGCCGTGTTTAAAAACTGGAAAGATTCAATTTGTTCTCTCACCAAGCTTCTCTACAGCTCTATGGAAATGCTTCTCCTTTGTTATCAGTAACACCTTTCAACAGGTTCTGGGTAGCCCACATTCAAAAGGCTTAGTTTGGGAAATTATTGAAATTTGGTAAAAATTGAAGAGTTGTTATAAAAGATGAAACTTACCTTGTCGTTAGCTGCCAAATATGACTTTGAAGGCTGGTACTGTGACAGTTTTCTTTGGTGTGTGTGAGAATATTTGCTATATAAAAAGTATATGCTTTTCACAGTACCTAATTCCTTTCCAGTAAATCTAAGTGGTGTTTACTTTTTCAGTGCAACAGGCTGGTATACTCCTTTGGCCTCTCTGACTGTGGCTTGGTAAAGATCATATACCAGCATCTGTATGAACCAAATGAATCTACTGCTCCTCCATTTCCAGCTGTTTGACTCAGATGGTAAATAATGCCAAATATAACCAGTATTAGTTAAGCACTATTTTAATAACTGTCTTCATGGATAACAGAAGACATAGGTTGTATTATTAAGGAAAGAAATGTAAATGTCATCCCAGAGGTGAGAGGATGAAGTAGGAATCATGCCTAAGACCTATCTAGTTATTGCTGAGAGTTTATTAAAGCAGGTTGAAATTTTTTAGCATGTGATATTCTGTGACACTTAAATGGAAATTCGTAGGTTATAGCATGTTCCACCCCCCTCCCTCTGAAAAGGGGTGCTCTGGTGCTCTGTTCTTACCTGCAGTTCCACTTTCTCCCTTGTGACCCTGTGCAGAAGATATTAATACTGCTGAGATGACATAGGAACTAAACAAGGGAATGGATTTCTGTCAGGTTAGCAAGACGAATTGGCTATCTGTGCAGCCATTTAGGTTGCAGAGCTAGCACAGGGGTGCCGAAATTAGATTGTTGGACACGTACAGGGCTGGTCTGTCCCTGTTAGTGGTGAGCTGTCAGCTTGGCTCAAGTGTATAATATACCTTCACAGTACAATTTACTTGCTAACTCAGACTGTCTTGATATTAGAAATGCCAGACTTTGCTTAGAGGTGCACACTGAAAAGAGAAGAGGTTACGAGCTTCAGAAAGGAACATTCCAGCTGGAGAGAAGGCAAAAAGAAATATAAATCACAGTAAGTGTGGTTGGCGAAGTCAGTGGAGCAGACTACCTTGAGAGGCTATGGGGTCTTCCATCTTTAGAGATATTTAATACTTGACTGAACAAGACCCTGAACAACCTGATCTAACTTTGAAACGAGTTCTTTTTTGGGCAGAGGATTGAGTGAAGTGAGGTCCAGAGGTTCCTGTCATGCTAAGCTATTCTATGTGCTGTGACTCTGGGTAGCATTAACAGGTTCAAGACCATTTGAGCAAAGGCTTTTGCAGAAGAATTTCCTTCTTTAAAAGTTTGTAAATGGTCTGGTTTCACTGCGGCCTGTTTTTTGGGGTGGAGTGGATTCACACATTACCATCTTCTCAGGGTACTACTTAGTTTGTGGCTTATCCTGCCATTCTGAGGGAGATTTCAGGCTAAAGTTGAGTAGTCTGATGGTGGTCATACAAACTGCTCTTTCAGATGTTCAAATAAATTTATAGAGTAAAAGGGGGCACATTAGTAAGACCAAATTGTTTATACCATCAACCATGACAGTTTGTATGGTTGGCTCTTTTTGACCTTCCTTTCTTGGAGATCAGGGCTGTTGTGGTACGTGTATGAAACTGGCAAAAAATAACCCCCTTTCCATTCTAGCTGGTTCTCAGAAATCAGAGGGGCTGGGTGTGCTTTGTTTCTGATTTATATCCAGTTAGGCACTGTAAGTCTGGTTGCATTGAATAAGAACTTTCATGGTCCCAGATTCATGGATAGTCTGGTTTATTGAAACAGCATTTGTTAGATTGCCGATGATAAATGCACTAGGCCTACAAATTATAGATGCATAGTGCTATGTACAGTTGCTCACAGTTATGATCCAGCACAGTCAGGTGCAAATCTTACCAAAGAGGCGTCTCTGCTTTGGGGAGCAGGGAGGAGCAAGCTCATGGACTTGTCTGCAAAGTGGGATTGTGTTCTTATCTTTCCACAATGGAGGATTTCAAGTACCAATTTTATAGTCCATGGAAAAATGAAGGTGTGACTGTAGTCAAAAATCATTGACTATCTGTCGCTGCTGTCGTAGATGTGGGGTGGGGGCAGCTGTTTTCTCATTTTCATATTGGTGGGTGTGGTTTTTTATGTGTAAATGAGGGATAACGAGGGTCTCTGGTTACCTGAATTATAGGTAACTGAGTTATAGAATTTACAGTTGAAACAAAGGCAGCAGAGAACCATGGCACTTCATTGTATTCCTCCACCTGGCTGAGGCAGCAGTGAAGGCCAACTGACCTTTGCCAGGTCTTTACTCCCATTTATCTCCTTAAAGGAACGGATCTATAACAAGGGTTGTTATGCGCGGTGAAGGGGCAGTGAGGCTAAGGGCTGGCACAGAGATGTGGATGCTCTTCTGCACTTCACTGAGACAACACTGGGCTGTGAGGCCTCCACTTCAGCCCAGCCACCATTCAGTTGTTAAGCCTTGCTTGACCCCAGGTGCAAGATAAGCAAGTGGCTTAGCTCATGTTTTTGCCCAACCAGCCTTGTCAGTTCTCCACCATCTCAAGGCTTCTCTGTAGCTTGACATAATAAACCAGTCCATTTTCCACAAGGACCATGACGTTCCTACTTCCACAAGGAAGTTCAGTTTCTTGTTGCAATTTTTCTTCATTGTGGGGCAGTTTTCCAGACTGTGAAGCATGGCTCCATAGTAAGGGTGAAAGGGGGAGGTAGACTAGCTCTGCTTTTGTTATGGCAGGTTACCTGTTGGAAGAAATCAGACAAATTAATCATTCCAGTGCTGAGAAGATTTGTGGAAATCGTCCAATTCGTCACCTGAAAAACAAGCTGGATGTGTGCTGTATTATCTTTTGCTTCAGAACTTTTATGGTTGATGCGTTTTACAGACACACAGTTCAGATTACTGCTTGGGAGATAAGTACAAGCAATGTACACCGTGCTAGTGAAACTTTTACCTGGGAGCTGAGAACAAATGTGCATGGAACATATCTGTACTAAAGATGAACAGCTGAGATTAGGGAAGTGAGAACTAATAGAGATTCTGATACCTTTGGAAAGTAAAGATACTGTTCAATGAAATTAAAAGCTAGTGAAATGAGATTCTTTATGCTTAGGGTTTGTTTCCTCTGACCATTTCACAGAGGGAGTGTTTGTTTTTTTGAATCAGTATAATGTTTTGCACCGATTTGACATGTCACAGTTGCATTTCAGTATTTTTGTTCTGAATTATCAGTGTAAATACTGTGTGTTTTCTTCTACATTCATCTGCCAGAGTGCTTCATTAGTCCACAACTCCATCTGGATAATTCTTCTTCAGGCACTACCTACTGCTGTTTTCCCTTTAACCTGCTTCCTAAGAGTCTTATCGTTTTTATGCTAATCTGTGTTCATTAGTTAATTAACAGCTTTCCCTATGGAGAGGTAGAAGAAATCTTCTCGATTATTAAGTTGAGCTGATCCTGTCACAAGCAGATAAGTAAAATACTCCTTTTCATCAATTTCTGACAGTGTTTTGATTCTAAAAAGTCTGCCTGAATTAGGTATACATAAGGGCTCCTTGATTTTGATGCATAGTGGGGTGTATGAGTGGCATAAACCCACATACATGCTGGGAGATGTGGTGTAGAAGGGAAGGTGTCAGATCTGAGCTGTAGGAGACTGATGCAGGTCTCTACTTCGTTTTCATCCCTTCAAACTGTCTAATACATCCCGTTGAATAGGGAGTAGTTGTTCAGATAGGGATTTTAAGAGATGAAAGCAGGAGGATATATTTTACATAGTTCCTCTTCTTCCTCTTCTCTGCCTCTGAAACAGAAAAAGCCCAAACTTTCCTACTTCTGAGACATAACTAAGAGTGGCTGCTGTACAGTGCTGCCTTTAGCCCTGCCAAAGCAGAGGGTAGTAGTACACCCACCTGAGTGGCTGCATGGTGAACTAGATTGGGAAGTGGATGCAGGGAGAAGAGTTGTTGTTTTTTTTTTTTTAATTGAAGTAATTTTCACTGTGTTATCTTATAGACAATTTTTCTACTTTGACTGAGAAAACTTGCCTATGCTCTTGAAAAAAATTTTGGTCAAATTATGTTGTTAAATTGCTAAGGAAATAGCAGGTATAATTCTCTGTCTTACCAAATCAAAACTGAATTTTTTTTAATAGAAAATAAAGATTTAGATTAACATAGGAGCAAGTGAATGAAGTTTTTTTGCTTTTGATACTTTGTAAATCAGGTAAGTTGGTTTAGTGGTGCCTACCAAATTCAAAATTTGCAGAACTATGAAAGTGAACATGAAGAAAGGCTAAAGATATATCTTGATTTGTGCTCAAATTACAGATTTCAGTATTTTTTGTCATACAGTTCAACTGTGTTACGTGCAGCTGTGCAAAATGCTAGAGGCAGAGTTGAAAATATGCCCTATGCCAGGGTCTCTTGGAGGCTTTGTGTAATTAATCTGTGACTGTGAAATCGATGAAGTGCAGAAAGGTTTTTTGCCATGGAATTTTGTTAATTGTGAGGGTAGTCTCTGGGATTTCAAAAGGCTTGGTTAAGGTGAAAAATATCTGTAGTCCCAGGCTTACAAATGTGACACAGACATAGGCTATATTTTCACAGAAGCCTAAACCAGACTAACAGTGAGTGTCAGAGAAAAAACATTACTTTTCTTTTTGCTGGATTGATTATCTGCTGGGTTAGTGAGTTGGACTGGCTTTTGGAACGACCTGCCAGTTGCCAAAGCTACAGTAGGATAATACTGTGTGCCTAGGAGTGGAAATTGTGGCATTAGTGCTGGTATGCAAACAGTATCAAAGCTAAGAAGCAGCAGAAACAATTGTAAAAACACAAACTGCACTGGCTCATTTATGTGCTCATGGACGAATTACTGCAGAACTGCCACCAGTCTGTCTTGTGGCAGCACAAGAGAAGTCATCCCTCCATGCAGCGCCTCTCTGGGGACAGGTGGAAGGTGTCCAAGCTGGTGATGTGGGGTCGAGTGACATCCTTTCTGGCCCAGGATCTACGTGTGTAGCCTCTCTGCCTCGGGCAAGCAGCAAAGGCTCTTCTCTTTTTGCTGATTTTGCCTGCCTCTGCAAATTGGTGATCTTGAAGGTTTTGGTAATCTGCCACAGCTTGGTCATATGTCTGTGATTTTGGCATTCCCATGGTCCCTTAAGTCAGTTATTCATTCATCTTACCATGACTTCACCCAGTCACTGTTGGTGCCAGCGGACCCTGCCTGCCAGCACTGGATTTCCTCTTGTTACACCTCTCATGTTAAAGCTATGTTTTACACATTTGTCACTGGTAGATTTCATGAGGGCTTCTCCAAAGCATCAATATATAGGTATGTGCATACAGAAACTGGAGATGTCCAGGTGGGAGACTGGACCTGTAGCTCTGTTGCAACAGGACTGTAGCCCTGGGCTGGGGAGAGGAATATGTTCCCCCTTGTAGCTAGATGCTGGTTTGGTGCTAGGTGCTTTAAAGCTGAATTGGTGTGTTGTTAAAGCAGTGGCTGAAAAGCATTACATTAATCTTCACTGATCTCAAGTGCAAAGAGAGTTTTGTGTGTTTCTGCATCATCATTTTGTTTTTTTTTTTTCCTTTAAGGTCTTAACTGTTCACATTTAGGTTACCTTTATCATCTCTTCAGTCACTGGCTTCTACTGTTTTCTTTGCTAATAATGTGGCTGTTCTTTGACTTTTCTTTCAACCATAATCTTGGTAGCTTCCTAGATTGCTGATTACTGAGGAAATGTGCAAACAGGTTTACAAAACATGGACACTCCTCCCTGGTGAAGGAAGAATAGCGCTTTCCTTACCTGTCAACAACCACCACCAAGACCCAAGCTGAAAAACAAATGTGCTTCTTCTTGAGAGAATTTGGGAGGCTAAGCTGCAAACCCTTTATTTTTCGAGGTTGTTTTAAATGGGATTAGGAGCAGATGTTGGGTAGCTTCAGGATAATGAATTGTTTAGTGGGAAATATATAAATATAAAATTCTAGTATCAAGAGAAATGACAGTATTGTTTCTGGAGCTATTCTTCTGATCATGTTACAATAACATGCCCTCTAACAGTGCTGAGAATAAAATATATAATTATGGCCACATTTCTTCACAATCATTTTTTCAGTAAGTATGTTCGCACTATGACTGTTCAGAACTTGAGACTTGGCTAATTTATGCAAATTTCTTAGAGTGAACTCAAATACTTACTTTAAGGGAGTCCTAAAAATTACCTCTTCTAAATAAAATCCCAAAATGTTTCTAAGTGGAATAAAAAAAAAAAAAGTTCTTCATAGAAAAAATGCTTTTTAAAAGACATTTTCTCAGAAATACATGTCATGTGTCTGTTCTCTATATCAGAGGATGAATAAAGAGATACATAACTTCTTCAGTAAGGTAGTTCAGTCTGTAACAGCAGAACAAAGTGATGAAGCAAGGTAAAAGTAAAGGGACATCTTACCATCTCTAGTATGTACAATTCTAGATGTACGGGACAGGAGCTTTTTCTGGATGTGTTCAGTGCAAGTCTGTAATATTTCCTGGTTTTGAAGGAAAGAAGTTATTCTCTTTGTAAAATCATTTCAGTTTCACAATTTCTTTTGGCTTTCTTACTCTCCACCTAACACGGGTGATGAGCTTCCTCCTCTGGTCTCTATCCTTTTGCTCTTTTTTTTTTGCCAAACTTTGATTTCTTGTCTATAGCTACATTTCTGTTTGCTTACGTGATTCAGATATTGTATTTTGTGTGTACTTTGCTTGTGTCTGTTGGTTTTTATTAATGCCCCAACAGTTAAAAGCCATTAATAAAGATAGGTGTTTTGAGCCATGCCATTTTGAAAGTACACTAAACCAAAGGAGCTTTTCACATCAAATTTAGATAAACTCTGAAAATTCTAAAGACTACCTTACCTTCCTTTTAATCAATTCTTCCTAAATAATTATGATGGGGCAAAATTGTTTGGATATTTTACCAAGATGGATAGAGGAGGAAGCGCTAAAACCTGAATTGTGGCAGAGAAGCTGCCAAATTTGGCGGGGAAGCGCACAGGAGGCTACCCTGTGTGTCTGCCTTTCTTCATTAGCTTGGTGGGAGGAAATTCTTTTGTGATAGGAGTCAAAGCCTAAAACACTCAGAAACCAAACTGCATCACTGTATCAGTTTAAATATTTCATGGGGTGGTGAATTTTGACTTCTGTGTTGGGGGTGATATGTGAGGCGGAAGGGGCTACCTGTGGCACCTGTGATGTCCTACTCCATCTGCACATGCTTACTGCAGAAGACTATGCAAGTAAAAATAATACCACCCTTGCAGCAGTGTGTGTGTTATAGCTGTTCTTTCAGCAAGTCTAATTTGAAATTAGACAGTAGGAAAAAATAGCTACTGTTAGACACTTCTACACATACAGATAATATGAAGTTTCAGAAAAGAGAGAAGATACTGTCTGTATTTGATGTACAGTGAGCCTAATAAATGGGATATATATCAAATACATCTGAACTTTGGAAAATGAGTATTTCCATTGCCGGCATTATTATGATTATTATGTCTAGTAGAAAAGGGGTCACAGTGGTTCTTTCTTTACTTTAAACTTTGTATTGAAATTCATTTTTACTATCCTGGAACTTTTTGTTAAATCGTGTCTATGCTGTCTTGAAGGCACAGAAACAGGCAATACAGACTTAAGCTACTTGAACCTTATGATCAAGTTATAATTAGGATTTTGGAGGCTGTGGATGGCCTCTTGCTGGAGAACCAGGGCCTGTCATGGGGATAGTCCACCCTGCGATGAAGTCTGCAGTGTGTGTTGATGCTGAGACTCCTCTCCTTCCCACCTTTTTGAATAACAGTGTCCCAACTTGGGATCCACGTGTATCTTCCATGCCTCCTTGTGGGGAAAGAGAGAAGTACCTGCAGTTGGTGGGAGCCCAGGGAAAAGTTTGGTTTGTTCCCACCAATCCTTCTCCTCCTTGCTGCAGAATGAGGCCAAGCTCACTCCAGCTCCAGGACACGGTCAGAGGAAGGTGTTGCCAAACTGGCTATCACTCAGACTGTAAGGCCAGCCACTGCCAGCCCCTTGATATCTGAGGACCAGTTGGAATGCAAGGGAGTTTATTTTCTGGCAAATCTCCCATCTCTTAACACAACAGAAAAAATTGACCTTAACACAACAGAAGGAAACAGGAGAGCAGGACTTGAGGCTAGTGTGAGTGCAGTTGTAGTAAGGGCACTTTGACTTTTTGTGTCCTTTAGTAATGTATATTTTTATGGTTCCTGTGCTACTGCAGTAGTAAAGTGCCATTTCTACTGAAGTCAAAGCAGATTGATTTTATTTGTTAACATTCAATGCTTTAAAAAGATTTGGATTTGGAACAGTGAGGCTTTCTGTAACTGCTCTGTCCAGTTACGATGTTTTTCTTATCTTTGTCCTTCTCTTCCATAGTGAGTCATACTTGTTCTGTCTTGACTGAGCTTTCTCTGGTGTGCATGGATTGACTTCCTGTTGCTTTGTTGGATCTTACTGACTTCAAGGGACCTCATGGGTTTGCCCATTGCCTTCAGTTGGGGTGTTTTACAGAAGTTATTTTGCGAAACAGAACTGCAGGTCAGACCTCGCTTGTGCTTTTAAGTGTTAGAAGAGTGAATGTGGAGATTAGAAAAATAAATAATATTTGATTTAAGTGTCTGAACCTTCTAGGCTCATGTCAGCATTCATCCTGTCTACAGCCAGACTACTGTAGGCTAAGTATCCATTACAGGATATTTCTCAGATCTCTTGGTTGTCAGTGTGCTTAAACTGATGTCTGAATTGCAGTTATGGTGGAAACAGTAACAAATAGGTTTAAAGTGCACGCATAATTTTCTAAAGCATTTTGTCTTGTGCCACACTGTATCTTGGTTTTCATTGCCTAAACTTACAGAAGTGAAAGACTATAATTACACTGAATTTTCTTGAAATGAATTAGAAACATTTTCTTCACACAGAGACTGTAAAGAAAGCATTAAGATTTAAAAAAGAAGTTGAGATTTTGATCATAGTGTATGTAGGGTCTGTAATAATTCTATGTGTTGTTTCTGTGATTACTTTTTATGGGGCTCTGGTCCAGCACTGACAAGTCTAAACTTGCAAATCTTGGGCTATGCAGAATTTGGTTATTTTCCCAAATTCTGCTGTAGCTGTCCTCTGTGGGGTGGATGGAGTATGGACTGATCCTGGTAATCTGGTGCTTTCAGAAGGTTGGCACGAGTCAGTGTAACATTAGTTTAGTTGAATGTATGGATTCCTTGTTCAGCAATGTGCACAGTGGTCAGAAGAATCCTAAATGAGTGCTGTGAGGCGACTGACTGCAGTCAGAGCTGACGGTGGATGAACGAATGGCTCACACAGGTATGTAGACCACTTAGAGGCATGTGTTTGTCACTGTCTTGTCACAGCTACCTGATGGCTATACCTTCCTCATCCTCCATTCTTTCCTCTTGCTGCTTTGTGGTCCTGCTTCCTTGAACAGAGATTCCACTTTGCGTTCCTCCCTTTTGCATCCCCAGCAGATCTCTGGTACCTGTTTTGAGTCCGAGAAGCAGATATGAACAGTGGAAGCAGTTCCTCTGCAGACTGGTTACCACAAGTCATGTATCTGAAGTGTACTGTCCATGTAAATGAATGGTGATTTCAGAGGAGAACCTGTGATAGTCTGTAAGTGTGGGTCAAATTGTTAGTAGAGAAATAAAATCTCAGCAGTTTTTGTTGCTTGTCTTGGAGAGGAAGTCTTATCTCAGAAAATGTTTTGATGTTGATGGCAATTGATTTACTTTGGCTCTTTAGTCAATTAATGTGCATATGCAGTATCTTATATAAGACCATATATAAAACTGAGAATAGATCTTATCACAAAGCACAATTTAGCTCCTGTTTTACTTGCAAAAGACTTAATAAAGTACTTTAGCTCCAAAATACAAAGCAAAAGCTGATATGAAAAAAATAGTCTCTTTTTCCCTATTGTTAAGTTTCTGCACGAAGGCAGGACATGAGTGAGTAGTTGTGTAGGAGGCAGTTCCTCCAACAGTCACACATTTGTTCCAAATATATACCAAAAAATACTGGGCACTCTAGGGTTTAAATTATTCAAGTAATAATTACTTTTGGGAAAGAATTTTAAAAAAAATCAAAGTTTTTTTTTATTTTTTTGTTGTTGTTTTTTTTTTCCCCAAAAATGTTTTAAATCTAGTGCAGGTCTGGTTCAAAGTTATTTATTTCATCTTACCCAAGATTATTTTTCAAGATTGTTATCTTTTAAATTGGAAGATGAGTTTTACTACTGTAATTTAAATGATTATTCTAAAACGCAAGTGTAAAGGAAGTAATTGGAACATAGTTGGAGTTGTTCGTTACACTAGCTAGGTTTTCTGTAGTAACTGTTACTCAAAGGTTGGCAGTTATGTAATGACAGATCTGACTGGGACAGCAGAAACTGCTCTTGATACCAGTTGCCTGAATTCCTTCTGGCCTTGTGCCCAAGGCTGGAACGTCTGATCCACTTGTAAAGCAGTTGCCAAAGACTGCAGAACTGAGTATCCTAATGCAGCCTGAGTAGTTGGCTTGTGGCATTTGCTTCATGAGTGGACCAGACATCCTTGCATTGTTAGGTATCACTGTCTGCTACAGAAGTAGGGTGAATATCTGAGAACAAAAGTGTGTCTAATTGTCCAGTTCTCTGTGCCTGACCCCTGTATTTAATCTCTTTGATTAGCTATTTTAATAAGAGATGTGACAGTTCTTCAATGTGCTGTGATATACTGTAGGAGAAAGCTTATTTAAAACACTTAAAAAGTGTTAGTGGTATAATTGGAATGGAAACTTATTATGACTTGACTGCACAGAAACCAGGATAATGCAGTCTTGGGGCATGTTGCTTGATATGACTTTGGTAGAGTTAAACTTGGAATCACTTTATTCTGAAAGTCTGATTCTTTTCTATAACTTGCCTGTACAGCAGAACTGTGCTGGGGAGTAATTCTCTTAAAGTGTTTTTGTTGTTTAAGACACAGAAATCTGGTTTTAGAGGGGTTTGAGCGTCTTAGTAGAAGAGCAGGTGTGGTAAGTTAAAATTTAACTGCTTTTGTTTATTTAGTTACGTTGCAGCTGTAACAGTTGCTTACGTGGATAGAGTAATATATTTAGCTCTCCTAAACGCAATATGTGCACTAGTTCAAAATTATTCCTTGCCCATGTGTTCAATTATTTTTTCCCCTCTTTTTCCTCTTTCCCCTTCTATTTTTGCTCGTACTCCTCAGCTGTGTTATCACCATCACATGGTGTTCCCCTGCACATGCTTCTCAAGTTCACTCTTGATCTTTCTCCTTTGCATATGCCTCACTGTTACTTGGCTTCCCTGCCTGCTGGGACATGATGGTGAGCCATCTGGGCTTCCTTTATTCCTTGCTTCTCTGAGCGTGTCTTGCCTAATGGTGGCTGTCAGCAAGGTCCAGACCCAGTGGTGCCAGTGCCGTCTGTGATGGCTTTTGCCTTGTGTATTGATGGGGATCAGTTGCTTTTGCTTTACTCTGTGGGACTTCCAGGCTCTCTGAGGCACAGAGTCTAGACACCATTATGAAGAAGAGCTAATGTCTTTAATTGTGGTTTTTTTTTAAGCTGATGTCCCACAGACCAGAGTTTGGGAACAGTCTTATTTTACCTTTAGGCTGCAAGGAAGGCAAGGTTCCCCTACATATTTGGGGGAGCTCAGTTTGGAGAGTTTGTGGTGAATTTGACAAAGTCATACTTCAGTAGAAATACCAGATTTTTGTTTCTACCCTTGTCAAAGTTTGTAATGTGCTTTACGTGCAGACATAAACATTGCCTTTGGCAGGAAGGTTCCTACTTGACTTTAGTAGTAGCAGGTACAAGCAATTTGATCTTTTTTTTTTAAACCCATGGAAATTCTTCTAGTAGGCATGTTTGCCTTTCCATAATCCTTCTAGTGTTTAGGCTGTACTGTTCATAGGGGACCTTAAAGTAGGTGGGAATACCGTGGGTGTGGTGTTAAAACGCTCCAATGTACTCCCTCTGCGTTCTCTCAAGCAGCAAAATCCGGAGGAGTGCGTGACTCTTCTTTGTGACATGCTAATTTGCAGATTTCCCCCAGTGTAACTGTAGAAAGATGCTGACTTTGGTTGTATTCAGTTCTGTCTTGCCATAGCAAAAGTCTGAAAAATCGGAATTTGTCTCTAGCAAGCTTTTCTGTCTGTAAGGAATGAATGCTGTTCATCCTTAGTTATGTTTATACTTGATCAGAAGCTGGATTTTTCTTAGCAAAATCACAATGCAGAAGCAGCAGTGCAAGCTGGCTAACCAAATCATAATTAATAAAAAACTATCCCATTATTGATTTTAATAATCATGTTGAATGGTAGAAGTTGTTACTTTTAAGATACTATCAGTGTCTTAAGTGACCAATAACAAATATTCTCTGGAATCTGCAACGATATTAGAACAAACTACTGAAGAAACTTCAACTACAAGATGTTGAAGAGGTCAAGATTCATATGACAGAAGCCAGTTCAGTCTTTTTTATTGACCTTCTAAGAAGATTGTAAAAAATTTCTGTATGAGTGATGAGGCACTGGTACAGGTTGCCCAGAGAACTTGTGGATGCCCTATCCCTGAATATGTATGTGTAGCTTCAGATCCTCTACATACATCTAACTACTCCTATGTAAAATTAAGAGCTTGGGGATTTTCTTTTATTTTTACCCCTTATTTTTTCCATATGTACCTTCAACAGACGTTTCCTAGTCATGTGGTGCATTTTCCATGGCAGTTGATCATATCTACGTATTTTCCATGACAGTTTTCTCATATCTACTTATTTCCTGTTCCGAGTGTTGATATGAATTAGTATTTTAAATGATTTGTAATACCTTTTTTGTTAGCAGCCAATCTTTTAGCATTTTTAATCATTCCCTTCTTGTCCTTTGTGTACCATCAAACAAGGAGCAAAACAAAAAAAAGATCCAAGTTAGAAATTAAAAATTTATGTTGTATAAGGAAGCAACAAAGATGGGTTGTCTTGGCAAAAAAGTGGCAACACGTAAACTTACCCGATAATGGTCCTGCTGTATCTGGTGATGCTCCTTATCTTCCCATGATACAAAAGGATGGTTCCAGGAAGTAAGAGTGGGAAAACTAGTTGAAATACCTGCTGGTACTCTCGTATCTGTTGAGAAACCTATGCTGTTTGGGAGTTTGATCCTGATAATTTGTTGCATTTGTGACATCTGCGTTTTTTGGATGAGTGGATTGCTTATATTGAGATTACTGAGGTAAATAAACAGTTGTGATAAACAATGTTGGTGCACCTCCTGTTTTGTTAGTATGGAGAGGGGTGATGGAGCTTCATCTATGATATGTTTTGTTGTAACAGTTTCATAGTGCTGAGAAACAGGATTTAAAGAGGATGTGCTGACCTCAGACTTGTTGAGGAGAAACTTTAATTTCTGATGGAGAGCTGAATCAAGTTTTGTTTTTATCACACTGGAAAGAAAAGGTAATTGCATGAAAGTTATGTTTAGATTTTTGTAAGGTATGTGGTCTAATAGTCAAGGAAGGGAAAACCTGACTTGAGATTAGTTTTACACAATGATTCTTATAATTCCAAAATAATTGTTTCACTGCTGTGACACCCATGTGAGCTGAGAGTGGGCTGATATTATTGGGTTTTTTCAATGTACAAAAAGTGAAAAATCAAATGTAGGGTGATATGTGAATCTGTGAAAGAAAACTATTGAAATTCTCAATCAAGCATATAAGAGCCAAATCTCTCTATTTTTCTACCACTGAAGATCACTGCCCAACTTTTGGAAGGCTTACCTGCATCTGAGGTGCGGACTGAGGGACTTGCTCTTGGCAGAACTGACCATTATGTGCAGAAGGAGCTGTAAGTCATTCCCTGTGCATTCAGTCTTCATAAGGAAAGTTGGGGCGTGCTTAGGCTACACCAGAAAAATATGCTTATGCCCATGATTTGGACAACTTTCCTGTTTGATTGATCTGTGCCAGCACGTTCCTTCAGACTGTATCTGCCTGCCTGTATCCCAAAAGTACTAGAAAGGTGCTGACTGCTGAGGACTCTATTCTGTGTTTACTCTAATACAGAGAACCTCAAACTCCAGCTCTATTTTTCTTTTTTTCTTTTTTTTTTTTTTCTCAGTCTTCTTTTCTGACTGTGCTGTGTTAAAGGTATTTTCTACATTTACTTCATGGGCTCTGTTTCATCCTAAAGTTTAGTGTTTCTGTTCTTTTCAAAAGGTTTTTTTTTCTACTGACTCATTTACCATTGATGGATTGAGGAGAATTCTCATGATTCTCCTCATGGGTTCTGCTAGGAGGAGTGAGAAGGGAAGCAAAAACCTTGGTTTTTCCATGCTTTTTCCTTAAATAGGTCCATAGAATCACTTAGGTTGGAGAAGACCTCTAAGATCATCTAGTCCAGCCATTAACGCAGCACTGCCAAGCTCGCCACTGAACCAGGTCCCCAAGTGCCACATTGGCATGTCTCTTAAATACCTTCAGAGATGGTGATTCCACCACTTTCTTGGGAAACCTGTTCCAGTGCTTCCCTTTCAGAAGGGATTTTTCACAACAGCACAGAGAAAGTATGGGATTTCTGTAAGCACGTGCAGGATTTAGATCTTGTAATATGATTATTGGCTTTGTTTCAATTCAGTCATCAGATACCTTGCCTTAATTTTTCTCCTTTTCTTTTTTTTTTTAATTTTTTTATAAGCATGTTGACATGAAAGGCGAGGAGTTACATTACTTTCTTATTAGTAATCCAGGCTTTCAGGTAAGTTTAGTGGTCCTGCAAGTATTAGTACTAGGCTGCCTCTTGTCTTCTTTCAGTTTGTCTTTCCCATGAGTGAATAGCTCCCATTTGTATCAGTAGTCCTGCTGAATCCAGTCAGTAGGCGCTGCTGCTGCTTCCTTTCTCTATTCAGACAGCCATGGTAGCTGAAAGGATGCAGTTTTATTTATAATACCGTGTCATGTAGGAGTTCTATTCTTTTGGGGCAGTAGCTTGTTATGCTAAAACCAGAAAGGTGGTCTTTGTCCTGGATGACTTTTTACAGGTAACTTGCAGGACAGAAGAGAGAACAGATGGGTGTTAGAGGTAAATGCCAGATCATACAACTTCCTCGTAAGAGAAGGAGGAGGCACTGATCTCTTCTCTGTGGTGACCAGTGACAGGACCCGAGGGAATGGCCTGAAGTTGTGTCAGAGGAGATTTAGGTTGGATATTAGAAAAAGGTTCTTCACCCAGAGAGTGGTTGGGCACAGGAACAGGCTCCCCAGGGAAGTGGTCACAGCACCAAGCCTCACAGAGTTCAGGAAGTGTTTGGACAGTGCCCTCAGGCACATGATATGACTCTTGGGGAAGGCTCTGTGCAGGGCCAGGAGCTGGACTTGATGATCCTTGTGAGTCCCTTCCAACTTGGCATATTCTCTGATTCTGTGAAAGTGATGTAGCTGCAAATAGTTTCAGTATGCCAAAAGAGCCTGATAAACATTACTGGTTTTTAATTCCTTGTAAGCTGGATGATAGAGAAGAGAATAAGGAGACAATTAGAATGAAAACAGTGAATATGTATGTTTTGGGGGGACCTTCCAAGTATGATGAGTACTTGGGGTACGTTTCTAACCCTATTGTGCTGAGGACGTGCTGGGCACTGGCATACAGGGCTCTTGGGTTCACTAAGCTGATGCTCTTGTAATGTGAAATTTGTGTGCAGAATATATATATGCTGGCCTTTTCTATAAAGCCTCAAATGAATGTACTTTACTTTCATTGTACAGATCTGTCTTAATGCAGTGAAGGCAGTAGACTGTGAGCTTTAAGCTCCCTCTGGTGGATGTATAGTACAGTTTAAACCTTGATTGTTGTACTTTTCTGTTCTGGACAGTTACGAGAGTCCAAGTGTGTAATGTATCATTAAATTATTGTGATTTTTTAAATAATTATGGGAATGTGATGTGCCATGTACCTTCCCAAGGTGCCTAAGGTCTTCTGTAACTGGACTTCAAAGAAGTAGAAGAGTTACAATAATGTAAAGTAAGAGGTCTATTTCCTAGTATTATAAGCATAAAGGTAGTATTTCCCATAACTATTCTGGGTTTTTTTAGTGGTGCTGTAGTTTGCAACTGATATCCCTGAAAGTACCCTTAATAAAGAACAGTGAAAATAGACAGGATCTCTGTATGACAAACTCAAATGCTAATGCAATGTTAGTTCAAGATCAGGTAGCCCAAATCCAGACCTAATTTGGTCTTCTTGCTCTAAGAATGTAAATATAAATTACCCCAACTTGAAAAATATTATGCTTTGTCACACCCAAAGGATTCTTCCTAACATGGCTGTAATCTTCACAATACTGCAGAGTTGTGAGCTGCAAGGTCAGTACTGTTGAAAGGGAAATGTTATTCCACTCCTTTTCTCCTTGTTGTTGCACTGGCACTTGTCTGATCCAGATGAAAAGAACCTGCCTTTGGTGGGATGATTTTTGGTAATCACTTCCTCGGTCTGGTTCTTTGTACATTTGCACAAATGCTTGCCCACATGATGAGGGAAAAATGTGGGGATTGCTTTTTTGTTTATTTGATTTGGTTTATTTGCTGTAGCACTGACTGAAGTGTGTGTGAAGTTGTTGCTGGGTAGGTCATTCTTGCATTTTTGATAACCTGCACCAGATATTCTTCTGCCATTCAGTACGGGTGGTTCTGTTGCGGGGAATGTAGCTAGGGTCCGAACAGAGAAGTGCTGTCCTTCAGACTGCAGAAGGCACGTGTGGTTGGGAGCAGCTCCCGCTGTTGGCTGGCTGCATGCAGGAGACTTGAGGCTTTATCGCAGAAATATCTGAAAGCTTTCCTGTGTGCTTATCTGCCTTCAACCTGCTTACTTAGTCCCTGAACGCTGCTCCAAGGATGTGGACATGAACTGAAGGCACACTGCATCTATGCATGTGCACAACCTAACGCTGAACTGCTGTCTGCCTGGAAGGGGGCATGGACAAACACCATGGTCTTGTTCTCAGAGCTGGTAAGAGCTGTCCTGCACAGGTTCAAATCACTGTCCAGGGAGGTCCCACCTCCAAAACGGGCTGTAGAGCAGAATACGTTTATGGAGTGACAGAGCATTTATTCTGCATAAACTGCGTTCCTCCACTACTTATTTTTCTTCCCTCATGGGCATTTTTCATATCTGCACAGGAAAAGCTGTGAAAGTCAGAAATTAGCTGTGCAAGGAGATGGACAGCTATTTATTAGGACCCCCTTGATCAAAGGATCAGCAGCCTGCTTTCCCTTGTTTCATTTACTCAGATTTATTAAATTGTAATCTCTGGTGCTCTTTGCTCTTATGTGAATCTTCTGTCATCTTGTGTTCCATCAAGGATGAAAGAATTAAATCAGATTTGATATGTTTTATTTACTGGAAAATATTTCACTTCAGTTAAAAACCTTGGTCTTTATGCTAAGGTCTTTGTGCTTTTATTCCCAAAGCAGTGGGTATAAATTGCAGCCAAAAGATAGGTGGCACCCACATTCTCCTCAGATTGCTAGGGACAGGACTGGAATTTGGAGTTTGGAAATTCAGATGAAGTTCGATAACCTATGCTGTCATCTTGACCTGACTCTGCAGTATGGATGTGATCTTTCTACATATGCAAGCAGAGGTGCTTTAGTTCTGCTTACTCTGTTTGTGGTATCAGTCCCCTGCAAGAACATCTTGTGCCACGTGCTTGTTCAGATAAATCCCAAATGGCAGAAATCTGAGAATATTGGTGGCAGAAGTGGAGAGCAATGTGGTGTTGTGAGCAGCTGATGGTTTCTACAGGATTGTTTTTACCTTGTGGGGGAATTCCTGGAGTTGCTTCATGAGGTGAGACTGCAGTGCAGGCACTTAGCTCTCATCTGCACTCTGTAGGCACCATGCACTGGTCCAGGTTATTGTGCAGTTTTGTGCTTTACCTGGAGCTGATTTTCAGGTAGAAACCGCCATGGAGCTGCCTTTCAGCAGCAGAGCAGTAGGTACTACCTGAGCAGCCAAGGTGCCCAGGATGTAAGGGGATGGGTATAAGCAGCTGGGGAACCACCACAACCATCCCCAGATAGGCTCACCTATCCCTTCAATTGCACTCGAGTCTTCAGGATGTCAACTTCAACATTAAACACTAGAGGGTAGTGTGTTACTGACAGTACTTTATTTTTGAATGTATTTGTAGTAATTTTTCAATTCCTCGAATTTATTGCACAAATAAATATTTTAAAACAAATGTAGAACTGAAGAAAAAAAGTGTGTTTTGCTTCTGGGACTGAGTGTGTGTAACAGAAATTAGTGGTGTGCAGTGATATTTTTGGTTTCAGTAGAAAAATGGGTTGAATTTAGATCTGACTTTTGGCTTTCTTCAGATGCATCATTAGGAACACTACAGAATTATTCACTCTCTGCTTGATGTCTCAATATTCACACTTATGTACATGTGATGTAAATACACAGTGGTAAAAAAGAAGAGACTATGACTGAGAAAGAGCAAGTAGTTTTGCCTGGAGATACTTGATTTTGATGTTTAACAAGGCAAACATTTCTAAGTTCATGACATTGCTCTTATTATATTTACAATCAGGATGGAGTTTCAGTGCTTGAATATCTTTTTTTTTTTTTTTTAGGCACCCCCTTCCATGGTCAATAATGAACAACGCCAACATGCTGAGCACATATTCTTATCATTTAGAAAATCAAAATCACCATTTGCTGTTTGCAAACACATTTTGGGTAAGTTTTAGTAAATGAAGTTAGGTATGTACACGCTTTTATAACTGGAACTGTGTTGCTCTTCTGCACCTGGGGGTATGAATATCAGCTTTGATTTTGATGAAAGGTGAAACCTGTTGCTACCTTTTTTTTATTTGTTTGTGTCCAAGTGTTTTGTTAAAGGAAAATAGAAAAGTTCTTGTCCATCTGGTAAAAGCAGGTGATTTGAAATTTTGTGTGATTATACCTGTGGAAAAGGAAAGAGATAGGCAGACACCACCCTTTATCAGAAATTCCTTTGATATTAATGGAAATGCTGTAAATGTGGTTGTGTTAACAAGTCCTTAAGAATAAATCTGGTTTTGCAGGTGCTATAGAGACTTATTAGAGTTGGGCAGCTAAATAATCTGAAAATTACAGGAGTAGTAATGATGTAGCAAGCACCATTGTACTGACCAGATGTGAGTGTTGGGGGCAGGCAACGGGAAGGTTTCGGTGAAAGCTCACTCTGAGCCCTGATGAGGGAAACCTAGAAGTTTGTGCAAAAGGACACATGCCAAACCCATAAAAAGCAGCTTTTCTTTCAAAGCACTTGCCAGAATGAGCAGAGAAATAGTAGAATTCTGTTTAAAATATTCTTATTTTCATACTTCATTCATTCCACAATATTTTTTTAACAGTTATTTCTAAATTTACTGGATTGAGACTGAGATTTAAAATTCATGAATGTTATAACGTCAATATTGCAGGCTCAATACTGTATTTTTAAATTATACTGTGATATATAGAGCAGGGTGTGCTTCTTTTCCTCTACCCACTTCCCAACCAAAATGTTTTTCTACGAATGGATTTCTTCTGATTTTAGCATATTATAGGAGTGCTTCATCTGGTCCTGAAGACTGCAATCACACTTTTGGCTTTATGGGTCAGCAAAATTGAGGCTATTTATTTTCACAACTTGGGAGTTGAGAAGGGAGAGGCAGGGATTATGAAATCAGGAAGCAGGGAATGGAGACAAGTTGTTCATGATGAGGAATAAAAGAGGAAGTGAAATGAAGGGATATGTGCTGGTCAGGATGGGCAGGAACCAGAGGAACAGAGCAGATGGCTTTAAAAAGAAATGGAAAAAAATGGTCAAGACGGAACTGGACTGCAAGTAGAGATAGATAAAAAGGATCTTGATGTCATTCATGGAAAGAAGAGTGTGTGAATGATACAGAGAGGATAATGGAGATGATGAGCATAAGGAAAAGGGGAACAGCCACTACTATGCTGTTTCTTTAAAAACCTGGAGTTGAACCCAGGAAGCACTAGGCTCTGTTTTTCTGCTGTAAGCTTCTAGCTGTTCAACGTACTGCCAAAACCTGCCCTTCCTTTCTTTAGTAACTTCATGTAGAGGATAATGGTTCTCTGGCTAAGTTATAAGCTTACACTGGGGGCTGGAGATCTGTGCTGTTAATGATTCCAGTTGTGCACCTGCAGTTCTTGACACAAAGGAGAAGTTCCACCCTGTTTTATTTGCATTCTCTTTTTTATGTGAGCTTTGTACAGGTAGAAAAGCCAAAGACCTGGAAGTTGACAAATGCCAGAATTAAAATTCCTGTGCGGGAATAATTCGTTTCATTTTTATGTATGTGTTAGACATACACATTAATCTTTTACTTAAGTGGTTACTTAGTTTTCCAAATTAAGCTAAGTAGATTTAAAGGTGGTTTATTTTGATTTCAGCATGATTATCTGAGTAGGTTTAGATTTGGAGCCTGATTAAATTACATAAAAATACTTTAGCAAATTAGGTGCCATGTTGGATGTAGAACTTGCATATAATGGAAATTTATGTTATAAACTTGTGTGTATGTAACTGAGAGGAGAAAGCTTGTTTTGTAGTAGTTAAAAGCTCTTCATCTCATGACTGATGTTTTTTCAAACAAACCCAGTTTTTCTTGTCCAGGCGGGTCACCCACTATAGCTCAACTCTGCTTCTTGTTTGGGAATTTTTTTTTATCATTTCATATTTTATGCTTTTGCCACCCTGTGGCTACACCCTTTCTTAATGATCTTTTTGTGTTTTCTACAGAGCTCAGAATGTTTTGAAAATGGCTTCTGAGATACTACCTGCTATTTCCAAGTTAAAATTTTTAAAAGCAAAGTAACAACAACCAAGTCTCTGTAGCTTTCTATTATAATAGAAATTCTATTCATATTCTGGCATTTCTCTTTAAATTGTACTTTGTAGTCACCCAAACTGTTAGCTTTCTCCAGAACATATTTTTATACTTTCTTTAGTGCTTCTGTACATATAGTAATCCCATATTCAGATAAAGTGGACTGATGATTCCTACACTGTGGTCAGAAGTTATGTTTTGATTACCCTAAGATAAATATGGAAGCTTTAACATGATGTAGAAAAACTTCAAATGCTAGTCTGTAACATTTTTGCTTGGATAGTAAACACAAATATTATCTTTAAATATAAGTGGACTTGCTTCTCTTTATGTCAGCTTAATCACTTTAATTATTTAGGGTGTTGGGACTAAATCTGTCATCTTGTTTATTTTGTTCCCCAGTTGTGTTAGTATTCTTATTCCTGATCTTTGACCCAGCCTCCTAGCACAGACAACTTGTCTCTTAAGTCACTGACTTGAATAATATTGGGCAATTTGATAATTGGGTTATTGATTATTTCTCCTCCTTTTGAGTTGTTCTTGGTTTTCATAGCAGCAAAATCCCATTTATTAATAAATAATAGTAAAATCCATTGGTTTTCTTTTGTTGGAAATGAATTCAAGATGAATACATGCATATCTTCTGATACTCAAGTTGCCTTTGTTTTTCCCCACAGAAACTAGTAAAGTAGACTATGTCCTTTTTCAAGCTGCTACAGCGATAATGGAAGCAGTTGTAAGAGAATGGATTCTCTTGGAAAAAACTAGCATCGAGTCACTGCGAACATTCCTTCTAACCTATGTCTTACAAAGGCCTAAGTAAGTATCGAAAACATACCTCTGAACTTGTAGGATCCTGCATAAAGTCTGGGTTATCCCTTTTGTTGCCCAAGGTAGTGGTGAAAGACCATTTTAACAATAATTTGTCTTCCATTCTTAGCAGTTAACTTCTGTAGAGTTGTCAGCTCAGCCTTTCCTTATGAATTCACACAAAATATTTGAAAAAGAAGTATGTTTGAGATTTTTCTGAGCATCGTTGTCCAGAATTATCTGCAAATATGTTTGTGCAATGTCATTTACAGCCTTCAAAAGTACGTTCGGGAGCAGATTTTATTAGCAGTAGCGGTGATAGTGAAACGGGGATCATTAGACAAATCAATCGACTGCAAAAGCATTTTTCATGAAGTCAGCCAATTGATCAGCAGTGGTAACCCCACTGTGGTAAGTATTTATTCTTTTTTCTTCAAAATTTAAGCAATCTGTATCATCAGTTCAAGTTGTTTTATACTTCGTGACTATAAAATATTTTGCACTAATCCAATTAGTAATTGAGTTGATAGCTATTAAGCAATCATTTACCAAGTTGGAGATTTTTTTAATGTTTTGAGACTAAGGCTGGTGTGTGTAGTTCTTTGGTTCACAATTAGACCATATTTTTTAGGGAAGAAGTTTTTCTGAATAGCTGCTTTAGGTGCCATGGTTGTGGGTTGGTCGCTTGTTTAGGGTTTGGTTTTGTTTTTTGGTTTTTGGTTTTTTTTTTTTTTTTTTTTTTTTTTTTTTTTTTTTTTTTTTTTTTTTTTTTTTTTTTTTTTTGTTGTTTTTTGTTTTTTTATTTCTCTGGTTTTGTTTAATCAAATAACAAGATCTAAAAAGGGATTTTCCATTAGCTGGGAGGTTCTCTGCACACTGTTCCCCTTCCATCTGTGCAGTACTGCACTCTTCCTGTGGCTCAGCTGTTGGAATAGACTACCGAGCAAGAGGCATAGGCCTCTGCTGTTTTCTGGGGGATGAGTAGGTGGAGAGAAAGGGGTGTGAGGAAGTAAAATGTGGAATGGAAATACAAAACTTATTCTCAATTTAATGTCATACTACTAGGGGGTAAGTGTTACCTTCGATACTGAGCTCAAAGTGGAAACAAGGTGTCCAATATCTATCTATGCATTTAGTGAAATTCCATTTGCTATGCCAGGGGATAAGTTTAGAATAGGTCATAATAGAGGCATGTAACTAGAGATTAAAGAGAGGTGATTTTTTTTCTCCTACCAAAAGAAAATCAAAGAGTATGTAGATCCCATGCTGAAACTTTAACTGAAGCTTTCCTCAAACAAAAACCTTGAGGGAACTGACTCATAACAGTGCTGAGTGTTGAGAGCAGCAGTTGTACTCGATGTAAGCAGTGACTGTTTAACTCTGAAAATTTAGTCAAAGTACTAGAAGTAAGGCAGCTCTTCACAGTCCTAAAAATAGCGTGTCACCTCTGAGCATAGGTAATATCCCTTCTGGGTATGGAAATTTCATTTATTCTTGTAAACCTTAATTGCACAATTATTTACCTTAAGGAGACCATTTTAGCATTTTGATTGTACATAATTTGGATAGAAATATGTATTTGCTTAGCACAACTGAGTTAATGCTTTTTTCCGGGAAACGCAGTCCTGTTATTGAAGTGGAGTTTTACTGTTGAGGTTTTCAAGTTTTATGCACGACACTGTGTATGCTCATGCAATTTATAGGGTTTTTCAGTAAAAATAGAAAAGTGGAGTTAATAGAAACCTGGATGTTGACAGAGAAGTCCTCTTTGAACTAACTCTTGCATGGTTTGACTTCCACGGTTGTATTCTGTGCGTGCACTGGTGTACAGACACGCTGCACTGACCGCAGCATACAGCACGCTCCATCCCAGGCATGCTGCAGAACAAAGCACATCACAGAGGAGCTCTGGCTGGGGGGAAGGGGCAGTGTTTTACTCTTCTCCAAGTTCATGTCACTGCCAAGTTGGGCTTAGTTTTATATTTCCCTTTATCCACCTCTCTTCACAAGTATTATTTTGTCCATAGTTTTTCCAAAGTATTAGTGGTCAAGTTGTAAGAATGGTGTTGAAAATGTCTAGGGTATATAATGATGTCTTCTATTCTAGTATACTAATATGACTTACTAGCAAAAAATGACGTGATGTTGTTGGAACATCTTTTCTGTGTGGCACCAGATGCAGTTGTTAGGCTTTGGCAAACTGGTTATAAGCACATGCTCCCATATATATATATATATGAAGGTTTACATGAAAAACCAGTTCTCATTTGTAAAAATGTTCTTGTAATCTTCTGAGACTTTGCTGCAAGAGAGATTCTGGCATGGGCACAGGTTCGTGTGCCTCAGGACTGGCGTATGCAATAATAAACAGCAATAAAATGGTGTGTCTGCATAGTACCTGCCACAACTGCATTCTAAATGGGGTCAGGGCATGTCTCTTGCATAGATATATAACAACTTTGAAAGGTTGTATGAAATAATTCATACAATGAATTATCCATGTGTCTTTTCAAATATGACTAGGTGACTTTTTTCCCTTTACTGGTGTCCCTGTATCATCCAGCAGTGTTCATCTGAGACCTCACTGGTGCAGCTGCCTTGCTGCCGTGGTGGAGTCTCAGCTGAGGGTGCTTCAGGGTATGGTGTGAAGCTGAGGGAGTGGTGCTGATCTTAAAATCCAAGATGTGCGGTCAGGACAGTGCCGTGAACTGTCACAGGTGTTTCTGGAGATGTGTTTGTATTAGTTATTTATGAAAACAGGTCCCCATCCAGGTTAGGGAGGAGGCTGGGGATATAGGTGTTAGGAGAGATCAGCAGATGTTTTCCAGCCCTCCATGCCTCCCTATGGAAGGAGTCATTCAGTTTTTTTGACATGCCTTTCCTGTAGTGTGATGTGCACTCCTGCCTCCATATAAACTCAAGTTTCAGGAGTCTGTCATACCTTTGTGACCGTAAATTCTTTGTCAATTCTCTTGGTTACCTTTTGTATCCCTCCCAGACTTCTGCTCCATGGTTCCTCTGACCTTCTGCCTGACGTTTACTCCAGCAGCTAAGAAATAACATATGGAGTCAGCAGCAGGTCACTTCATATTTAAAAATGTTTAAAGATTTCAAATGAGAGCTATCAGCAGCTTTTAATTGCTAATAATGACTTTCTACAGCAGTTTGTAATTCAGAGGAAGTCCTTTATAAAAAAGTAGTGTTCTCTTGCCTGCTTCCAGCTTACTTTTTCCGCTCTCATGGCTCTGAAGCTTCTTGACCCTGCTTCACCTTGCAAGAATAAAGTAGATATTTAATCTTTTCCATTCCCTGCAGCCCTCCACCCAGTTTCTGTCAGACATCTGTACTAGCTTTGTGATCATTAGACAGTCGTGCTCCAAGAAATCTTTGGGACTCTTCAGCAACATCTTGTCAGCATCACATCTTTATAGTTGGAATAATAAAGAGGGCAGCAAATGTAGATGGTACTGTCTGTTGTGTGTGTTTTTTTGCAGGATTTAATATGCTTAATATTAGTTAAAAATATCTTTAGAAAGGATGTATTTTGAGGATGGAACTTGAAGGGATGTTGTGGCAAAGTGATATGTGAGCAAGACTGATGGGTAAACTGTTGAGAATGAAAAGGGAATTAGAAGGAAGATGAAGAGAGGAGAGAGGAGTAGTGACGAGAGGAAGAAAGTGGTCAGGAGATGAAAAAGATGGTTTTAGTACTGAGTAATCTTTTAATAGTGGAACAGAGTGTACATGTTAAGGAAATAACAGGTCACTAAGGAGAGGTTATACCACAGGGATGGGAAGGATGCATGATTAGAGCCAGCTTTTGAGCCTGGAGTGCTGGCTTCTGCTGCTGGTTCTCTGCCATTTGGTCCTTTATGAATCTCCTGGAAGAAACCTTTGTCTAAGAAGAGAAAGTGAACTTTGAGTCTGGCTGCTTATTTGTTAGAAACGAGTTTAGGTAGTAGTCCTCTGGGAGGGCAAGGATTAGCTTTGGAGTTCTTGTGTTTTTTTTCTTTTTTCCTGGCTTCTTCTGTAACGTCGGTAAAAGCCATCCTCCTGCTTATGAAGGAGAGCGTGTAATCTCCCTCCAATAGCAATTTCAGGATGTCTTTTCAAAATCTTCATCTCTGGGGGACCGAGCTCCTGGCAGTAAACACAGTATCGTGACCAATTTTAAAATGCAAAATACGTGTTTTCTATCACTAATTTCAAGATTTCGGAGAATTTTCTGGGCCAAGTTCTTCTCAACTATAAATGCCTTCAATTTCTTGACCTTTTCTTTTTGTGTTAGAATATTTTGCTCTTGCATAGCAGAAGAATTTCATTTGTCCTTCATCCCTGCCAGAAAGACAGGAATCCTGGCAGCTAAGGTGACTGATTCCCAGGAGGAGGATCTTGTCCGCAGATGAACACAATCAGATAGACTTTGTTTAAAACTGGACTGGGATATGGGTCACACCTTGATTTCTTCCATGTGTGTGGCAGATGCAGAGTCCGGCTGCTGTAGACCTGACATGGGACTGGGAAGCAACAGAAGCTGTGCTTTTTAACATCTACAATGCACACAGTAGAATGTATTATAATACAAAGCTCCATATCTGAAGCCTACTTTTTTTTTTATGTGTGTGTGGAAGGAGACTTATCAAAACTTACTGGAAGAGTGCTGGATTCCTGACAGTTCCTTCTCTTTTAAAATTTTTAAATCTGTTGTTCTGTCTCCCAATGTGGTAGTTGGGCTAGAGAGAAGATCCAGATGCTTCAGGCTACCTAAAGCTTCTGTGGGATGTGCTATGAACTCTAGACATTATTCTTCACTGAGATTAATCTGTCCGTTATAATGGCTGCATAGATAACTAGTTATATTTATTTTGCATTTACAGTTCTTATTTCTATTCTCTAAAAGGAATTTTACTTCTGTAACCCTGTCTAGCTGTTGCTGTCTCGTGGTAGGGTAGGAGTTGGAGAGGCTCTCCTGACTTTTACATTTTAACAAAAACATATGTATTATTCCTCCCCTAGGCTGTATCTTCTGGTCTAGTAAAATTGTTACCTTGTCCTATGAACCTCACTGGCCTTGAGACACTGAGTATAAAAACCAGATGGTAAACCAGGATATTTAAGCTGTTCCTTCATGCTGACAAGTGCTCTGTGAAGGCCTAAGTTAGTGTTTAAAGATTGGTTTGGGAATTTCAGGGATCCAGAAACTATTTCAAGTATGAGGTTAAAACTTGGTAGTAGGAATATAAGAGAACTTTAAACGTGTTTTTTTAGTAGTTGTATTAACCAGGGTGCCTTTTGCAGTTTTCAGATTTTTCTGTTGAAAAAGAGCCTGCTTTAGGAGAGATGCAATACAACAGTACTCCAGCTTAGTTGCTTAATAACTTTTAACGTTAGAAATTGATAGCTCCCAGTATTTTAATTTACACTAGAGCCACAATTTCAAAGACAGGGTTGGGAAGTCAGAAAAAGTGTTACAGTGGAGAGATGGGCATCCTCTGTTTTATGTGTGACTCCTCATTTCCTCAGCTTTGCCATCTCATGAGATGTGTGCACCTGTGGAGTCCCCCACCTGTGACCTCAGAGGCTCACTGGGAAAGAAGACATTATGCCTGTCTATGTATTACACCTGTATTTCTTTTCTTATTGTGGTGACACAAATAAACAGACTTGAGGAGAAAAGCCCCTTGAAGATGTTTGTTGACCTGAGCTGCTTGGTCTTGAGGTCCTCTTCCTCTCAGAGGTACCACCCTTCGTATACGTGTGTTCAGTAATAAACTGGATCTTTGTGGGAGTCTGCTTAAAAACACCCGTCCTTCTCCCTTGCAACCTCTTATTTTTTTTTTCTCTGGGCAGATCTGCTGTGGAGCACTCATTTGGCGTATCTGGTAGTATTGCGGGCAGAGGTGGGCAAGAAAGACCGGGAATGAGTACTGGGAAAAGTGTGGGGAGGGTCAACACCTGCCCATCAAATAGCACTTTTTAGGATGGTGTATATTTAAAGCTGGGTGATAGTGATGGCAAGCTGCATGGCTAGTCTTACTATTCATTATTTTGAATTTAATTTAGAGTCTGGTATTTGTTCATGCACCTGTTGTAGGAGTGAAGATTCAACTGGTGTCTTTCAGACAAGAACCTGGACAAGGATATGTTAACTCTGGATAAATGGTTTTCAGACCTTCACTTTTTTAATGGTATTACTTTTTTTTCCCTCCTCCTGATTTCTCCTTCACAGCTTCACCTGTCTCCAGAGAAACAAAGACAAGCACGTTTTGCACCCTATGCTCTCTGTCTCAACCTCTTCCATTATGAGTAGAGGCTGCTCCTTCCCCTCTCTCTCTCTGGCCAAAGCCTGCATGCTTTGCATGCCTCAAGATCATCTTCCTCTGGCCCCCAGTGATTTGCAGAGGAATTGATTTTCTCTTTCTCAGCGCACCCTTGGAGGTTCCCCTTGGTTTGTCTGGTTCTCCTCAAGGAGGGGAAGCAAGGTCTCACCTGTTGTGCTGCTGTAACTGTGATGTGTTAACCTGACACTGCTCAATTGTCTTAGCCTGGTGGCAGAGAGGAAAGGAGTGCACTGCCCAGCCAGTCCCTTACTGCTGACAGCACACAACTGCAGCTGTGGGCCCTATTCCTACCATCCTGTCCCTGCTCTACAGCTTATTTCCACCAATTGACTCACTTGGGAAGGAACAAACAGATAAAATTCAGTGCTTGCTTACCTTTCTTCAGAATATATTCTGGTTTTCTTTGGTTGAGAACCACTAATTCAGCTCTTGGGTCCCCCACTCACTTTGTAATACTCAGAAGTTGAAAAGCTGGAGTGGCCCCAGTTACTACATATATGTCTTTTTTGTTGTGGTTTTTTTCTTTTTTTTGGCCCTGTGGCCAATTCTGTTAACCTTTCCATTTGCAATTGTGGCTTACATTCTGGAGATTTAGATACTCTGAAAATGTTAGCAAATACAGCTGTGCTTATTCAAGGAAGGTAGGGAACAAGTATATTACTGCCCTTATAAAGAAAGCCATGCTTTAAACAACTTATTTGGTAAAGTTGCTTTGGACACATTCTTGTTACAGAATTCCATCACCTAGGAGCAACACAGCAAATTGTAATAAAATCTGATAGGGTTTTTTTTTTAATTTTTTTTTAATTCTTCCTGCTCTTGTGCAAGTTAAATTTAGATAGTTTAGGGATATTATTAAATATAAAGCCAACTCTCTTTGATTTCAGTATCAGAGTTTACGTTGTGCAGGTGGAGACAAAAAGTCCTCTAAATGCATATCCAGGCTGGCAGTGATCTAATGTAACAGGGTAGATACTGTGATTTTTTTCTGTTCAGGCAAGACCTTCGTTCTTTTAAATATGCTTGCAACTCTTTCTGTAGGTATGAATGACACTTGCAGAGGGCATTGCACGATAGCTTGGGTTTTGCAATAAAATAAATTATTTAATCAAACCTCTGACAACCTAACTGTATCTCTGCTCTGAATTTCAGAGCAGAGGAAACCATTTTGGTGTTCTAGTTCATTTGGCTTTGTTGGCTTTTCTGCCTCAGCACTGGTGTGCCACATGTCCGTTTTTTTCCTAAGCTGTATTTGAACTCTTCTCCCCTTCAGATGCTTTGTAACCTAACTACCCTCAAATGAAGCAGTTCATTTATTCCATGGGCAGCCCAGGCACAAGTGTGAAATCCCTTCAAACATCATGGGTTTAACTTCTTTTATAGGGGGCATTCCATTTGGAGGGATAAGTTGTATTTACCTTTTGCATCTGAGTTTTATGAATGATATATAAGTGTTGTTTACAGTTAAAATGGTGCACAGTCTTTCTGTAGCATCTGTGTTTTATTAGAGTAATTTAAAAAGAAACCCACTAAAACGATGTTACCGCTGGGTGTCTGATTGCCAAGTTAATCTCTTATCACAAGTCCCATTGATCTTCTGTTTGAGCAGCTGAGAGTCTATTTTATGTATAGCGATCTTTCATAAAGTTTATTCCTGGTAATAAAGCTAACTGGGGCGAGTGCCAAGCTATTCTCAGAGGCAATCCACTCTCAACAGGAGGAGGATTTTATTTTGTTAGATGGGGTTATTGTTTGGGTATGTACTTGTGGCAGAACTGGTGAAATCGCTAGCGAGTGAGTCAAACTGGGTTCAGAGGTGTACTCTTACTGGTATGAAGTTAATGGCATTACTGCACAATAGACATTCAGATCTGGCTTTTAATATGATGCCCAGAGTCACATGCATTTTCCACTTATTACTATGTGGTATTACGAACTTGGATTGTTGATCTCTTCTGTGGTGTGGCAAAAACCTTTATAAAAGAAACCAGAACCCCACCACAAAACAACAAGAAAACCATTCCACCCTAGAATTGGATATATGTTAGTTGCATTCAATTTTGTTATGTGTAAGAGGAAGTAATTTTAATTCACAGAGAACGCCAGTACTGGTTTCTCTGAAATTATGTTGTCTTTGGATTTTTAAAATCTTTCTTCTAATAGTCTTTATGTTGATGTCTTTAGTGTCTTCACACCAAACATACCTGTAAATTTTAAAAAAATGTAATTCAAAATATTAGTAGTTAACTTTGAGTAAAGTTACTTTATGAAAAGTCAAATTTTATTTTTAGTGACCTGTACTTAAGCTATATTCCAGAGTTTCTGAAATATTGCTGTGTATTCAGGAGAGTTTAATAGATGGCAGGGCACATGTTCCTTTAAGCTAATAGTTAGTTAATATTCCTGCAACCGTATGCCAGTTTTGGGAAGCCAGTGGTAGTTTTGCATAGCTCTGTGCAAATGCTTGACATTGCAAGGACTGGTTACAGGTCCTGTGATCTCTTCCTCTGCTCTTGTCTGAAAGTTGAACTCATGGGGGCTGGCACCTGCCTTCTAGGAAACCAGTCTCAAGCTATCTTGTCTCAGCCTGTTATTGCAGTAAATTTTAAATTATTGGCCAATATCTTCTCCTCCTGCTCTGGTGAGCTGGATATACGGGAGTGCTTACAATTCCTCATGGTTGCAAGGGGTAAATGCAGGTGCAGATGGTGACAGGATCACATGGGTGTGCACATATTGCACGCAGCACCCTTGGGATGGTAGAGGAATGGGATTTGCACCCCCAGGTATTGAAATATCAAGCTGAGAAAGTAGATGGCATGCTGGGTCCTCAGTAGGAGGGAGGAGAGCAGAGGGGTGCATTGTGCTCTGGTGTTTGCTGTGAGCTAGGATGCTGGAGAGAATGAAATGTGTAAATCTCTAATCATGCTCAAAGCAGGTAGTGATGTCTCAGAACTACCTGAAATAGCTTTCATTGAAATTAGGGAGACAGGTCACTGCTCAAGCTGCTTTATTGGGCTTTTAACAGATTCAATCAGCCTACCTGCATCCATTGCTCTTTCCACCGTCAAAGAGATGTCTTTACCATCAGTCATAAAATTTAACCTTCCATTTAAATTTCTTCTTGGAATCAGGAGAAAAGCACACAAAAAAACTGGAACACACTTGTATCATGCAGTAACAGATTATTCTCCAAAGAGAAAGGATACATTATGATATACATATAAACAGACTGGAGAAAAAGGAAGGAAAAAATATCTATCATTTTAACTAATATTAGCTGTTTGTATTCATAGTGGGAACAGACATTTTTTTCCTGTTACTCCTTACCTGTCATTTGAAGTTTACTGATTTATTTTCCAATAATTGGCAACCAACTGCAAGTGATAGATAGCCTGCATTGCTGCCCTGTTTGTCCTGTGGTAGTCTGGATGGTGGCTTGGTGTGAAGATCTTTGCATGGTAAAACAGAAGCAGCTTAGCTTTACTCAGGCCATTGTACTATTGGAGCTGCTGATACCACTTGGTAATCAGGGTATGTTATAGAGCATCAAAGTGTACAGATTTGTAATTACAACTAATGATGTCTTTATGGCATAAATGCTTTGAGCTGAAAAATGTGTGTCAGTAATTTAAGCATCGAATAAAAGTCTATATTTTAAACTATTTAGAGAGTCTTGTGAGACCTCTGCATCTCCTGGCACATAATGAAGTTGAACAGTGTTCTCTGGCAGGTTTGCATTATTTCTTTAAAAACACGTATTTTAATCTGAAGCATTGTTGTAAAGTCAAACTTCAAGTGGTTTTAGGTTTTTGGTTGGTTGGGTTTTTTAACTCAGGTTAATTATTTTCATATGGAACTTCTAATGTTGGATTTAAAACTCAGTGCTAGTCTACACTGATTTTATTTTTTTTTTTTAATATTAGAACAAATCAGGATTTCCTCCAAAGAAAAAGTATTTATTGTGTGAATACCTTACACAGAAATTTGGAAATAAAATATTGAAATGTTTGAGCTAATTAGAAATACTTCTAGTATAGAACTGACAAAGTTGCACTGTTACTAGAATAAAGTGTGATGCTGTTTTTCACTGGCTAAATATTGCTTTTATCATATGTATCATATGACAGAGGTGACTGCAGATGAGAAATAGTCCACTTGAAATAAAGTTTTTTCTTTAAAATGTAGAGCTTGTATTTAGCAGCTGATCAGCAATATGCGGTCTGCTGTACTGATACAGCTTTATTGCATAGAAGGGAAAACCCATATATTATCATGAAGCCACTGTGTTTGATCTGTCTGGGACTTATTTAGCAAGGAAGAATGTTAATTTAGTGTATACTGGCTAAGATAACTAGTTGTCTGGGGGGGTCAAGGTACTGACTTCAGAGGCATTTCTGAACAAAGATGTTGCAGTTGGTGGGTGGATGGCACTGGTCTCAGCTGTTGTATGAGCTTGCATAAATAGTATCATCTCCACTTTAATCTTTCGGGTGTTCAGAGGTAGTGTGCATATTTCTGTTTAACCCCTGGACACTTGCTGGCATGCATGACCCTTTAACAATTCCTATCCCTCTGTCCATCCCTAGCACCTTGGCTCCAAACAGTCTGGGAGGATAGCCAGTAATTGTGAAGTTTTTTGTTAAGAACATCTCTTTAACAAAAAAAAAATTTCATTTCACTGGTATACACTTTCTACTGTGCTTGTTACAGTAGTGTATGGCACACTTCTGAAGTACTACTTGCATCTCCAGTGTGCAATACTTACTCCATTTTGAGTGCAAAGATGGGTTAACAGATATTAAAACTGGTGATGATGGTTACTGGCCTTTGGCATCAGGAAAAAAGCCCTTTTTTTTATATTTAAGAAAACAGCAACAAAGGCTGGAGCCATGTGTTTCATAAAGAAGGTTGACTTTTAAGTTGTGTTTTAGGATAAGCATTTGATTTACCTTACCTTATGTTTTGAGAATGAAAAGGGTACTTAAACCTTCAGCCTTCATGAATCCGTCTCTGTGAAAGTAATGTGCCTTTTTCTCACTGGTTCAGAGACATTGTTTTACAAGAGTAGTCTTAAAGGTTGTTTCTGAGGCTTGTGGATGTTGTGCTTTGGAGGGAAGTATCAAAGACCTTTCAAACATCAGAGGTTTCTGTGGATTCCTCTCCTAATGGTTTTTTTGATGAGGGAGAGGGGAAAGATGTTGCAGACGGTGTATTATTCCAAGTGTTACTTTTGACAAGCTTCTGTCACTTTTGGTGCTATAAATTTAATCATGATCAAATACCAATGTGGTAAGTGTAGCAAATGCAAAGAAGGGCCAAAACAAACTTCAGAGTGACGTGACCTGAACTATTAGAACAATGGAAATAAGTGGAAAAAGAATCTTCCCTGAAACTAATACCTGTAAAGCCCTGTGCACAGGGAGAGAAAGTAAATGGCAAGGCTGGGAAATGGTTTGCAATAAGGTGGTTTCTGTTTTGTAGTGATAATTGCCCAGGTGCCAGCTTTGATATTGCTCAAATACTTGAATTTTTTGTGTGTAAGATGATTCCAGAGACGGTTCATCCAAGGATCTATATTCCTGAAATTTTGACTTGTTCTAGTTTGTGTTAGAAGGAACCGAAACAGTAGTCATATTAAAATGCTAATAAAAAAATTGAAGGACACTGTAGGTGCTATTACATTATTGGACATCTTTTAGTTATATTATTCCCCCTTATTTTTTTTATAGCAAACTTTGGCCTGTTCCATTCTAACGGCGTTGTTGAGCGAGTTCTCAAGTTCAAGTAAAACCAGCAACATTGGACTAAGCATGGAGTTCCATGGTAACTGTAAACGTATATTTCAGGTAAACTAGTTCTGTATTGATATATGATACCTCTCTTTCTAAAATTTAAACATACTTTCCTGTGCCAGGTGCATTCAGGTGCACTGTGTCCCTAAAAGCATTTATTAGGACAAATACTATAAATGCAGATACTGGCTACTTCAGGAAAATTGATAATGTATTTTTAAAAAGCTTGTATCAAGAAGATGCAATCCCTTTGTGCCCATTTTGTGAACGTAGAGCTACAGATCTTTTTGCGGTTGGGCTCTTTAATTCCTTGGCTACCAATTGCAAACAAAACGAATACTCTGTGGAACAATGATAGTCTTAAATATAGCTTTGGTTTAAAGCCAAGGAGAGCTATGTATGTATTTAAAAATATTATTGCAGATGGTGTAGTCTGGTTGTCTCAGATGTATTGTTTGGCCAGTCAGAAATGTTCTTGTGAAGCCATTGCTTTAAACTGACTGTTGTGGAACAACTTACCAACTTTTTTTCATGCCAAAGACCAACTCTTTTCTCCACCAGTTATTAAAAACATACTGTTTTTTAATCTTTTAGCAACTGGCATTTATGTGAAGACTTTTTTCATAGTCTGTGCAAACGTATTTGCAAATTGATTTTGGTAAAAGGAGGGGATTCTCATTGACAACTTCAGAATATTTTCTGTATTGTAATGAAAAGTAGAGTGAAACCAGAAAATTATTTTCTCTTTAGAGAAGTGTTCCTTTTAATCAGCATTTTAATGAATGACTGAGATACTCAATCTATTGTGTTCGTCCTGACTATAGGAGGACGATCTGCGGCAGATCTTCATGCTCACAGTAGAGGTACTTCAGGAATTCAGCAGACGTGAAAACCTCAATGCTCAGATGTCTTCAGTGTTTCAGCGTTATCTTGCACTAGCCAATCAGGTCTTAAGCTGGAACTTCCTTCCTCCAAATTATATCCTTTTTATGTCAGGACATTTGTTTCTGTTGGCTTGGGTCACTTCCTACTGCGTGAGAAGTAAGGCCTTTGAAAGGAGAGAAAAAAGTAAAACTTTATAAACCTTATATTTAGTCCTTGATTTATGTTTTCTTCCTTTAGTGCTTTTGGTCACCACCATGCTTGCTAACAGAAGCTGCTGTTGCTCTTCATTAAAGTTTTAAAGTATTTTACATAAAAGACAAAACAAACAGAGCAGCCCTGTTACAGGTTGAGGGTCTGTCTGGTTTGGTGCAGGGTAGAAAAAATGTGTCATATGCTACTTTAGTGTAGAACCATATGGTGAAGAGTCTAAGTTATGTTTAATTTTCATGCAGAAATCTGATCTGTCCTACTTTTCTCCCTCAAAGAAGAGAAAGGGGCAAGCAAATGCTCCATCATCTAGGAATTTGCATGCTCAACCAAATCCCCTTAAAAGAGCATGGTCGTATACTAGAACATATAATAGATCCTCTTCAATCTGAAAAAAAGTATTTGATAGCTGAGAGAAGAAATGGCATCTCCTCTGTGCAGGTGCTTCCACTGCTTCCATTTGGACATTTTTGTGATGGGTGCTTATTATTAGTCCAGAGAGAGGTGGAGTTGGACAGTAGAGGAGGAATGAGAATCAGAAGGAGGGAGAGAAGGAAAAAGATACAAAAATGCTCAGTCCAAAAAATGGGCTAGATGAACGTTGTAGAAATATTCAATTACACTCTGTATTTAATAGAGGTTTAAGACAGTGTATATAGTAAATCATTAGAGTACCTCTTAACAGCCTGGATTGTCTTTAAGAAGCTCAACAAACCTTTCAAGAGCCAAATCTTTAATCTGGTTTATCAACTTTTTTATTAAAACGTTTGAAATTGCTACCACGTTATACGTACTGCAGGAATCTTGATGCCTTCAAATCCACTGTGAAGGATTTTATTTGCTTTTATAGTGTGAGAGTCAGAAGGTGATATCTGTGAGTTTTTGTTTTCTTTGAGTCTGTTCATTATGCTGCAGGCAGCAAAAGTAAATTTATTTAAAACTGGATATTCCTGGGTTCGCATGTGATAAGCAGAATATCAGTTATATTGGCTATACGGAAGGTGCCATGGATTAAAAGTAAATACCCCACTTTTGTTTGTCCCTGAAGTGATTTAGCAGGGATTCAGAGAGGAATTTAGTGCACGCGCCTGCAAGACCGACACTGTAGTCAAATTATTGTACCTTTTAAAAGATTTTGGAAGTGGATTTGGGATTTGTAGGAATTCAAATCGTGTGTGAACACTTTTTCTAAGCTGTAAACTTAAGCAGAAAGGAAATGCTCTTGTGTTGTGCCGTGTTGATTCCCTTTGAATTTTAGTCTTGCTCTGTACAAACCTCTGATGAAGTCTTAACTACTGATCTTGTTACAGTTTGAAAGGGAAGGCTATAGTTCTTCATGAGCTCTTTATCCCGGGCTAAGGTTTGCAGTGGTGGAGCTAAATAGGTTCAAGTTAAGATGGTCAGGCTTGGGAGTTTTAGCTTTCCTTTATACATCTGTATAAATGAAGTTGATTTAGTCTGCAGGTGCTACTAAAGAAGTGTTAATAGAAATAGCAATGCAAGCCATACTGCTGCTTAAGGTTAACAGTGTTTTCTGCTACTTGGCCTCCTTTAGTTGTTAAGCAAATTCTATAGTTGTTAAACAAATTCCAGCCGTTTCTTGAGATTGGATGGACCTTTAGTGTGAACCACAAGTGCTCTTAATGGGCCTATTTCAAATATTTTCATAATTTCTGATCCATTTGTTACTATCTTTTTGTTTTCTATCATTGGATGTTTCATTTTGCAGTAAGAATTACAGCACCAGCTTGGGTCTTCCTGTTCTGTGTAGCAATCTGTTTTCACAGAGGTGGGAATGTCCTCAATCATCCTTGAGAAATGGGGGTCTCAGCTACCAAAGGTTCAATACCTGTTGGGGTTTACAGCACTGTGTTGATTGTATTGTGGCGTAAATCTCTCTTCCTTAAGAAGACTGGTTTAAAAGTAACTGTTGATTGTTAGCTCATGGGCAGTGAAACTTGACTTGGCTGTAGTTTCTAAATACATAGCACATTACATGAGAACGTTAAGAATTGCTGTGTTGATTGACCGCTTGGTATCCTTTTGGTATCCTCTTTCCAAATCTTGACAGTACATGTGCTGAAGGCATGGGCATAAATTTAATACTCGAAGCATGGAGTAAAACGATCCATTGTATCCTCAGATATATCTTTTTCCTTTAGTTGGTATTTCCCCTGGCAAGACAGTATTAATTCTCAGTATTCCCTGCAGCATCACAGTAATCTGCAGTATATTTATGTAGTCTTTAGTAAGATTCTTGTACCTCCAGAAAAGTAGCATAAATGTGCATTAACTGTACAGTGACCATTGCAAGAGGGAGGTTATTTAAATTCCCAAGTTTGAGAATTGCATCAAAACCTAGCACTTCTGAAGAGTTCTGTGCTGTTATGGGACAAGTGTTGTAGGATAAGTGTTGCTTTGTTAAATGCAGTCTTGGACAGTGCTGCCAGCAATCATAACAGAAGAGTTGTAGTAAGTCTGTATTGTCAGTTGCCACCACAAAAGATGCATTCTGAAATGGCCACCTCATTGGAGCAACAAAAGAAGAGAGGCTGGGGCCTACCTCCTTTCAGATTGGAACTCAGTATTTTTTAAGTGTCTTTGGATGTAGTGCCTACAATAGGAAGCACGTGGCACGGTGACCTTGGAGGCCTCCCTTCGGTCATGTACAGTTTCTCCCATTTCATTTTCCGACAATCATCTATTGTTATTTTTATCTGCTACCTTGAGATACTAGTTCACCCAGTGTTTGCGGCTGCTTCAGAAATAGTCTGTTGTGGCATGTTGGCTTCCGTACAGTTTCTTTTTTCAGTGCTGTTACAGTACTGCTAAATATTGTTTACTCGGCTAGAACTAGTTTTAACTGCATCTTTTCTTAAATGAATGTTTTTAGTAATTAAGGAAGTGCAGGTGATCAGCATTAAGAGGTACAGCCCTCTCCTTTACGAGAGTGCCTTCATGTATTGCACTAGATAGAAGTTCAATCTCATTTCTAGTACGTTGTGAGCACCCTAAATCTCTAGTTTAGGAGTTGAATGTTGCTGAGTTTTAATGCACCTTGGCATGAGCATATATGTCTTGTGAAGTCAGGATGTAATTATAAATTATATTACTTTGCCTCCAGAGGTATTTCTCCTATCTTCTTGATTTTGGGATTTCTCTGTTTTTGGCAGCCACATTCTAATGGACTTCGGATGAATGTCTTCAAATGGAAAAGTTCTTCATCAGACCATAAGATTTTTGTCCAGCTATCTCCCATCTACAGGCAGGTGTCTGTTATCTGTCATTAGGTGCTGTCATGGAAGTACTTATCCCTTATTCTTTAATGTATGGGTCGTAGTACATGAAGAGGAGCTTGAGCTTTAGTTCTTGTTTTGTATTTGGTGCCTTCACTTGCTCAGAGGCAAGCTGGCAAATTTTCAAATTAATGTAGAATAGGACATTTAAAATGCAGGTTATGTAAACCTAATGGGTTGCACTGTACTAATATGCATCATTGCCGTCCCATTGAAGTTAATGGTGCAATGGCAGTTGTATGAACTGACTGAAGCTTTTTCCTGATCTGAGCATTTTTGTGTGTTCCTTGGCCACACAGTTAAAGGAAGAAAGCTTTTCATATCTCTGTTTTGAAAATGTCTTTTAAACCTCAAGCCAGAATGAGACACCTGCCTGGGAGGTTCTGTGAACCATACCGTTCTGCAGACTTTCAAAATTTGAACTCAATCCAACCCAGATTGGAAGCATCTGTTGTGCATAATGGAAGTGCATGAAAACCACACAGAATGCTCCAGAAAACTCGAGGTTTGTTTCAAGAAATTATTCAAGTTGGCATTGCTGGAAAAGCACCCTGCCTTATCACCTCCCATGAGCATGATACTGAGCAGGGAACCACCTGGCATGGCAGTGGTTTTTTATCAGGTTGTGGTCCCCTGCTTGATTTGCTTCATAGCTACAGAAGTAATTCAACCTGTACCAAAGAGTGACAACACAGATTTCTTCAGCCTCACAGCTGCTTTCCATAGGCCTTGTGTTTAGCAGCCTGGAATTATCCTGAATTTACTACAGCAGCCTGTCCTTATCTGAAAAATGAAGGGTTGGGGCATTGTCGCTGTTTGGGATGTAAAGTGTCACTGAATTGGGATTCAGCGTAACTGACTGTATATAAAAAAGTGCAAAAGAGAGCTGCATTTTACTTTTGTTAGACTTACCACTTTTAGGTGAAAGTTGATGTGACTTTGAAATCCCTGATGTTTATAAATTTCTAGGGTACTATGTGCTTTCTTGGCAATCCTTTCTAGCAGCTTTTTAAGACAACATTGGGCAAAACCAGTAAGATTGACAGATCCCTGAATTTGGTCACAATTGCACTAAAGATATTTGTATTGATACTGAACTTTTTAACTACTAGTCTTTCATAATTTAGGCTTTCCTGAATGAATTTTGAAACCAGGTTGCAATGTAAGAGCATCTTGGAAATGACCCTTTCTATGAAGGGGAGCTGATGTTCTGCTAGCTTGCCCCAGTAGTTTTAAGGTTCCAGTTTTTTGAAGATAGTCATCAGCATCCTAGATGGCAGCCACTATGACTTGTAAGCCACATCTGCATGGCAGCCACTTGTACATAGCTGCTTTAAATGCAAGTTAGGCTTGAGGTGACTAGCTTGCATACCATTAACTGTATAACCATAGCAGCAGAATGTACCAGGAACTGCAGAATCCACTTAGATGGTCATGAGCCTTGGTACTGGAATGGCTAAACTGCTAGAGGCTCTGGAATCGGCCAGGTTTAAAATTAGCTTGGGTGTTCCTACACTTCCTTCCCCTGTTGCTGCAATCCAAGTCCAGTGTCTCCAACACAAAGCATTGTTTCATTCTTATGATAGTTAAGAATGCTAGTGTTTAATAACTAAATATTTAGCATATGTTCCTTGTCCTGGTTGCCACATGTATTTGCTGAGAGTGTAAGTTATGGAAAGGTCTGTGAGGAATTTCTCCATAGGGGGCAGCAAGCCTCTGCATCAGTTTTAGGCAGTTACTCCTTAGACTGATCCCATGTGCTTGGCTGACTAGCTAGAAAGCCAGAGGAGGTCTTAAAAATACGAATAAAATCACTATGTTAACACTGGATGGCAGATCTCCAAGCAGTTACCTTTCTAATGCAGTTTTTTATTTGTAAAATACAAGTCTAAGACTAGCACAAAGCTGTCCAGAAATATTTCAAAGGTAAAGTGATTAAAATAACTTTTAGGATATTTGGACCTTAGCACTCTGGGAGCTTTTCCTCCATTTCTGAAATGTTTCCTGTGGACAAATTTGTGAATGGGGTTCTAGCAGGAGAAATCTCAGCTTTTGAGTTCCAAACTTACTGCTTTGTGGAAGAACAAGCTTTGCCTCTCTTAGGAAAAAGACTGTGGGATCCGTTCTCAGATACTGGAATTTGTAGCAAGTACTGAACTGAAACATTATAATCCCTCATGGCTGCCTTAGGATGTGAAATATTTTGATATGCATCTTCACCGATCAGTCCCTTCCTGGGACAGAGGCTAAGAGTAGGAGGAAAACTCCACATTTGCTGGTCTTTCATTTTCTTTTCCTTAATATGTTTCTCCAAGAAGCACATAAAACCTCAAACTGTGTTTTCTAAATTAGTTTTAATAATTTGTAGGTTTAAAAAGACTACTCTTATTTTTCCAGCTCATGAAACAAAACCAAACATAATGTCTGTGTGCATAAATATAGGCAAAGACAAAAGAAAATCTCTCTTTAAACATTATGATCTTCTCCTCTTCCTCTCTAGACACTAATAGTGAGAATATGAGCCTTATCACACATGAAGACATCTAGTTATATTCTTATGCTTTTCAAAAGACCTTGGTTCACATTATTGAATAATCTGTTCTGATTCATGCAGAAGATTCTAGTCTATATAGGAATCAGTGCCCTAAGTTTTGCAAAATGGATGAAATGTTGACATGCTTCTGGCTGCTGTTTCCTAGCCTGAATTTCCATGTCATTCAATGTGAATTGTAGTAAGAGTTAATAATTCCTTGTTAGAACTAGGAATGTTAGAAGCATTTGTATTATTACCGGAGGTGGTTTACGATTGTTTTTCATTTTAGAAACAAATAAAAATCTTCCCAAACTCTCCAGGATGTCACAGTAGACTGATCTACACTTATCATAAATATCTTACTAAAAGTCTAAATCCTAAGTCTGAGCTTGAGTGCTTAGGAAAAGAGTGTTGTGCTAGTACTGTACTTTTTGTTTCCTCATAAGTACTGAGGAGTAAATTAATTTTGGATGAAGGAGACTGCATTTGTCCTGTGTAACCCATGTACTAGGTAATTTAGTGACATTTTTTTCAGGTTTGGCATAACTAGACTGCTGCTAATAAGGCTGAACCATAGCACAGTATAAGCTGGGGTATTTCTTGGCAGCAAGCATCTCCCCAGCCAACTTCTGATAACGTTTGCATACATTGAGTACGTGATGGAAAATGGGTTCAAGATCTCCATTGATATGTGGAAGCATCATTTGTAATGTTCAGTGAACAGATATTTTACCCACAAATCTCCTATTGTCAGATGTGTCATCAGTCCATTAGCGTGAGAAACAGGACTAAAAATAACAGGATAGGGCTGCTAAATAGTGAGCCTTGTTAAAATAGTGACAGCAAACTAGCCCTTCTTTCATTCCACACGAAAAGTGTTTTGTAGCTGATCCCCTCTGTAGGCTCAACCTAGCAAAGAGCAAATTTATTTTAAGAGATCAATAATGTGTCTGTGATTGTCTTCTGATATTGGTGTGTTTCCAAGCCATTTGTTTATTGGAGAGCCACAGCAAAGGGCATTGTTGTCAGTAAACAGTTTTAAAATACTGTTTTGACTAAAACATTCCACATGAAAAGGAAAAAAAGGCATAGCTTAATTTTCCAGGTAAAATTAGTTTTAATTTGTAATATTGCTCCTGATAAGGCATGTTTGCTTGTGATATTTAAAATATGGGCATGAAATTGTGGGATTTTTTCCACTGGGGAGAACCCCAAAGCATTTCTGATCACTTAAATTCCGCCTGTATTTCAGAGGGAAGTAAAATAGAAAGTTCTGTGATTTTTAATTTTTCCATATTTGAAAGAATGCAGATCTGGTATGGTTCAGCATACACTGATAATTTTTAAAATTGTGAAACTGGTTTTGATTTGCCCTCTTGTGAAAATCCCTGATTGTTCTTAGGCATTCTGGACATGTAGCACCAGTGAAGGTCCGCTTGGTACTGAGCTGTGGAAAAAGCCCCTGTTTTGGAATGTGGTTTTGCACAGTGTTGTTAGGAATTTTGTTTGTGGCAGAACTCGGAAGACACATAAGACTAAACTATAATTGTACATCCTACCTTGTGACACAATTCTTCATATTAAAGTAGATACTTGCTTTAAATATTATTCCCTCAAACAAAACCCATCAAAAGTTAAGGAGTCTACTTTATTGCATGATACCATCGTAGAATTTATTTTTTATAGACATAAGTTTTGATACACATTTTTTTTATAATACCTTATTACTTAGAGTACAAAAGTTAATGCAGTTCATTACCAGTAAGTAAATTACGTGCAGCTGAACATGCTGTTACTTACTCTGACGGTTGGGTTAGAAAGGGATCAAGGAGGATAATGTAGGGTTTAAGAAAGACAAATAAAATGTAAGTTGCTGAGTTAAAGCGTTTTTACTACTACTTGGATTGGGTGGTGTCACAAAGGGAAGCACTTCCAAAAATCTTTGAACGCTCTTCTGCATGACCAGACAAAGAATTGGATCTGCTTGTTTAAATGTTTTTGCTTATGTCTCCGTTTTTCCTGTACTAGAACATTTGCAGAATTTTGTAAATTAAGTTATGCCAAAATACACAGTGAGAGCCGAAACGAGTGCAGTAAAGTCATGGTTTCACAGTGTGCTCATTTTTCATGTGCGTCTCTTACAAACATGTTTAATATGACGATGCCTTGTGCTGTCTTACGCTTTTGTTCTCGGTGTGATTAGAAAATGTAGATTCATGCAGAGCTAACATATCTGCATTCTGTGATGCATATTTGGCTATTTAGAAAAATAAGATATAGATTTCAGTGAGCTATCTTTAGCTATGGTAAGGCCTTTTTAAAAGCTGCCAGGAAAATTTTTTAGAAAATTATTTCCTATTTTGCATAAATTTTAACACCTGTTAATTGCGGTTGCTTTTTTCCCTTCTCGCTGTGTCACATCAGACACCCTGGTTATCAAAGTGATCGTATCGCTATGGTATGTCTCATAATTATGATCAAACCGTTATCTAACATTCCTGGAGCATTCTTTTTTTCAATACTTAATACCTTTTATTCCTTGGCCTCATGCATGAATTATGCTGTGTATGTGAAGAGGCTTAAAGTTTGTTTCCATTACATTCTTTCTGAATGGATCCTGTTGTATCTAGGATTTTTTTAAAGCCAAGTAGGAATGTTATTGTTGACCTTGACACCAGATAACTGGGCAGACATTATATAGCTATGTTTGAATCCTCACAAAATGTGATGCTAAAGCCAACAGAATCCTGGCGCGAGACTCTCCTGGACAGCAGAGTTATGGAGCTTTTCTTTACAGTAAGTTTCTTTCTTCAACTTTCATAGTCCAGACCGCAGGGAAAGCAGCTCCTTCCTGTTCTAAAACTGTATTGTTGGAATCTTCCTTTTGCATCAGGTAGGACTGATTCTGTTAACTTCAGCTTGCTTATCAAAGCAGACAAAAGTATTGTCTTTTTCCTAGGTTACTCAATATGTATTTTGCCTATTAATTGTTTTAAATTGATAACTGTTAGCTAAAGAGAAAGGTGTTATATTAATCTAAACTTTTATACATTTAATACTTCTGGGCATATTCTCATCATACAAAACCAAGCCTGGTGAGCAGTAGTAGAGTATATCTTTGAGATAAGGTGTAAGGGCTCTCAGAAAAGATCAAATGAGCAGTTTGTGTTTGCAGATCTTAAAGCATTTACTCAAAGGAACAGCTGAAAATAAATAACGTAGTTGTAGTTTTCTAGCCAGTTTCAGCATACTGAATTCTGTACCTCTTTCGTCAGCACAAAGTAAGTACAAACAAGTTAAAATAGAATATAAGTTAGGAGGGATGAGGAAGAAGTAGTGTTGGGAGAGGGGAATGTAATGCTCAATTTCTATAACTTTAAAACCCTACAGTATTAAAAATGGATAAAACTAGTATTGCTTTCTTTCTGCAACTGTTGGGAGAAGTTTGCAGTCATTACTCAGCTAGGACTTGCTGCAGCAGCAACATATATTGGCTTATAAATTCATTTACTATGCGATTTAACTTACATTACATTTCTTGGGACCTGAGAAGTCAGCGTTCTCAAGGTTTTTTCATTTTTGCAAAGCAGAGAAATAATGTGCTCAAAACTTGGACAAAGTTGTTATTAGACAATGTAAATTTAACTCTCCAGTGCTGCTTGACAGTATGTTTGGACATTTGTCCTTACTTTATAGGATTTTTTGATAATTTTAATTGTTTTAAAACTTGCAGTAAAAGAAAAAATTTATCTGTTCCAGTAGTTTTGAAAAGGTGAAAAAATCACTGGCAGAACTCTTAGCAGCTACACACAATCTGAACAGCTGTCTAGACTATCCAGACAGTTGCTACTGTCAGCTGTGAACCTCCACATGCAAATAACTTTTTGGCTTACATGTTAACCCTTCCTCATTTAATAGTATGAACTTGTCAGAGTTAGGTGTCTGTTTCCTTCATTGGTTTACAGTTACTTATTTGTGATAAGAAAAATATTTTTGAATAATATGCAGATTTGTTTAAGTACCTTTGTGTGTTACTTAATAGTAACCAAAGCTTGCCTGTATTTCAGTGAACTCTAGCCAGGGCAGTATGCTGTCTGTTTTGGTTTTAGATTCCTGATTTGCAGTGGTTGAGGCTTGTAGTAGTAGCAGCTTGCTGTTTGAAGTAACGTAAGTGAATGGTAGTAATTTTTATTCATTTATCTGATCTGAGAAATTTTAATAGCCTTGCAAAAGTTGGCTGGACTGCCATGTTAAAATGAGTGCCTCCAGTTCTAATCTCAGCCTCGTGTGGGATGTATATTAGGAAGGGTATTTCTGTTGCACGGTTTGTTTCTCCTGCTAGTTTGATCTTTCAGGGATTAACTGTGCAGCTAATCCAACTAGTTATGAGTTGGGTGAACTTGCAGCTGTAACACCACAGAGAAATGGTTAGTGTTTTAACTGTACTTTTATATATAATATTGCTGAAATAATTTAACTAAATTTTGCTCCTGGGTGAAAAAATCTACTCTATATTTCTTTATTTATCCAGTAAATCTTATGTGAAAAAACAGGAGACATGAGCCTAAGAAAATTCTTTAAATCCATACTTGACGATTCAGATAAGTATGTGAGAATATGTTTGTTGAAAGAGTAAGATTTTAATCTAGAAAATCTCGATGACAGAAGTAATGACATAACAGTTTGCAGAAATACAGGAAGATTACTGTTGGCCTCGTATAATATGAGGGTGTTGCCAAGGAAGTGATGCATTCATTTTTGTATATGTCTTCAGTGTTTACCTCTGCTAAAGAAGCATCTATATAATCTTGATTGAACTCGTTGACTAACTTTAGCAAGACTCTATAGCCTAGGCATAGTTAGCATAATAGAGATGACTGTCGTTATTGCTGTTTTTAGAAGGAGCAGCATGTCTGACTGGCTGGCATCTGTTTCTCTCTTTAAGACATAACATGCAGTAGACAGTTCAATTTTCAACATGTAGGTGAACCTTAACTAAATGTTAGTTTCAGTGAGCTAATTCACAGCTTGCGATTTTGTCAGCTGAGTCACAATCTTGACATTTGCCATGGTTTAGGGAGTTGTAGAAACCCTTGCATTTCAGACTGAGTGGAAGTTATAGTAAGCTTTTTTGGGTGTGTGCTCTTTTGGATTGAGAGCCATGTGACTGTTGTAAGAACACCCTGTTTTCGTGTATTATTAACTACCTCGCTTCCTGAAAGGTACATCGAAAAATCAGAGAAGATACCGATATGGCCCAAGATTCATTACAGTGCCTGGCACAGCTGGCGTCTTTGCACGGGCCAGTCTTTCCTGATGAAGGTTCACAAGTTGATTACCTGGCACACTTCATTGAGGGATTACTGAATACTATCAATGGGTATGTATGCCTGCTCTCTAAATTTAGATGGCATCTTTTAATCTTCGGTTTGGGGTGTAGCGTATCTCTGTGGAGAAGTGGTATGGCTTGCTTATTTCTGGGTATAATTTGTACGTACTGTTGGATTGCTTAAATTAAGAAAAGGCAGTTTAAAGTAGGTGGTTCTTACGTAATATGAAATAGATTTATTGATTGAAAGTGTATCAACAAAACCTATTCCCTTTTAGAATTTTTCCTAATGGCGAAAACCTGCTGTTTCTATCTACAGAATTGAAATAGAAGACTCTGAAGCAGTGGGAATTTCCAGTATTATCAGCAACCTGATAACTGTATTTCCTCGCAATATTTTAACGGCCATTCCAAATGAACTTTTCTCTTCATTTGTTAACTGCCTCGCACACCTCACCTGTTCCTTTGGAAGAAGTGCTGCCTTGGAAGAAGTGGTAAGTAGCTGCAAATAGTAGGTAGTCTTTTTTGTCTCTCTATTTGTGATAAGCAGAAGTGACATGAAGATTTGGCTGTTTTGTTAATAACTGTTGTGAATTCAGTGCTTTTGTCCTAGATATTTCTGAAATCACATCTGAGAGAGTTTTCTTTTTATTTCACGTAACGTAATGACCAAAATTACACACTGTGTGCATCTTTCAGACTTTGTTTTGATTTAAAGCACTTGTCTTAAAATTTTTAATTTTAAAAAGAATGGGTTAATTTAAAAATATTAAAGGCTTTAAATATTTCTGACCTGCTGTTGTAGGACTTCTCTGAAAACTGTTTTAAGTAGTGAACACGCTACAGTCACAAAAGCTTAAAATGACTACGTGAACATATGGACAGACTGCAAATTACCTGCTGTCAAGAGTTCTGTTTCAAGGTTTCTGTTTAAAGTGAATGTAACCATTAAAATCTGTTGTTAACCCCTAAATTCTAAGCTGTTCGGATCATGCCTTCATCACTGACACAGTTCAAGTGGTAATTGTGTGTACACATCTAGCACATGAACTAAGAGGATTTTTGTTGTCTTCATTCAAATTTTGTTTGTAACACTAAAAGACCAGTGGGGAAGTCCAGGTTTTCTGCTTCTAAAAATTGCATTAAAAATAAAAACTCCTGAGGAGACATAATTCAAGGGAAAAAACCCATGAATATTAAGGTGAATAATCTTGCACTTCAGCTATTTATATGCAGTAGATGTAGATATCAAATGATATTATCAAGATACCAACCAGTATTTCCCTATTAACATGAGGAAGTATGATTTTTTTGCTAGTTTGGTATAATAACTGAGGTTAATTACCTGAGTTTGAAAATAATTATAGAAGTATTTAGTTACAAAGTTGGTGGACATGTTTCATTACTAGAGAACACAGGTGTGTTAATTAAGATTCATTGCAGAGCAGTAGATCATCTCTTCTCTGCAAGGTTAAAATGTATTACATTTGGCCTAGTGCTTGCTTAAACTTTAAAGTTTTTTCATGTCTTAATCAAAAAATTGATGATTAAATTCAGAATCTGAAATACAACTGCTTTCCTGACCTTATTGGTCAAATTTTGCTCTGCTTTGGGGATTTTCTAGTAGAATGTTGAATACGTGTTCTGGTGCTCACTGATACATTTAGGAATGCTCCTGAAGCCCTTATAGAAAAGATAGAAACCACAGGCAGCTGTCATTTAAATTCGAGGGACTAAAGGGAGTTTGTTTCCTCAGTTAGCCTCTTGTTACTTGAGGACTAGAATATGCAATCATATTTAATGAAAACAATGCTCAACATAATGCCATTCAAAACACTTAATTTCTCAGCAAAATCTTAAAATAGCCTGTATGCTACCCGGTAAGAAGTTTATTTTGGAAATGACTAGCTAGTTATGCCTAGTAAACTGTGACTGCTACACGTATTTAATCCCCTAGGTTTTGCTGAAGAAACTCCTCTCAGTATTAAATGTTCTCAGATTAGGCAACATCAAAATGAGAGAATGCAAGATTTGTTGTTTGGGGGAATTTTCTCACTGTCCTTCAATCTTTAAACCATCCTGTGGAAAGAGAAACATTACACTTTCACCCCTCCTGTTCTGTTACGGCTCTTATAGGTGTCTCAACTTCACATTGTTTCTCTGATTTTCAGGATGATACAGAATTCTGTAGTGGCGTGCCTTCCCAAAAAATAGTGCTTATACTTTAACAGTGCATGAGCAGTAAGTCGTGCTACCAAGACTTTCAAGTTACTCCCAACTTAGTCCCGATGGTGTAATGATACTGTGTGCTGTGCCTGTAGAAGTACTTTTTTGCATCCCTGGAAACGATCTTTTGGCTTAGGAATGTCCCAGCCATGATTAATGTGTTCCCCAAGCTTCTTCCTTAGAATGTGTGTAGTGATACCTTCTGTGAGCTCATGTGCTGTCTGTAATTAAGAGCTTTTGGATATATAAAATACCATGTGTGTTGGGCTCAGTAGAGTTCTCAGAGCTCTTCAGAAATACAAAGTGCAGCAGAAGGCAGGCAGGCATCCTCCTTAAGCTTTGCTGGTTAAAAAAGCTGTTTTCCTCATATTTCTGCCACTTTGTGTGCCAGTGGAACATATCATGTGAACACAGCAGAAAGCCCATGAGGGACAAGAAATCTACTTTGCTCAAGACCTGCTATGAAAACTGTCAGAACATGGAGGCACCGAATCAAAATATGCAAACCACTTCAAAGCAGCTAATAGTGATTTTTCAACCAAGGGGGGAAAACCCACAATCCAAATATCATGTTCAAACTGTTTCACATTAATCTGCCGCTTAGGGTTGGAGAGGTTGACTGAAGGAAGTTAAAACATTTTCCTGAACAGCTACACTGGTGGAGGGAGGGCAGTAAGCTTCAGCAAATGCTGGGAGTTAGTTTATGGTGCAAGTTGGCCCAGTAATCTCTTCCTTTAATGGCACTGGGTCTGAGAGAAAATGCTTGTCCACAGCTATGCTCTGCCTTGCTCAACACCTAGTGCTTAGTGCTTCTGCAAAAGTAGAAATCAAATACTCCCTCTGAATTAGTGAAGAGTATGAAGAACAGGATTTTGGCTGAAAAGTCAAATTATATTTGACTTTAAATTAAGGAATTATATCAAAGGCTTCTTTTTTGCAAACTGAATCTTAATGCATTGTTCCTGTTTCATGATGTTTAAGTATCATGTGATAGCAGAGATCATTCCAAATTTGGTCTTCTCTGCTGTACTTCTGACTCCTTCTGACTTACTGCTGCTTGACAATTTTTTGTAGTGTTCTTTCTTCAAAGGGTCAGCAAACTATGAAGGAAGAAGGACCAAATTTCTTCTTGTTTCCCATATTAGAGGAGTTAAGCACCTTTGCTTTAACTTTGGTTGTTTTATCTTGCCTTTCTTGAAGATCTGAGTTCTGATCCATCAGAATGATTCAGCTCTTCAGTCTACAGCACAGCACTTTATCTGTAGTACATCTTTGGTAGCTCAACTGTAGGTAATCTGAAAAAAGAATTGGAATTTTTAGTAAGGTTTCTTTGGGACTGTATTGGTTCAATATGGAAAAAATCCTTACTATTGGGTATGTACTTTATAGAGGCGTAATAGTCCTAGATTGCTTATGAGAATACCTTAGAGTTAAAATAATTTTTCTTCATGACATTAACTTCTTTATTATCTCTTCAAGTAAATGGATTTGATAAATTTTGAGGGCATTTTGTTCATAAAGACACCTGTTTATTTGTTTATGCTCTTGATTCTTACAAATTATGAAATGTGTGTAAGTTAATGATGTACATATGCTACATATGTGTAAAAATATTTCAGGATTGAACGACTGTCTGTAAATTCATGTGACCTTTAGCCAAGTTTTAAAAAGATGTGTTGTGTTGTCCTTCTTCAATTTGTGGCTTATGTTACTGTTGAATACAATTTTGCCTCTCTCCTTGTCATCTTCAGCTTTTGCTTTTGTGATTTGCATCAGTGTGTCCCATATTTTAACTTATGCAAATATGATCACGTTGCAGTTACAGAATGATGCAGTGAAACTATCTTGAAACACTTCCAGTGTGATATCAGCTCTTCCTCTTAATCAGCCAATGTTTTCTTTTTCTTGCCTGTTCATTCAACCATGTTTGTAACTTCACTGGAAGTCAGGAATTCTTGTGTCTGGAGCATGATTAAGGCCTTAATGTCTCTTTATTTCATCAATGAACCATTTTACTAAGCTCCGCTAGCTGAAAGTAACTTCTGTGAGCCATCCTGTTGCTTAAAACTTGAGAAGACTTCTTAGAGGGAGTTTAACATCTTAGCAGCATGTTTATCTGCACAGTCACACTGGAGTTATTTGAGGTTGGATATATTTACAAAAGTTTAATTTTTACACCAAGACAAAAAGTTGATAGTTACGTTAAAAATACTTTTAGAAGAAATGGCCTCTTTGCTGTTCGGATTTTTTAGTCTGCCTGTAACCCAGGACTTTGCTTTTCAGATAAGTTGTTTCCTTCTGCAACTTAAGTACTATATACAAGCATAGATGAATTATTAAAAACATGGAGCGTCAGTTGAAATGCACCAAGTAATTGGAGATGCAGGCTTATTCTGTGCCATTTCAATGTTTTTTGATTTCCCTATAGAATGAGAAGTTGTGATTATTCATCAAAACTGGCTACCTCTAGTAAGGTTTCTTGAACACATGGCAGTCTTGCAGTAATTTCCTGTGGAACAGAGAATCGTTGTCTTTTCTGTCTCTTTATTTCAGTAGTAGTGCAATACATATAAATCTACATGCAACATCAGATGAAGAGAAACAGCTAAACATGCTGACAGTTTTTTAAAGCCTAGCAAGCACGAAAGCTGCACTGATCTTTTTGATGCATTGCTTCAACCTTGGCTATCCTTAGATGGGTTTTGTGACTGATTTCTTTTTGTTTCAACAGTAGAAGAACATCTGTTTAATAATGAGTATGAGCATGTTCCTCTGGTTTAGTTTAGGAGTAAGATTTTTGATTTGTTTCTTTCATCTCCTACAGCTTGACAAAGATGACATGGTGTATATGGAGGCATATGATAAGTTGCTGGAATCTTGGCTTACTTTGGTACAAGACGACAAACATTTCCATAAAGGTTTCTTTACCCAACATGCTGTTCAAGTCTTTAATTCCTACATTCAGTGCCATCTAGCTGCTCCTGATGGCACAAGGAATTTGGTAAGCCCTCATTCTAGTAGATTTTGATGATGACTTATAGTAACTAGCCCCTGTTTTTTCGTGTGTATGTATTATGTAACTCAAGGCAGCGAGTGTAGAATTGCTATTTGTGACTTTGGTCACAAATTGCTATTTGGAAATGAAAAATTTTACGAATTTATTACTCAGTTGTCATTTCCCAGTCTGTTTCTCACATTCTGAAGAAGAAATAAAGAAATGCAAAGTTGGAAATCACTGAAAAAAATTAGAAAAAAATAAACCTGTAATTCAGATCAATGTGTGTCTTGCTTTCTTCCCACAGATACAGTGACTAAACTTTTGACCATCCTTCTCTGGATGTCCTTACAGTCCTGATTACCTTCAAAGTATAATGTATAAATATCTGAAAAAATGTAGATTGACTGTGCTCAGGATAGAAGAAACTTGGGATATCGTGTGGTCCTTTAGGATAAATTGAATTCCCAACTGAATTTTTGAACAGGTGACTGTTCTAGAGAAAGCCACAAAGTACATCAAGTTTCTCTTTAGCCATTGAGAAAGCAAGCAGATTAGTATATTTGCAAGTAGTCTGGATCTTCCTGAAATAGATTATTTTACCAAAAGTTAGTTGTAGATGTTAGATGAATTGAATTGCATAGATTAAATTCAGTAACTGTATAAAATCTCTCTTTTGTTTGATGCTGTGCAAAGATCTCTGAGGTACTTCATTCTGAAAAGCACCATATAAAACTTAATTCTGCTATCTCAATATGTAACAGATGGTAATAAGAGTGCCAAAACCAAGAGAAATATTTCACAGGAGAACTTGAATTCATGTCAGGCGGTCTTGACATAACTTGTATACGCAGGTTAATTCATGTCATTCTGTGAGATAAGTCATTTATCCCATGGGTAACCTTTTAAAAGCCACAGCTGGCGTTTTAGAATGCTTCTTGTTCAATATCAAAGCAGTAACAGGAACTTTCAATCCCTGCTTTGAGAGCAGAGGCTCACCCTTCAGTAAACAGCTGCAACTTTGAAGTTGCCAAAAGAGAATGATTTGCTGGGTTACATAAAGAAAAGATGGGTTAAAAGTGCTTGGTATAAGGAGTGGTGTGTGGATTCAGTTTTCCAGGACCTCTGTAGAAATGAAGCAGACTGATAGCTTTCTCTCTTATATTTCACTTTGTTATTTGCATAAATTTTATGATTATTCAAGATTTTTTTATTGATACTTAGTTTCTACATATCATGGTTCATCTCTTCAAGGAATAAAATCTGATTATTTTTTAAATCGTTTTATAATGCAACCAAGATAAACTGAGAGAAATTGAACAGTGCAACTTTGCATCAGCTAAAAATAAAACTCAGATGATGATTCCTATTAGTCTTCTGTTCTCCTGTGGTTACAGCATTTACATGTTAAAGTACTTTTTTATTTTTAAATAGTACTTTTTAAATATTGTTTCCTCTCAAACAGTAGGTTATGGAAAATCTTTAATGAAAGAAATTATTTTTCATTTCATCTTGAAAAATACTAGCTATTATATGATTTATGTAAGATCTCAGACAACTGACAACAATATCTTCAACTGATGAATAGGGAAAAGCATGGAAGTTCCAGTATTTGAAATGGTTCTTGGTTTGCTATATATGTAATTTGAAATGCAAATTTACTTCAGCAATCTTTTGCTCATTGGTTTTGCAGACCATCTCTGTGAGCCAGAGTAGTTCAGCACCTTATATCCCACTTCTAGCACTGGATGCACAGCAGAGCTGATTTATAAAGTGTAAAGAAGCTGCTTTGCTATTGACTAGCCTGTGTTTGGACTATTAATAACAAGTATCAATTTTCATAAGTACTATTCTTGACTCTTTTCACGGTGAATCTTTTGACTTGAGAACACTATTGGAAACAGTAGCAAATAGACAAATTAACTGAATGTGGCATTTTGCTAATGAGTTTGTAAAATTACGATTTTAAAACAGTATGAACCCATGTTGACTCTGTTTCACTCCTCTGTGTGTAATTTAGTACAAATTTGTTGTTCATCCATCTAAAATACCTTGAAAGACAGTGCCAAAATAATGCAGAGAACTGTGGTGGTGGTAAATTTAACAAGTATGACTCTTAACTGGTTGCTTCTAATTTTGTTGAAATAACCAAAGACTGCCAATGGTGTGGCCTCTCGGGAAGAAGAAGAAATAAGTGAGCTGCAGGAAGATGACAGAGACCAGTTCTGTGACCAGTTGGCCAGTGTAGGCATGCTGGGGAGAATTGCTGCAGAACACTGTATACCTCTTCTTACAAGGTAAGTACAAAAAAATTAGTCATGAATGCAAACCAGTAAAGCCATCACATATGAAAAGCCTGACTTGGCTGAAACAATTTAAAAGCAGTGAAGTTCTTTTATTGTTATTTGTCCACAGTTTGTTAGAAGACCGAGTGACAAGGCTCCATGGTCAGTTGCAAAGACATCAGCAGCAGTTACTTGCCTCACCAGCATCAGGTTCAATTGACAATAAAGTGCTTGATGACCTGTATGAGGATATTCATTGGCTTATTTTAGTCACAGGTTAGTGAACAGCATTGAATAGTACTTATGCTGGTAGTCTTGTTGCAGCTGGGACACCTTAGGGAAAAAAAAAAAGAACAAACTATATATCATCTGCTCTTAATTGACTATACCTTTTATCCTTTATGATAATTTCATCTTAAACAGAGTACTTGCAAAGTCTTTGTTTTACTTTCTTCTGCCTGAATAACATGAATGTTAAGAAGATCGATGAAATCCCTACATGAGGTAATGTCCTTTGGAAATGCCCACAACTCATTTTGTTACAGATTTCAGCTGTATTATCAGTAAACCTATTCAAGAAATTAGTCTGTTCATGGTACCAGCGGTATTGTCTGGGGGCACATGACTTTTTAAGGGAACCACTGTGAGATCAGGATAATGGTAGTACTCAGTCGTGGCCAAGAATCAAGTTCTCGAATTTCTCGGTGCTGATGATCCATGTCCTGCCATTTTGTTATATTTCAGGGAAGTTGAATTTAGAACCTTTTCATTTTTGAATTTTAGATGGAAATATTTTACTTACGTTTGCGAAGCTATGACTTTGTTAGAAAAAATATATATTATACATTCTGTGGGATTATATTATAATATGTATTTTTTGGGATTTTTTTTATATCTGATGTTTTAATCACTCTCAGATATTGACATTAATGTATTTATGATTTCATAATACTGTGGAATGGAGTTTGTCTGTAGCTCACAGATAGTTACGGGATCAGACATTGAAAACTCAACTAAAGCTGGAATTAATATTATCTGGATACCAGAGTATTGTATAAAATCCCATGCTTTACCTGATCTGCAGCTGCTCTGCAAGGAAAATGGTATAATAGCCCATGTATTTGATGTCTGTAAACCTCTGACAGATTTGAAATGTTAGCAAAACAGAAGTCCCAAATGGCGTGGACTCAGTGGGGAATCTGTAAAATCAAGGCTTTTTTTATCACGTAACAGAAGAAAAAAACCATGTCCCTCTCCCAGATAGTTGAATTGACTGTAGCACTTTTACATGAAACAAAACTTACCTCTTTTTTAATTGGTTTTTATATTGGTGGTTTCTTCTCGTCATTTTAGGTTTTTCTCTGCTGAAATGCTTTAAGGATTCTAAAGCTAACTCCTTTTTATTTAAGCAGTGTTAGTCAGGTTGTACAAACATTTGGTTCTGGTGTGATGTTTGCAGTTAAGCCAATGGATTCTCTAATCAGAAAGCCATAAGTTAACCTAGGGTAGAAGGTTGTGAACACTCTTTCTTTTTTAATGTAAGGCTACCTCTTGGCTAATGATACTCAGGGAGAGACTCCACTAATACCTCCAGAAGTAATGGAATATTCCATTAAACATTCAGCTGAGGTTGACATCAATACAACACTTCAGATTCTGGGATCTCCAGGAGAAAAGGCCTCTTCCATCCCAGGGTACAACAGAACTGATTCTGTAATTAGGTAAGGATGCATCTTGTGCTATTAAGTTTGTTAAATGCTTTTTAAGAGAAAAAATAAGAATGTGAGTGGACTTCTGTGAATGTGAAAAGTAAAGAAGCAGTACCAAAAAAACGAACATTGAAAAAGAAATGTCTTTTTTAACTACTATTAAAGTAAGGGCAAGTGATTTAGAAGAATGGTTTTATAACAGTCATATTAAGGTAATGCTGTAAAAGAGCTTTAAGAAAAGATGAAAAGGATGAAGTATTTTTTCTTGTTGTTTTGGTTTGGTTTTGGGTTTTTTGTGGGGGTTTTTTGGGGGTTTTTTTTAGGTTTGGTTTTTTGTTTTTTTTTTTTAGGATAAAGAAAGGCAGGGTAAATATAGATGATATTTCAAGTCAAGGTAATCCAGGGAAGGACTGAAAAGAAAAATGAGAGTAAGGTATCAAAATAGACAACACTGAGTCAAGATGAGAATGCTGAAGTGACTAGATGGACCTAATAGTCTTAACAGAGGACATGAAAATAAGTAGAAATTTTTTTATTATATCTCTACTGAAAATTCCTCTGTGATCTATCTGTTACAGAGATTCCCTAAAAGTATTTAAGTAAAAAAAGTTGGTAGATCAAGATCTTTAGACAATATATACTCTAAAATTCATACAGCACATGTGCATTTTAAGCTAATGCTTTCCAGAGCATCAGCAGAGCTTGTCTGCTGTGAACACGAGTTATCGCCGAAGCTTGGCACATATCACTGTTAGCCTGTGAAAGAAGCAGGAGAGATTTCCCTTCCTTTATACAAGAAGGCTGATGCCCACGAAGAACTCCTTAATTTGAATCTTCACAATTCAGAAGATTTCATTCAACTCTTAATTGACATGGAAGATTCTTCACCCAAGATTAGTTGTTGTGTACTTAAAAGTCTTCTTCTGGGAAGATGCTAGAAAAAATGGATTTTCATTAGCAGTGATGTATGTGCCTAATGTTTAGATGCTTGAATACCTCTCACTGATACCATTGACTGCTTCAAAAAGTGGTCACTGAACAGGATTTCTTGAGGCAGTGTTGCAGTGGTGATGGGAATGAAGTTAGATCTAAATAAGGAGAGATTTTAGGATCTCTCTCAACAGCTAAGAAATGTCTTCAAGACAGAGGCCACTGTGAACTCCTAAATTTCTTGTGCACTATCACGTTCTTACAAAATTTGACATACTACAAAAATAATATTTAATGTTGTTTTATAGACTGGTTTTCTGCAGCGATAAACAAGAGATAAATTTTAAAAATGGTCATTTCTGTATTTGTTTTTTTAGTATGCATCACACTGTGACTGTTACATAATTAGGACTGATTTGGTCAGTAAGCTTTGTGGTGCAAGGAGGGGAGAAGCAGCTTTTCAGAAAAGCTTTTCAAGCACTCCCAAGTAGTAGTCCATTTGTCACAATACTTGTGAGCATTCTTTGTTGCGGTAATTTTCATGTCGAAGTTCACCTTTTAAAGCATAATTTTGGAGGATATTTGCCAGTCTGTCCTGCCTCTCTCTCTCCCTCTCTCCTTGCATTTCAAGAAACAATAAATTCAGGTGCTTTTTACTTGATTAGAGTTGAACTGCTTTGTGTTATCCAGATCCACCTGTCATATTTGGTGAAAAATGGAAATGTTTGTTAGTTGTTTTGCTTCTCCAAAAACCACTCTTAGCATCCTCATTGTATTTTAAATCTGCAGGTTGTTATCTGCTATTTTAAGAGTGTCAGAAGTAGAATCTAGAGCAATAAGGGCAAATCTTACCCACCTCCTGAGTCCCCAGATGGGCAAAGATATTGTGTGGTTCCTCAAGCGCTGGGCAAAGACTTACCTCCTAGTAGATGAAAAGTTGTATGATCAGGTAAGGATATAACTTTTATGAATTAATTGGTGAGTATTAGCAATAATATTATCCTGTGATTGCAGATGTCAGTGTAGCTATTTAAAAGAGCTATGCTAAAGCATTTTTAGTGTTAAATGTGTTGTGGCTTATTTTGGAATTTGAAATT
>NW_020955202.1:2212317-2267205 GCF_003031625.1 Empidonax traillii
TTGTTTTTTTTTTTTTTTTTTTTTTTTTTTTTTTTTTTTTTTTTTTTTTTTTTTTTTTTTTTTGTAGCCATCACCATAGCAGAATAACACAGTGCTCTCGGGCCGCATAGTGGGGTGAAACTCACTGACTTAATGATTTTTTAAGCTACTTCTGACTGTCCATCAGATCTTACATTTTATCTCTAATACAGGGGTTGCCCTTGATGGACAATTTAATGAGTAACCTGCGGACAATTATGAGATATTTAACACCATCACAAAGTAGTGTACATTAGCTAATGTCATGCTACTTTCTCTCCTGTCCCCGTTCTCATTGTATATACCGTGATTTCAACAGTACATTCTTTGTGAAGGGCAACTTCATATCATGTTTGCACAGCACTAATCGTGATTAGAATTTGACCCTGATTTTGCTTATCAAACTAACTATAATCCAACTGGCTCACAGAAGCCACTTGTTTTGAGGAGGTCCTGTTGGCTCTAACTTTTTGAGAAGAAAGCCTCCTCCCTCTCCCCTCTATTTCCACCGTTGAAGCAACTAAGAATACTAACGCTTCAGGAGGCCCCTCCTTAACAAAAATAGGTATACCATAGACTTGCAGATATTTGGAATAGTACTATTTAGCTTGTACATAAGAGCACAGCTAAGAATTTGTAAAGGTACCAGCTGGGGAAGAATTGGAGAGCATGTTAGGAGATCCGCGTAAAAAATGATGTGAAGAAACAAAACAGAGTATCTAGGAGATGCACACATTTAGTTCGTGTTGACATATGGAAGTGATTGAAACCTCTATTTAAACCTTATGCTCAACCATGTATGTATCATGAGTTTTAAAGTTAGAAGTGTTAGTGATGTGCTGACAGGGAGTCCCTGCACAATTATTGAAAAAGTCTTTGGATTTCACTCTTGAGAAGCTTTTTTTTTTAAAGACAGGAGAACAGGCAATTTCAAGGAAGCATATTTTAATGTGCCAGGACCATAGTGTGACACCTTTCCTAAAAGATGTGTAGATTGAAGAAAGCATCTGCAGAAAGCAGATGCAGAAAAATTGAGTTGAAAGTAGATTTTTAAAGATTTGATCTAGATGAAGAGCTAGATTTATTTCTAATAGCTTTTACTGCTGAATTTTGAGGAATTTTGTCTTAAATTCATGAAAACTCTTCCAGGACATGATTTTGGGATCTTTCTTTTAATTATTAAAGCTTTTGAACTTTCTTTGGCCTTAAAAGATACTCAAGCCTGATTTTGTAATGAGGTTGAAACTTTTCTTTGTTTTAGGTGTTGTGCTTAAAATTGCAACGTAACTTTGGCAAAGATTTTTCTTTTACGCGTATTCTTTGCCTTTGTCTATGTAACATTTGTGTGATTTAAGTAGGAAAGAAGTGACAGCCTGAAAAGAATTTGCTGACAATGATTACCATACACTTTGGGCTTCTGGCTTCTGTAAAACTCACTCATTTTAATGCTTTTCTTATAGATAAGTCTGCCATTTAGTACAGCATTTGGTGCTGATACAGAGGGTTCCCAGTGGATTGTGGGTTACCTTTTAGAAAAAGTGATCAGTAACCTGGCAGTGTGGAGTTCAGAGCAGGACCTTGCAAATGATACTGTACAACTGCTAGTAACATTAGTGGAAAGGAGAGAGCGGTAAGTTGCTATACCTCTGGAAGTCAAAAAATTTCTTTTGCTTCCTTTAAAGTTTTTTGGCCAAAGTAATCCAGATATAGGGCACTTCATATTTACGTTTCTGTAAGTCAGATTACTTTAGTAACATACTATAACTGAGAAAAAAACCCAACAAAGTTGTCTAACAAAGTGAGGAGTGAGACCTATATTTGACAAAACATCACCTAATTTTTGTTATTGTTTAGACGTGTACTCTCCTTACTTTACCTTTGTGCCTCACTCTTAAAGTGAGGGGGGAAAAAAACCCTCTCCAGGTCTCCCCTCTTATTGCAGGGATTTTTGTGTTATTAATTTTTGTTGATTAAGAGTTCAGATATTGGCTAAACCAGTATAAAATGTGGGTTTTAAAGATATAATTTTTTTTTTAATCCAGGATTTTGTGGATTTAGACAAATTACAGAAAGTTTTCTTTGGTATTGCATACTGTGAAGCAGGAAATTATTGAATGTTTTAATTCTGACATGAAATCCTACATTCACAGTCTGATAAAAGACTGTTCTGAAGCTTGAGGATTTTTCTTTTAAAAAAAATTAAAACCCCACAGGAGCCAGTTTTGGAATAAACTGCTTATATTATCATGACATAATGAGACTAAGCTTTTAATCCATGCAATATGTCCATTAACTCTGTGTGTATGTGCATAAAACTAAAGCACTTCCCTGCTTTTCTCTCATATGAATGGATATATTTTCAGAGTATATGCTTTAGAAATCTTAGACCTCAGGCATTAGGAAGATGAAAATCAGAAGGCAATTTAGCCTTAGAATAAAGGAATTTTTTTCAAAAATCTTAACAAACTTCTGACAACCGCTAGCAGCCTGATGTGCTTTGTTAATACAATTTTGTGAAGTCCTTATTTAAACTGTTTTTCCCTCTTTTAGGGCAAACTTAGTTATTCAGTGTGAAAACTGGTGGAATTTAGCTAAGCAGTTTGCAAGGCGAAGCCCTCCTCTTCACTATTTGTCCAGTTCTGTGCAGAGAACGCTAATGAAAGCTTTAGTTTTAGGAGGTTTTGCTCACATGGATACAGAAACAAAGCAACAATACTGGACAGAGGTAAGCTGTTCTGGTGTTTTTATTACCTCCACTTTAGCAAGCAGTACAAACAAGTTAATTTAGGGAATTCTATGGTGGCACAAAGTAAACTCATATAGCGTATTTTTGGTTTTAATATCTAATTAATTTTAAAATTTATTTTCTCTTTGAAGGCAAACAGTTGTATGGCTTGTATCTAAATTGTATCTAAAACATCTCAACCTAAACAGAAATCTCTAATAATTAACTTCAAGCTTTGTGAAGCAAACAGGACAACAATATGCTTAAAAGAGATTATTATAAAAGATACAGTAATTTTCCTTGATCTGTGCTATTTCTTCTTTTATTTTAATTTGGTGATGTTATGAATTATTTAGTTATTCACTTAATGATAACAACCGTAAGTAAAAAGGAAATGTGGAACATAACAAAGAGCCGCCTTGACCAGTTCTTTGTGCCCTGGCTTTAGTGGACATTAAAACTCAGACATTTAATACCAGAAAGGTACCATTTCAGCAAGAAAGTAGCTGAAATGTGATCAGGAAGCACCACAGGAGTTTTTAAAGCATTGACCTTCTGAGAAAACCTTGCTTTTATTAGCAGAGCTATAAAATTAGCGATTTAAAGTACAACTATAACGCACTGGAAGAAATTGGAAAAAACAATTATTTTTATGGAAGTTTCTAAATTGTTTCTAAACACAGCTGATGACAAAAGTGATTGCGCTATTTAGAATCATAGTGTGGCAATGATAACTGTGAACGTTAATCCTAATGCTTTCATTGTTAACAGTTTTCCCCCTAATACTGCATTTGGAAGAGAACCAAATTGTGCAAGCCAGAGGTCATTGTCATTCTTTCCAACACTACAAAATAACCTAAAATACATATGGAGGTGCCATTTTGAAACCTGTGGGCAAGTAATGATGGGTAATGAGAAGTACTAATCACTACCATTTCAGCTTATGTTAATGTGGCAGACAATAACCTAACTGAGCCATTGGAAACTGGAAGTGGTTGATTCTTGAACTGCCATGCCAAAAGCAACCCACGAGCTTGCCAAATTACTTGAACCTTACATCTCATATAGTAATATGCCTATCTTAATGTTCCTTTTCTAAAAAATTTCAAGGTTCTTCAGCCACTTCAGCAGCGATTCTTGAATGTGATAAACCAAGAAAACTTTCAGCAGATCTGTCAAGAGGAAGAAGTGAAACAGGAAATCACTGCTACATTAGAAGCACTCTGTGGCATTGCTGAGGCTACCCAGATTGATAACGTAGCAATTCTCTTCAATTTCCTAATGGACTTCCTTAATAATTGCATTGGATTAATGGAAGTATACAAAAACACACCAGAGACTGTTAATCTCATAATAGAAGTCTTTGTTGAAGTTGCACATAAACAAATTTGCTATCTTGGAGAGGTAAATACAACCACAAGGGGAAGGAGGGAGAAGAGTGTGTGTGTGCATGTGCATTCAGTGCTATTCCTTAAACAAAATATAGTGTAGTGATTCTTACATAAAGAAAGAAAGACTTTGTGTTCACATCTGTTAAGGAATTCCTTTGTTTTAAAACATACGCTTGCAAAGATTAAAAGGATATTTAAACTGTTCGTATACCATTAAATTTAAGCACAATTTATCACTAGTCTAACTCTATGCATGGGTGGCAGAAGAGGACAGACCATGTTGAGTACTTTCTTTTTTTAACTGTATCAAACTTTTGCAAAGTCTCATCTAGGAGAATTGCAGCACTGTTTTATGTGACAAATGTATACCAAAGAGACAGTGGTCCTAGGCAAGGCATTAATAGATACCAAGAAGTTAACAGTTAAAATAAATTTTGAGTCCGTGCAGTGTGCTTGCATCTTTGCACCACTGGCTAATTTTGCTATTGCATCTAGAAGAGTTCCAGCCTATTCCAAACTGGATATGCACAGCGTAGTGTGGCTCGAAACTTTTATAGCTGAAGTGTGTCCCTGAGGGATTTTGTTGGTAATCTAGTTAGTGAGAGTGGTGAGACGTGTCCTCCTGTCCCAAGCCACTCATCTGGGTTTTTTTGTTAAGATTAAGAAATCGATAAAAGTAATGGTCTGCTGTTTTAATCAACAGCACATTAATATATGGCTGTAAGTGTTCTGACTGTTTAAGGTGGCTGCTTCCTTGATGATTTTTGTGCAGTTTTTACAAAACGTAGTCATATACTGAAATTAAAATCTTGAAGTATTGTCTACCAAGTAATGCCATCTTAAAACAAAATAGTCATCTATAAAGTTTTCTTACTATGTAACATTGTTTTATAGGCCAAAGCCATGAACTTGTACGAGGCCTGCCTAACTCTGCTCCAGGTATATTCTAAGAATAATTTAGGTCGACAACGGATAGATGTTACAGCAGAAGAAGACCAGTACCAGGATCTCCTTCTTATTATGGAACTTCTCACTAATCTCCTATCCAAAGAATTCATAGATTTCAGTGATACAGGTATTAAGGAACTGGTAATTGCTAAACCACAACTTGTGTTCTAAACTATAAGAACCGTTGTGGGGAATGTGCTCAATCCATGTAAAGTGAAAACTGAAGTTTAGGCTTGACTAGATCCGAATATGGAAATTACTATTTAATGTGCCAGTAGCAAAGGAAGGACTTTTCCTAGTATTCTGGCATCTGAAAATATTTTTGCTCTCATAAAATAAAAAGGGCATATATGAAACAGCTTGAAATCTGAATGTTGCAAGTCTGAACATGTAGTAGCAGCAGTTTCATAACAAAAAGCCCATAGAGAAGTTGGAGTAATAAATTAGTGCAAGAGGGCAGGTGGATTGTCTTCTTAGTATAGGATTCAACTTTTGTGAAATGTTGAGCTCGTTAAAATTCCATCATGTTTGAGCATCTTTTGTTTTCCTCTTTCACAGAAGATGTTTTATGGTTTGTGGCTGTAATTAAGGGTGCCTTTTTGTATCCCAGCCTGTTACTTTTTTACGTGTATTTGCCACTTAAAATTGCAGTTCTCCTGAATATGATCTGCCAGTTCTAGCTTATCTGTTGTGCGTTGCTTTTGAATAAGCAAAACCACATTTGCATGGTTCAGATCTCACCATGCATTTCAGCTTGCACAGAAAAGAACCAAGGCAGATTTAGTTTGATACCAGGCATGTTTTGATGTTGTTCATTGCTTTGCTGAGGTATGTCTTAAAAGAGAGAACCTTGTACTCCAAAGTTCAGTGCTATTTCGTTCCATTTTTTTACCCTGCATGCACACAAATACAGAACCAGATATAGACTTAGTCCATTGAATGGACAACCAAGTGCTATATAACGTATTCTCTTTGAGATCTGGATGTTAGTTGTGTGGAAAACACTGTAAAATACTTACCATGACACTAAATAATGTGAATAAAACCTGAATGTAATGCCCAAAGATCAAAAGTATTGCAAGTTGACTGCATACTGCTGCTGACTCAATGCAGGAGGGTCACTGCAAGCTGATGGGAAATGTAGGTCTTGCCTGTAACTGGAGAAAACTTGGCAACATCCAAATGACAGAATTTTCTATATTAGCTTACCCATTCTTTTTCTCCTTCTTTTTATAGAAGATATTAAAACACACGTAAATATAAGATATATATACACACACACATATATAGTACAAAAATGCAGTAATGTTTGTATTAATGATCTGTGTGAAGGCACGAAGCAACTATTACTAGAGACAAATGCAATGTTCTGTAATGGAAGGGAGCCCTCAGAGTATCTGAAGCGTTCTGGTTTAGGATGCCATCTGGTACAAGTGATTATGAAATGCTTAGTCCTAGTGAATAAATATAGTTATGTGACAGCCTCCACTCACTAAGTTTCTATTTTAATACAGTGCCTCATGTTTTTGTTCGGAGAGAGGGGAATAGTCCTATTTTTAAAAATGTCTTTACTATAAAGAAACAGGACTCTTCCTTCAATATGTTTAATCCTCCTTTTATACAAAATAGTTTTTGTCTTTTCTGTAGATGAAGTATTTAGAGGACATGAGCCTGGGCAAGCTACAAATAGATCAGTATCAGCAGCAGATGTTGTCTTATATGGGGTTAATCTAGTTCTGCCTCTAATGTCCCAAGATCTGCTGAAGGTAAGTGTGTTTTTACACAGAGCTGCTAAAATATGAAAGCTTTGGAGTATTAAGTTCCCAGAATTCATTCCTATATGCATTCCACCTCCATAAGTTGAGTTTTCTAGGCTTTATAAATGTGAATAACTGTTTCATAGTTCTAGATATTGTTTGGAAAGAATGTTGTAAGTTGAGAAGATGTATATTTGAAGGTCCTAAACACAACTTTTTTCTTCTAAAAGTGAATGAGCAGATCCACAGCCAAACCTGAGATGTGGTTCATGGAATCCTTTTTCAGATAGTGTCAGAAATGCGATAGGAAGCATAAACAGTGATATTAGTTAAAAGTAGCTCTTTATTTTTACAATACAGATGGCTTTCATATTGTCAACATCATCAGCTTCTCAGTAGAACAGTAAACAATGGGACAACAGCATTTCATTGGGTTGCACTGTGTTAATGTTTTACTTTAAATCAGAGGAACGCTTCTGTGCATCTCAGTTGTCCCCTTTTTACATGCCTTCTCATCCGTACACTCACTGAGCGAGAGGGCTGTGTCCATTTTAGATGAAACCAAGTCAAAGGATGTACCCTGGAAGCCCTTCTGTTGTGCTCCAAATGCTCACGAGAACCCCACAGAACTACATTTGTTCACGTCCGAAGTAAAATTTAGAATTTGTGTAGAGCAGATACCAGACTCCCACCATCAACTGTTTAGCTTTAACAATCTTTTTTTATTTTACCGCAGCATTTGCTAATAAAGTTGTAGCCATTCTGACTGAAGTTGCTTACTAAAATTGTCTTTTCTTCTTCTCTTTATACAGTTGAACATGATGCCAGAATAGTTATGTGATTAAATCTAAAAATACCATGTCTTTCTTTTGACAGTTTCCATCCCTGTGTAATCAATATTACAAATTAATCACTTTCATCTGTGAAATATTCCCTGAGAAAATTCCACAACTTCCGGAAGACCTCTTTAAGAGCCTAATGTACTCACTGGAGTTAGGGATGTCATCGTATCCTTTATAGAATTTGGGAGTGTTTTAAAAAATCAGAGTTGCTATAAGCAACTATAAGGACATGTTAAAAAGTCTCGTTTTTTATCTTTTTATTTTTTCCTTTTCTATCAGTATCTGTATCTATAATTGTATATTGATAACTGTCTGGAGATTGACAGTTTCACTTTAGTGTCTATCAGAGATTCTAGTAATAGCTGAATTGCCTCTGACTTGTGCTTGGGGGCAGCCTTTAAGTAGTTTAGCATGTAAGTTTTTTCTGGCAGCCATTCCTGCCTCCTCCATTACTTCATTTCATAGTGTGTAACTTCATAAGCCTTCAGCTGGTATCCCAAAGCCATTCCTGAATTAGTTTCTCAGCTGGTAATATAAAACATTGCTGCTGTTCTACTGGGCTGGCTCCAGAGCATTTCCTGTCAGGGTGCCAATGGGCTCTCCCTCTCATAATGGGAGTACCATTTTCTCTAATCTGTGGCACGTGTCAGAAACAGATGAGCTTGACCATAAGGGACTCTTTCTGCAAATGTTATGTCAGAGAGGGTTATGTTACCTTCGGGCCTGTAGCTAATAAAAGGAGGCAATGAAGTTGAATTCTTTCTCCCCTCCTTTTTCTATTTGTTTGTTGTTTGTTTGTTTTGGGTTTTTTATTTAACTTTTTTTTGTTAACAGCTTTACGGTGAAAAGAAACCTTGGAACATACAAGCATTTCAAGTATTTTCTATTTCTGTAATACCTGTGTAATTTTTTCACAATATAATTGAAATCTGACTTTGATTCTTTAATGCCCATTATCAGAATGAGCTCAGAGGTTTGCCAGCTCTGTCTGGAGGCTGTAACACCATTAGCAGAACAGTGTGCAAAAGCACAAGAAACAGATTCAACTCTTTTTCTAGCAACAAGGCACTTTCTTAAGGTAAGGCATCTGTGTTTCCTGGTAATTGTTTTTTTGCATCCAGAGGGCAAACAATGATCAAATCCAGATTAATGAGGATCACACATATAGTAAGAAACAGCCTATTACCTAATTTAAAAAAAAAAAGAAAAAAAATTTGGACTAGAGTACAAAGGAGGATGGAGGCGTAAAGGGAAGCAATCCTTTAATACCAATAAACAAAAGACTTGAGCCTCTCAGAATGGGATTTATATTTACTAATGCTCCACACGTGAGCTCTAAAACTGATTGACAGTGTTAGCAGTTATGTCTACTGTGAAAAGAAAGCTTCCACAATTGTGTGAACTGGAGGCTGAGTAGAGCACTAAAACAAAAGACATGAAAAAGATCATAGTTGAGAACTAGAAATAAAATGCTGTCATTTATTCAATGTATCTAATGAATTAGGTGTTTTCTTAATTCAGTAGCACACTTAGTACTTTCCTTTTAGGACCATCCAGTCTGACCGAATTTTGGAGTGACTTGGTAGCAACCAGGTTCCTACTTATTAGGAACAAAGTAATTGTGGAATTTGTGTGCTTGTCTTCTGATTTTATGTAGACTTCAGTTAAGACACAAATTGTTCTTTGCTTAAGGCATCTTTTCTTATGAAACTGATATTGGAACTTCTGGGGATTGCTTATTAAAAGCATGCATCAGCCAAGCTGAGAGAATGGGAAACTCTTGAATAATTTTTTTCTTTATATATCTTCTAAGTTAACATAGCTTTGTGCCTTATTTCTAAATTTCCACTCAAAATTATAATACTGCTCTTATTAATCTGTCCCCTCTTTGACTTTTTGTGAGCTCTAGGAGTCTCCAAAACTTGAGGAAAAAGTTCCATGTTTTATTCTGGAAGAACAAAGGCTTTTTTCATTAGTTCTCTGGCATATCTGCAGCTTTTGAGGAAAAATACAAGAGGTGCCATTTCTCTCTGAAGAACAGTTGATATAAATCAACAACAGGTTTCAGTGCTTTGAGATGTGGATTTATGCTGTTAAGCCAAGAAAACTTCTAAAAGAACTTGGCTTCCAAATTACTGATACCTCAGTTTAAAAAAAAAGGGGGGTGGCAACAAAGCAAACAGCAACCTTGGATGCTTGCAAATACATGTTCATTATTATTACCAGAAGTGAAGATGACGTTCAGCAGCGTATGTTGACAAAGTAGAAAGTTAAGTTGACACTTCTGTAACTATTTCTGTTTTGCCATTTCAGATGGTTTTTGATATGCTGGTACTTCAGAAGCACAATACAGAAATGACAACTGCAGCAGGTGAAGCATTCTACACATTAGTGTGTTTGCATCAGGTATGGCACTTACACCCTGAAAAGAAGTAATTTGTTAAAGGAGAGTAGTTAGTTACTTGTGTGCCTGGTAAATCATAGAATCAGTTGGGTTGGAAGGTCTGTAGTCCTCAGGAGGTCTGTAGTCCAGCTTCTTTCTCAAAGTAGAGTCAGTGTTGAAATCAGATCAAGTTGCTCAGGACTTTCTCCAGCTGTGTTTTGAAAACCTCCAAGATGGATATTCCAAAGCCTTTTTAACTGGCCTGTTGAATGCTTGATTATCCATATAATTCATATGCTTTCAGCACCTGCCAGACAGACTCGTTGACCCACCATTGGATTCATTCAAGTTCATCCTGTCCTTTCACAGAAGTGGCAGTCTTCTGTCTTCTTCTGTAAAGAGCCTCCATCTGTCCCTTGGAACGCTCCAATCATGCCACCAGTCCCACCACATCTCAGTGCCTGCAGTGATGTTGCAGCTCTGCACCTGCACGTGGAGCTCTAGCTCCGTCTGTTTCCAAAGCTGAATGCATTTGCTACACAGACATTTGAGACTGGCCTCCTTTCAACCTGTTTAATACTTCCCAATGAGCACGATTAAACCCATCACACTTCTTTGTGTTCTTAATACTGTTGGTCTCTGTCTCCTCACTTACCTACAAGCTGTTACCACCATCCCCCAACATACCCTGCCAGGCTGGCAAGCCTTTGGCAAAGGTGTTCCTAAGCCACTTTGTCCTAGAGATCCTCTCTCTTGCTAGCAGCCTTATCCCTCAAAGAGGGACTCATAATCATGTAAGACAAAAAGATCCTGTGATACCACCCACAGGTGGCAAATCCATGTTGTGTCTACCTCCACCCAACCCCTCACTGACAGAGTTGAAAGGAAGGCCATTCTGGCTCCTGTGTCCTTCACGCATGCTCCCAGAGCTCAGTCACTGTGGACTTGCTCCAGTTTTGTGTGCCCCTTGCAGTGTCCTTCTAGTCGTGTTTAAAACGTTTCTTTGTCTTCCATTTCTATCTGATTAAGCATGAGAGTAAGTAGGAAGCTCTTAGAAGGGAATCTAAGCTCTCTATCCCAGAGGGGGGACCCTAGAAAACAGAGAACCTGTGGGGAGGAGGTGATTGGCATGGCACACCAAACACAAGGCAGGCATGAAAAAAGAGCAGTCCAGTTTGCAGGAATAAGCCTATGCTAAGAAAGAGGCAGAAGGCCCTTTGAAGTGTGTCCCTGAAACTGTCATCTTACGCTGCGCTGCAAAGCACTGTACCTAGCTTTGAAGGCTTCTTTAGCCTTACTAAAAGACCCAGCCTTGATGAAGGACTTTGTCTGGCTTAGAGGTAGGTGAAAGGCTGTGGAGTCCATAGTTGCTGCTGGTACAGTGGTCAGTGAAACTGGCTAGCAGGTGGAGAAGTACTGAATAATTTTCTGTCACAGCTTTTATTCTGGATCTTGTCCTGATGAGAGAAGTTGTATATACTGTATCTTTTTTTTTAATTATTATTTTATGTTTATTTAACAGGCTGAATATTCAGAGCTAGTTGAAACACTGCTATCAACTCAGCAAGATCCAATAATTTACCAGCGGTTAGCAGATGCCTTCAACAAACTTACTGCAAGCAGCACTCCCCCTACACTGGACCGTAAGCAGAAGATGGCCTTCTTAAAGAGTTTAGAAGAATTTATGGCAAATGTTGGTGGACTTCTCTGTGTAAAATAAACAACAGAACTCTATGCCTAATGTAGACCCTTTCTGCGAAATGCACTGAGAAATGCTGAATGCTGACTAAATCTTGTACCTGTCTCTGGGTTCTTTGCAGCCATCTCAGATTCTAGAGAGCCTGGAAGTTTGAGCATAAAACAATGGAATAGGAGAGGTCAACTTTGAATCAGCTTCTGCTATTATGTGTTAGCTGCAATCTGTCATACTTGTGTGTGGGAGAAAATGAACAGAAAATCTGAATTTAATTTTTTTCCATATATGTGCAAACACATATGGGCACAATGAAAAATAAATGCAGTGCCTTTCCCCCTGCACTGGTTTAAAGTATGAGTAGTCATATAAACATACAGATTTTTTTTCTACCCAAAATCATGTTAGAGTGTGATGCAGATACATGTAAAGTTCTAAACAGTTTAGATACATATAAAGCTCTAAACAGTTTAGCTGATTTTAAGCTTTATTTTTCCTCCCTTTGAGTGTTCCAATGGGGAAGAAAAACCAAATGGCATTTTAACTTGTGTTCAGTTCTGTTTTTCTACATCAACCCAACATTGCATGTTTAATGCAATGCATGTTTTTACATTACGTTCTGCTGCCTAAAGTTCAAAGAAAAAAGGTGTATATTTTTATTCCCCTAAAATGAACTTTAGGAACTGTAGCCATTTCATTGCCTTAATTTAAAGTAAAAAAAAAAAAAGCTCATATACTTTAGATAAGAAATATAAGGCAAGATTTAAGGCAAGATTTGACTCTTAAGAGTTGGTTTAGGATGTTGGCACTGAGCTGCTGTCTACATGTTGCAGCCTTTCATGATGATGTGTCATTTTGGAATGAGTGTCTAATGCAAGGTTCATGTGTAATTTTACTTTGAGTGTCTGTTTTTATTCCTAAGGGGTCGCACGAAACTGCAATGTATTTCTACACTGAACAGTTAGCTTAAGCAATAACAACCCAAAAGGTGTGAATTACTGGCAAACTTTGTAAAGTTGGGGCATTAGCTAAAACAACTATGCTAGCACAGTGGCATCAGACCCTTTTATTCAAGGTTTGTGTTTGTTTGACTCCAGCAGGGAAAGGTAATTGGGGATGTCAAGTGCTGTGGGAGATTTTTTAGTTTTGCTGAATCTAGCTCCCCTTCTGCAGAGCCCTCCCAGCTGCTCTGCTCTTGCTTGGTTTTTTGTATCAGCACTTTAGCTATTACAATAGCAGAATATAGTGCCCTGAGTGTAGGGAACCACCAAGGCAGAGCTGCACACGAGTATGAAGGCAAGGCCTGCTTTTCTCCTGTCATGAGCCAGAGAAAACTGAAGCAAACACAAATGCTGCACGTCTAGTAAAATTATTTTTGTGGAAATACATGGAGGAAGAATTGGGCCCTTCTGTTTAAGATCTCTGCTAGATTATGCTGTTGAATATTTCCCACGTGTTTTTTAAATTTATATAAAATGTACGGTATACACCTTTATGTGGCTGTGTATAACTTCATGTTTGCAATTCTGTGCCATTCTTCAGCTGTTCATCTCAAAATTAGTCACAATAGCCAGAATTTTTAAAAGACACAAATCTCTAATACTGTGCTATAAGTGATCTAAGGCTCTAAGGCTTTTTGTTTTCCCTTAAGTTAAATTCATATGTGTCTCAACCATGGATCCACAAGGCCAAAAATGCCATCTCTTTATTATACTTTTCTCTTTTAATTGATGTCAAAACTAGGCGAGGGCAGATTTACACATTACAAAGTGACCATAAAACTTACTAGATAATAATGTACCTTCGCAGCTATTTTATTTCTAAGATATTTGCATAGTATTTTAGAACAAGAGTATTGCTCGCAATTTTTTCTTGAAACTCTAATGCATTTCTTAAAAGGATTTCTCAACTGTGCACTTGCACAAAAGATAATGATCCTGGCAGATCCTCCTGTTTCAAACTGTTGTGCTGGCTGACTTTTTCTTTTTTTTTTTTTTTTAAATTATCTGGGGTTTGCTATGTTTTTGAAACTGCTTCTGGAGTTTTTTGAGTTTGTACATTGGATGGGGCAGTGGTTCCAGAACCTCATTTTTTTCAGATGAAGGGCATTTAAGCCTGGGAACATAAGCAGTAGTAGGAGCTGTTACTTTGTTATGATGTGCTTGATGTCAAATATCTTGACCAAAGTCTTCAAAGGCATCATAGCAAATACTTTCAATTTGTTTGGATCTGACTGAATAACTGATTTCATTGATTTCTTTTATAACTAACTCTGTCACTACTGTTTTATTAATCTTAAAATTGGCTCACTATTTAAAAGTATTTATTAACTTTAAAATTTTGAAATCCTCTTGCATATTTTAATTGAAGAATTGGAGCACAAATTGAGTTTATATTCAGGACAAAGTAATGTGCATACCCAATATTTTTCTTATCAGGCCCATTGTGTTGTAACCATCAGAAACACATAGCATCTTCTGAGTATCAAGTCTTGCTTAAGTATGAATACCTGCTTTCGAAGATTAGTTTTGAAGGTTATTTAAGAATTTCCTTTTTCCTTCATTTAAAAATAATATTTTACGTTAAAGAGAAACTGTCCTAGTAAGGGTTTGGGGTGTTTTTGTAATTTTCCTGCTTAATATTATATTTCCCTGTTTCTTAATTTTTCTTACATTCTCATATATTCAGCAAGGATCTTTCCATGCCATTTTATGTTTCTTTTAGAGCACATGCTAAGAAGTCTCTGCTCAGTGACATCAGTGAAATTGGGAATAAGTTTTATTCCTTCATACTCCTGCTGGCTTGGTGGCTGCTTCTACCTGAACTATTTGGCTTCTATATCCCTACCAAAAAAATAGAAAAAAAAAAAAAAAAAAGTCCTTCAGTGATCTTCTACACATCCAAATGTTATAAATCTGGATGTGAAAGCTCACTGAGGTCCACAGGAAAGACTCCTGTTCATTTTTAATGAACACTGAGAGCTGGCTCCATATAAGTGTTCTGAAAGTTTTACAGCATCACTGCATTGATTTTCCATTCACTGTGCAAAGTGAATAATGGTTCTAAAATGCACCTGTTTCTTAAAGGGAAAAAAAGGCCACTCAAACTGAATTATAAATGCTGCATGATATAAATGTAACAAATATATTTATCTGGACTTTGCTTGGTAAAACAGATTATTGATCCAGTGTTTTCATTCTGAGAGCTAAAACTCAAGTAGCTTTCCCAATTTGCTATCTCCTTCCCATTATAATAGCTCCAGTGCTGGCATAATAATTTTCTGTTGTTCAGCATAGCATTTTCGATGTTGACAAGCATGACCATCAAGTTCAGTCATAAAATTCAAGACCTTGAAAGCACAGATGCGTATGGACAGGCAGAAGTGGACTGCTACTTTCACATGAAACTTCCACTTTCACGTGCATTTATGCCTTAATTAGCTTCACTGAATCACCGCCAGAATCTGCTACTTTTTGCCCAGAGGTTTGCGTTTCACTGTTTAGTGGTAAAGGGCTCACCTTTTTTCTCAGGAACAAGAAACTTGTTTTCTCAGCATGTCCAAATCCTACTAGCTGAAAGAGAGGCATGTGAACTGGAGTCATCTCTTTCATAGTGCATAGCACTCACTAAAGTCCCAGTGTTTACCTGGGCAAATCCCTTTATGTCTAAGCCATGTAGTTCTAGAAAATAAGCTTGCTCAGAGCAGTCACTTGTCCATTTAAAATATAAAATTCTTTAAAAGGGAAAGCAATTTCTAATTTGTGGTCTGTAAAACTAGTAAAAGTACGAATTGCAGCATTTCTCTTGTAAAACACTTCAAGTAATTTCAGTTTTGGTTAAGTAATTACATAAGAAGGAGTGTTTGTGTTTTGTTGGTTTGTTTTTTTTTTAATGGAAGTAGCTTGATGAATATAAGCGCAGGAGTAGGAGCCAGGCTCCTCTAATTTTCTAATAAGTTTTTCCACTGGATCCTCTGTGGCCATTGGCAAGTTGCTAGAACTGTGTTCTTGTTGAAATAGCATTAACATCTACCTACCTCACAGGGATGTTGTGAGGATTAGTTTATGCCTATAAAATGCTTTGAGGATCTGAGATGCTATGTAAATATTATATACTTTAGTTTTGTGAGGTGTAAGATTTACTGTAATGAGAACAGATTTTCATAATGATAAAGCCCAGGGGAGACAGCAGTGGTGCAGTATTCCCCAGGACTGATCTACTGCAGTACAGGAAATCTTGCTGTAAATTGTTATTTCAATTACAGCTTATTGAAATGGTGGTTCTTCTTAAATAAGGTGAGATTCCCCACCAGTGTGCCTCAGTTCTGGTCTACACAGGGAGAGGACAGTTGTTAGTTTATTCAGGCTTTGGTGCCTCTACTTGTGACAAGTGCTGCTTGTGGTAGGGTTTTTTGTTTGGTTTGGTCTTGGTTTTTTTATACTTTTCTGCAAGGAATGAACACCACTCATTTCTACCATGTCTGTTTCAGTCACTCAGTATAACCAAAGCCTAATGAACACAAAATCTAAGAAGCTATCCCTATCCCCCTCCTCCCGCCCTGTAAATTTGGATTTAATATATGTAGATTGTGCCCTTTTTACAGCAAATTATATTAATGCTTTCTAACACTGATCATGAAGCAAATCATGAAGTGTATTTTGCTCCAGGGCCTTAAGCTTTCAGCTATCTTATAAAAACACCTTTGTCAGTAGGAGATTTCTTGGGGCCCTAACAACTGAGAAGCAAGATATCCCTGGCTTTCCCTTTTCCTCAGTGGATTGAAATTGATTTTGCTTTTTCATTTCTTCCCTTTACCTATATCCTGCTTTTCCTGTCCTTGTGAGCCATTCTGAAGTGGATTTGGAAGACCATTCCAACCTCAAGAGAAAGATACTACCCATGTGATTTTCCAACCTGTTACAGCTTGATACTTGAAATTGATAAAAACCTTTCTAGTAGCATTCCCCAGCATGTTTCAGTCTCCCATTGAACCATTCTAGAGTTTATAATTATGAAAAAAAATATTATCCTCTTTTATTTGTTCCCTTTGTGCAAAATGAGGAATCTCCATGCAGTGAACATGCAGTTTTAAGGCAATAAATGCTAATTACTGCTGTTGGTCAAGTGTGTAAATATTTTGAATGTATAATTCAGTACTGTGTTCAGTTTATATATTAAAAACACAGGGATTGAAGTGCTAGTTGATTTCAAGTATTGTTTTACCTGTACAGTTGAAGATATGAAGTTGCATAGAAGTATTTCACAATTTTTATTGCAATAAGACTTGGGAAATGGCTGTGTAATCAAGCCTTATCACAACTGATTTTTCAATTTTGAAATGATCACTTTGTGTATTTTTAAGATCCATAAGCAGGAGGAGGATCAAATTGTTTTCCACTAAAGACTTTTATTATTTTGTTTTGGCCATGTGTGATTTGTGTGTATTCTTGTTTAATATTTTTCTAAAATCTCACCTGTGTTGAATCCCTGAAATAACAGTTGTTATACCTCCTTATGGTAGGAAAAAAATAGGAACATTATGAAACCTTGGACTACACATTTTGCTCTTCAACTACAGTGAACACGCAGTAATTAGGTTAAAAGTTGATGGGGTAACTTCCATCTGCATTGGCACTTAAGGCATGAGTTTGCCCATCAGCAGAAAAAATGTGTGATCAGGGGTACAACAGAAGTATCTCACGCTGGACTGCAATTATCAGAAATGGCCGTGAATAAATATATAATCAAATTAATCTTTTCCAAAAAAATTTTTAACTGTGACCTTTCAGGTCACTACTATTGGTGATTATTTGTCTACCCAGAAGGAATGTTTTCTGGGTCTTCAGTTTTGTGTGGGTATTTCATCTAAACTGTTTCTGATGATATCTGGCACGGAAATGTTCTCCTTGTAAGGGACACCAACAGTATGCTACTTCATGGATATCAGAAAAGTTCAGTTGCCGGCAGCAGTTCCTAATGTGCTATATATTACATTTGGATAAACTACAGTTATTTTCTATTGCTCCCTTCTTACTTCCATGCACTCACATCTTTAAAGAAAAAAAAAAAAAAAAAGGCAAAACTTCACAAACCCTGAAAGTAAAACTACGCAACAGCTACGGTGATGACAGCTTGCTATATATCTTGGCTATATGTAGCACTAGAATTTTACTGGTTTCAGAAGTAAAGTTACTGCAGTTATATATTTATATTGGCATAGTTTAGTTTAGTGAACATTTTGGTGAAGGATGGAAACATTTAAGGTAATTTTGAGGAAATTCCTGAAAGCAGCTGGTAAGACTAACACAGCAGCGTAACCAAGCAGCCTTTCATGTAGAAAATGGAACTATTCTGCTTTACCTTAAATACAAGGTCTGGAATAAACTTGAATGGTTTGGGTACAAAGCCTTCATTCACACTTGTCTGTCTAAGTGTACACAAAATCCATCAATTTTGCCTTTATGAAACTTAAATTTGCTTCAGTTGTGAGTAGTGGAGTTGTGGGTTTTTTTCTTCAGTGATTTGCCGTGTCTTGAAAGCAGAAAGGTAGGAAAGCTCAACCCTCCAAGTGGAATTTGTCTGGCCTGTCAACCAAGGAGGAGGTCATATATGAACTGGAAGAGGGAAGGAGGAGGAGAAGAAATTAAAAACTTTGCAACCTTATCTGGAGAAAGAAAAATAAATCAAGCTACTTTGCAAGAAGAAAAAGAAATCAATAATACAAGTGTTATCCTGTAACTTTGTAACCCATAACATCTTGATAGGGATTAATAAAAGTCTGCTGTTCTGCCAACACCGTTGGGGAAAGGAGAAGGAGCTATTTTGGAATTTTATGAAATGAAATGCATTATTATCAGTGTAGGTTTTGTTAATTAAATAATGCGTACTTCTTTATTTTGGAAGACATTCCAGACAACTGCATCTCCAAAGAGCACACTGAAGTTACCCACTGTGACTGATGTGTAATTCATTACTAGTTTTTCTCCTTTCTATATTTGAATCTTATGGAACAGCTGTTTTCACCTTAACATCTATTAGATGGTATCAGATTTGATTTTTCTGACATGCTGTTGCCTTTGCAAGTTAGAGTAGAGCAAAGCTGTGAGTGTACTTCCCTTTTTCTTCCCCTCTGTGTCTGGCCTGCTGTTCATGGTTGTAAAGACATGTATGTTTGATTTGCTTTAACTTATTGTTTTGGATGCTGCAGTTTAGATTTCTGGCATATTCAAACTGCTTCCAGTGTCTTTGTTTGGTGTTTACTGAATGAAAAGCATCGCTAGATCCAACACAAGTATTGATGTGAAAGCCTCACTCGTAACTCGGTTTAACAAGTTGTCAGCGCATTTGCTTTAATTTTGGAACTGCACCAGTACTACTAATGGTCTTTTGTTCGTTCAAATGATTGTTGTAACTCAGAAAAAAAAAAACCAAGGCCCAAACCCCACCCACCACACTGTGGAGTCTTTAGGAAGATCACTGATGTCCTCACACAAGGTCAACACTACTTTGGGGAAGGCTTATATTCTTCTGCCACTTTAAGGAAAGACTGTTCTGAAGTACTTTTTGCCTGCTTTTAGGCTGTTTTGCACTTTCATGATTTCTTAACAAACTACTGTTAAAATGTACTGTAACACGGATTTTGATAAGCGCACATGTATTTAAACAATTCACTCAGCCTCAGGAAAGCTGGAAGAATTGGATACCTGTTTTGTATCTTGGTTAAAATGTTTGTTACCTGCACCCCTTAAGATGGCCAGATAATGTCTAGATCCTGCGAGTGTAACTATTTAAGATACCAGTATAGTCTGTAAAATGAGGACAGTGTAATTTTGCTTTAGGGACAGAGAAAAGGGTGTCCTCTTATTTTTCTTATAGGTATATATAGTCTGAATTGAAGTTTCAAAAGCAAAAAGCAGTAATAAACCCCATTTAGTGTTCAGGAAAAAAAAATGTTTTCTTAACACTATCTGATTTCTATTTTCTTTCTTCTCCTTAAAAAGCGTGTGTGAAATAAGTGCAGAGGTATGTGTAGGAAAAAATGTAAAATCTGCTGCTGTACGTGTTTGCTACTTGACTGCATTTTCTGTTCCACTTTAATTTTACTGGTTTTGCTAAATATATTTTATATATTTTCCTTCCTGCTTCTTGTGATGGCAGAGTGACTACATCTTTTGGGGGAAAAAATCAAAAACAGCCATGAGAAGGCTTTGGGGCCAGAAAATTCCATGAAGGTTGTATGTTACTGTCTATCTCAGGACATTTTTTGAAATAACTGCATAAATCAGGAGCAATGGTAAAATCGACGGGGATACAAAAAGGTACAAAGGTATAGATACTGGTAATTCTATTTCAGGGTTGTTGGTTTGGGGGTTCTTTTAAACATTTCAGAAATCCATTTAAAATATCAATACTAGGTGATTAAAGTGACTAAAGTCATTTTTCAGTCTGAAGATGTAGCCCTCTTTTTGGCCCCTGAATTACTTCCAAGAGATCCACAAAGCCTGGCAAAACAGAAGTCACAGGGATCATGCGTCACTGTCATGTTCCTTAAGACTTGTATCTCCATAAAGAAAGAGCTGGGAGTCTTTAAACTATCTGAGGATGAAAACTCACCACTGTACTTGAATTCATGTAGAGACTGCCAGCTTTTAAGAGGCTGACTAATTATACTAATTATACTTTTTCATATGGCTGTAGCTTGTGCTACAGCAAGAGGAAGAAAAGTATAGAATTTCATTATTTGAGAAAAACTAAAGTAAAAATAATAAACATCAAAACACAAAAGTTGTTGCAGGGTGCACTTCACAAGTGTTTCCATGTCTGTGGTTGGTTTGTCTTCATATCCCAAAGAAAATGCATTGCAAGAGAACCTGTTTTGTTTCCTACAGGGTCACTTGAGCTCCTTCCAAGCTTTCCTTCTAGAACTGTCTTGTAACAGGATTCAAGCAAGGTCTTGAGATGTCTGTTTGCTGCCAAGTAGTATCTGGTATCATAACTTAAATAGTGTTGCCCTGCCTACCCCCAAGCTCCCACACAGCCATGTGCCCTTACATGATCTCTCTAACTCTTCGGGTGAGGAGGAATCGCTTGTCGGGGGTAGATTGTTGCTCTGCAAAATCTGGACTGAGAGTATGTGTCGTCCCAGTTTCCTTTATCTTTTCTTTTTTGGTCCTGTACAAAACACTTCACTTAAAATGTGCTACAGATACACATGAAATAGGAAAAATACTTAAGTGTCACTTCTCTGTAGTATGTGAACCACATTTCTTGCTGCACTCAGTAATATTGTGCAGGTGTCAGACAATAAGAACAATGGAGAGAGACTTTTACAAGGTTATGTACTGACAGGACAAAGGAGGAATGGCTTCAAACTAGGAGAGGGTAAGTTTAGATATTCTGAAGAAATTCTTTATGCTGAGGGCAGTGAGGCACTGGAACAGGTTGCCCAGAGAAGCTGTGGGTGGCTGCGTTCAAGGCTGTGCTGCATGGAGCTCTGAGAAACTTGGTCTCGTGAAAAGTGTCCCTGTCTACGGCAGAGGGGGTTTGAACTAGGTGATCTTTAAGGTCTCTTCCAACCCAAGCCATTCCAAGATTCTATGAAATTAAACAAGCAAAGTATTTTAAAACTTGCTATCCTTTGCAAGTGTCTGAGAATCAGCTCGACTTCTGTTCGTATGCAAGAAAGGGCGCTCGTTCCAACCTGCTGATGTTTAGCGGAAATGGAAAGCCTGGGCAGGAGAGCCAGATGTAGAAAACCATTTTGGGGCACCGTGTTGTGGCGCAAGTCCGAAACTCGTGGCTTTTTGAAGACTTGGCACACTCTCTCGTGAGAGAGAACCTATCATCTCTCACCCTGACATGACGGGCGCCTTTTGCTGTCTCACAGCCCAGCTCAGACTGCAGTATGTGTCCAAGTCCCTGCACAGATGCGGAATTCCTCGGCCGCCGGAGCCCGCCCAGGGCAGCATGCAGCGCGTACTTCTTCTGTGAGGGAGCCGCCCCGCCGACCGCTGAGCAGCGGGGAACGCGAGGGCTCAGCGACACCGCACCGCACACTGCGTGCGTGGCTGGGAGCGGCGCGAGGGGCAGACAGAGCGGTTCCCGTGGGATGGGGATGGGGATGGGGATGGGGATGGGGATGGGGATGGGGATGGGGATGGGGATGGGATGGGGATGGGGATGGGCAATCCCCGCCCCCTCCTCCCGCAGCGCCCAGCAGGGGGCGCGCGCGCCCCGCGCGCGGCGCTGGGGGCGGGGCCGGCCGGGCGGTCTCCGCGCGCGCGCGGAGGGTTCCACGGGCGGTGAGTGCAGGGAGGCGGCGGGCGCGGCGCGGGGCCGGGGTGGTGCGGCCCAGAGCCCCCGTGCCCGTCCGCCCCTGCCCGCCTTGAGGGCGGGAGGGCTTCCCGCTCCGGGGGCGCGGGGGCCGGGACATCGCGGGGCTTCCTGCCAGCCGGCCTCTTCCGCTCCCCGCTGCCGCGGCTTCGTTGGCGGCCGAGGGGCGGGCTGAGGGTCACCCTGTGCCCCCCAGGAGTTTATTGCGGGTGCAGGGCGCCTTCGGAGCGATACACTCGGGAGCGAACGGAAGAAATGGGCCTTCTCCAGAAGCCGCCTGTGCCCCGTCTGTCGTTCACGTGTGTTAGGGTCCCGGCGGTGCCGAGCCCTTTCCGGCTCTCCCTCCATGCTCTCCGAAAAAAGTGGGAATAGGCTAGGACATACCATGCTTTCCTTCGCCTTCCAGAGGCCACCAGGCCTCCTGACCTTACCTTTTAAATCCAGTGCGGTTTGCACATATTTAGTAATTCTGTGAGACAGTTTCTGTTCTGTGAACTTTTCTTGTGTTACTTTTGAGGCACAATGAAATTCAGTCACCAGGGGATTCCATAGCTCAGCAACACCTTATGTCATGAGCAAGCTGCTTTTGATAGTGGTGGTGGTGTTGTTTTGAGGTTTTTGGGGTTTGGTAGTTTGCTTTTTTTTTTTGTGGTTAAGGCCATTGCAGCCTACATTTGGCCTTTTAATTCTTGCGTAGGAAAACAGTGGTCCATCTGTGCCCGTGGTGTTTGTGCCACTCATGATTACAGGCTCTGTCATACTCCTTCTCAGTTACTCCTTCCTCATACTCATTGCCCTATGAAAGCTTTTCTAATCTTTGGATGTCTGACTAACCTTCTTGAACCTTTTCTAGTTTCAGTATTTTCCCTGGGTTTTGTTGAGAGAAAGAGACCACAACTGCTATTATTTTTATTCTGTATGTGTTGGTAACTTGGAGCTCTTGACAGCTCCTTTTAAATTTCTTTGTAAATTCTACTTAATCGTGTTATCAGACACAATTGCCAAGCAGTCAGGAGATTCAGGATTATGATACATGATTCTCAGAAAACACAATATCACTTTTTGGTGGCAGCCAAGAAAAACCACATCAAATGGAAGAATTTTTTAGGAGAAGAAATAGAATGTAACAGAAAACATCATTAAACAACAGCATAAACGTGATCACTCGTATCTTAGACATTGCGTAGAGTTCTAGTCTCCTCAAAAAAAAAGGGTACATTGGAAGGATTCAACAAGGAAGAGTGAATGCATCGAAAGACTTGTCAACCCATCAGAGAGGGTTAAGACCCTTCAGGCTAGAAAAGAGCCATTTTGCCGAGGGAGGGAAGGCGGATGTCTTAGAGGTGTCTGTGAAATGACACGTGGAAAGTGTAGGGCTCAACCACTTGCTTTCTCTTCTGTCACACCAGGTGTCTGCACCATGTGAAGGGAGTGCATGCTGTCACAGCAAGAACAGATAGTTATTCATAAAATGATTGATAAAATGAAGCTTCTTACCAAATGACACTGTAGATTAAAAACTTCTATGGGAATTTAAGGGGTACTGGACAAGTGTTTCTGTGAACTGCGTTCACGGAATGAATCACTTTGGATGCAAAAACAGCTTCCTTAGTAGAAAATGGTTAAAGTCTGAGAGTATAGATTGGTGAGGTATCACATGTATTCACCTTACCTCAGTCCTTTTGAGGCAGTGGTTTTGGCTGTCTTCAGGATGGAATGACCAGTATCAACCCTTCAGGACAGAAGAATAATTGCAACCAGCGCTTGACCTGAACTAGTACAGCTTTATTCTTAAACCATTTGCCATGGACATGAACAAAAAGTTATTCAGCCTTAATCCTTAAATGGAGCTGCCTCAGATCGGTGGCAGGTTGTCTGCAGACACAGCATTTGCATTCCTGTATATGATAACGAGCTCAAGCTTGAGCAGAGCGCAGTATCTTCCAGCTTTTGAGGTATCAGGGCACGTGTCCGGCCTTTAGTAACCATTCCAGTCCCTCAGATCAGGGGTTGTTTACCTCCAGGCAGGTGGTTGGAACCCCTTCCAGGTGATTTTCATTATGGTTGCACACCATTGCCCAGCTTTTCTTAGTGTGTGCTACAAACACCATAGATGATGAGCTGCTTGTCTCAAAGACTGACTTGGGCAGCTTGGAAGAAATGCAGACAGCTATATTTAACTCTGTTTCTTGCTGTCTGTCTTTAGATCCAAGTTACTCTAGAATGAGATCTTTTCTGAAGTTGCACATGTGCTTTTTATATTGTTGGTAAAAGATCTAAGGCACCTGCAGTGTCCTCTTCCTCCCCCTTCCCAGCAATGAACAGCATGGCTTTCCAGTTGTACTTCTATTCCATGGCCTTTCAGCAGTCTCTCCTTTCCCCTCCAGCCAAGGGACATTTTATTACAATGAGATGACATCTTCAGGGTGCCACAAAAGAACGAGCATTGAAAACTGCCTTGTACACCTACCAAATGGTATTTCCAAGTTGTGTGGGCATTCGGGGAACCCGAATATGGTCTAGGGTATGGGCCCCGATATGGGCTAGGCTGATGCAACCTCTTTGGCAAAGAGATGTTAGAGTCACCTTTGGTCCAGTCTCTCGGTAAAAGTTCTGAAGCAGCAGTTGTGTACTTTACCAGGAGAGGTTTTTTTGAGTTGGCTTTGTAAATACAGATCTCACCACCTGCCTGCCTTTCCCTGTGTGAAAGGAGCTTCCTCTCGAGTAGTGCTGTGGATCTAGAAGGATCTAACCTGTGCAGCAAGCTGGTGTTCTGTCTTTATGGGGTGAACAGTGGTGCAAGGGCATGTGGGGCACTTGTCTCAGCTGAACTATGACTTCAGGTTTCCAGACTCCTCTGATCAGAGGCTGTGGTCCTCTGTGTGCATAGGGGCTGAGAATACTGTTTTTCAGGTGATCATAATTACAGGTGGAACAAATGTACTGGGGACTAAAGATTGTTAATTTTTCCTATAGCATTGACACTTGTGTTCCTTCTAACTTAGGGTGTTTTTTTCCTCCGTTTTAGAATTTGACTGTATAAGATCAGAGTTCTCATACATGACAGCTGGAAACTGCTCTCAATCCCAGGGCATTCCTAAAACACAGCCCTGTCCCCTTGTGTGGTTCTTGTAGGGAGTCTACATGAGGACAGAGCACAGGCTGCTGGTGAGGGACCCAGGGCCTGGGGCAAGCACATGCTTGGGTCAGTTGGAGCCCCAGTGACCTTGGGAATTAAGAGTGTAAAGGTTCCCTAAGAGCCAGAGGCACTGTGGGTTTCTGTGCTTCTTCCCATCCTCCCCTAAACGTTTCAGGGTTGCTTCTGGACTTGAGAGCAGTGAACTGGAAGGGGTATAGAGGGGCTTTCAAACAGTAGAACTGTCTCCCTTGAAGGATTTACAAGTCTTTTTCCTATAAACTCACTTTAATAGTTTTCTAATGTAGTTCTTAAGCACAAGAATGTTTTCATGCTAATGACCTAAGTCAGAATATGTGCATTCAGAAAAATATATTGAATTTTGGGGGTATTTGTAATAGATGTACAATATATTTCTAACATATGTTCTGAGTTACCTCTCCTTGCAACCTCACAGTTAATTACTGCTTAGTTCCTAAGGCTTTAATTTACAAACCAAAAGAAAGGCTATTAAAAAATAAACTGAAAAATTATTAATAGATAAAAGATGTCTATGGGAGTATGCCTTTTTACCTACTGAAACAATGGGAAATTCTTCATGAGCAATTTTGTCTGTGAGGGTTTCATTTCATGGGCATGGATTTAGTCCTTGCAAATACCTGTATGGGCTCACTGAACAGAAAATAAAGATTCCAGCTTTTGACTTAGAAACTGAAACAGATGCAAAGTTGCAGTTCTTAGGTGTCAAAGTATAGATGTGTCCTTGCTTAGGGGATGATAGCAAACCAGATTACTACATGTATCAGTCACTTAATAATAAAAAAAAAAAAAGTTGTGAGTTAAGGAGTGGTTTTAAATTTTTAACATGTCCTAATGAAAATTAATTGTTGTATAGGGCTTAAAATGGATCATAGTGTTGTGTATTGTTAGAGCATTGGGGCTAGAAACTGTGTTATCTGTTTGAACTTGCAGTCATTTTTATTAAAAATACTTTAAATAATACATAATTTAATAATGTATTTATTTTTAAAAATGGTGGGGGAGGAAATTACGATTTTGGTCTTTCTAGGTAACTTGACTTTGAAATTCTCCTCTTGCTTGAGGCTAACACCATAGGTAGGTTTTTAGGCTCTGAACAATTCCCTGTTTTGCCAGCCTGGCCTGAGAAGCCATCAAGTCAGTAAGCAACATTCTGGAAAAGCCAAGTGCTTTCCTCGTATCCCATGTAGGTGTGTCGGGTGTCAGCGGAATGGCAGAGTAAGTGTGTGAGTTACCTCACAGTGGCAGGTTACAGTATCATTCTTCCAGCAAGCAGAGGGAAGCTGTTTTAGGAAACTTCATCTTGAAAGCTCTGCAAGAGTGGAAGGAAGGGTGGAAGGGGAGGAGAGACTGGAGTTCTCATTGCAGTCCAGGGGACGGGGAGAAGAAAAACCCTGAGTGTCTGTACTTGAAATGACTCTCGTTTCAGGTGGCACATGGCTCTCAGTGGCTTCTGCGTAAAGTCAGGTGTACTCCTGGTTCCGGGCTCTGCTGAAGTCATTGCTTGTGTGCCGGTTCTGAGGATGGGTGCAGAGAAAATGGGTCTCTTCAGAGAGGAATATTCTCAGTTTTCTCCAGTAGTTTCCATGTGCTGTGTCTTTTCTGGCACTGTCGTTCCACGAGGTGGCACGGTCCCTTCTGGGAAGGACACAAACTCTGCTGCGCTGCCTGGGGTCAGCAGGGCTCAGGGACTCTGGGCAGCAGAATCCACATCAAGAGTTCTCCGGAAATGGCTGTACTTTTCTGCTAGTATATACCTTGTCTTTTTGATACAAGTTGTGTCCAGGGTTTTACACACAAAATGCACAAGTTTTCAGTAGAGTGGGGTTAGAAAAACATCTTTATGAGCTTCTTGCCTACCTTTTTTTTTTTTTTTTTTAGGTTTCTGGCATTCAGAGGAATCTTTTTATGGCATGGAAGTTAAAGCCAGGTGATGCTGGCTGAGCTAGAATGCTAGTTTACTTCATTTTGAGTCAAAATTGTGTAACTTTGAGCATGGAGAGGAATGACCAGTAGCTATCATTATTTCTAGGAGAAAAGGGAATAATTTCTGTGGGATTTTTCAAATTCACTAAAGGAGATTTTTTCTGAAAGCTGATACATACAAGGTATATATGGATTCAGGAAACCAAGAACTGTAATGACAACTTCCCTGTAAGAAGACAAGCCAAATCTGTGTTGTACAGAAAGGGAACAGTGTTGCTACTGTTCCTAAATTCTCTGTGGAGACATGTTATTTCCAATTGGTCTCTCACTGATTTAAGACCACCTAAGTGGAAGGAATATATTTTCTTTTGTTAGGAAGTTTTTGGTTTTAGCTGCATGGTGGAAGTTGTTTTACCTCAGGAGATTATGCTGTTATTAAAAGCATTCACCATTGAAAAGGTTGATTCAATTAATTTTTTTTTTTCTTGGTTGACATCTAGAAAAATGGATGATGATGACGATGACATTCCCCAGCTTTCATCCCATACGTTGGCTGCCCTCCAGGAGTTCTATTTGGAACAGCAGCAGAGAGAGGGCATGAAGACCACCCAAGGGTTTAATCAATATTCCATTGGCTCAATAGAAGAAGATTGGGTAAGTAAGTATAAACCTGGATGAACGAAGCACAGATAGAGGAGTAGCCTTTAATGATTTTCTTTTGTGGATGGATAATGAAATGAAATTGAAAAGGGGAACACTCAAGATGTTCCTATTCATGGATGGTAACACTGTAGGGAGATTTGTTTTACTATTTAATCTGGGTATAGTTGTCTGTTCTACATGTGGGTGGGGGGCACTAACTGAAAGTATATGGACGGGGCATAAAGCTACTGTCAGAAACATCTGTCTCTTCTGGAAATTTTAACTCCACTTTGGCATGTAAAGGTAGTAAAGACTCCTTCCTGAGACTGAGACAAACACAGTGTAACCAGATCAAGTGATCTGTCCTTTAATTTAATATTTCTTTCTGTGTTTTATTTCTTTGTTTTTGTGGATGGCTGTTTCACTGCTTGCTTTTACTTGTGACGGACTGACTTTTGATTTGTCTCTGGATCGTTTGTTTGGTTTTTCCTATTCCTTTTCCTGATCCCCTCTGATTTAGTAGTCTTGTCCTTTATTTCCTTCCATACTGTCACTTTTTAAGTTCCTTTTTCTTCTTCTGCTAAAGTAACTCAAATTAGGAGCACACAAGTGTTGTGCATCTGCACATGGGGTTTGAAATAGCCTTGTCAGTGGTTTGGATTACCTGGTTTTCCTGGCACTGCCATACACGCTTTGGAAACATGTGGTGTGAGCTACCTGGATTACAGAAGTAGAAAGACTGTCAGGAAAATAGTTACTTTTCCAGCTTTACAGTTCGTGAACTGGGAAGTTGCTGTGGATTTTGGTTTTCTTCAGTTATGACTGACCACACCTCACTGTACATAGCACAGTCAGAAGATTTGATGTTGTTTGTCATTGTGCATCATTTCACAGCAACTGAGCCAGTTTTGGTACAGCGATGACACTGCGTCGTGCCTGGCCAAGGAAGTGGTTGCGGCAGCTGGAGAAGGTGGCAGGTAGGTTTTAATAATGGTGTTGTAGATTTAGCATGTCTTTTCTGTAAATGCTTTGTGTCTACTTCATAGACAGAGCATGCAGTTTAATTCATTACTCACTGTACTTCATCTTTGTTCATCTGCAGTATTGCAGAACTGCTTTGCTGTTTTAGTTCACAGTTCATACTGATCTTCCCACTTACCATTTTACTGAATGTTGTAGGCTGTGGAGGTTGAATAGGTAATGGCTTAAAGTTATTAAAGGAATTAGTGGTTAGAATGGAGAAAGAATAGCTTACATTTTGGGGACTAATATTTAAAATGTTTGTCCCAAAGCAGCTGTGAGGACTGGTGTAGGGGTTTTGTTGCTGTTGTTTGCCTTTTAAATCAGTATTTTAACTTATTGTGTCTTTTTCAGGATAGCATGTGTTAGTGCACCGAGTGTGTACCAGAAACTGAAAGAACTGGATGGTAAAGATTTTTCAGTGTGTATACTTGAGTACGACAGAAGGTTTTCTGTATATGGAGAAGAATTTATCTTCTATGATTACAACCAACCTTTGAACTTACCTGAAAATCTCCTGCCACACAGTTTTGACATTGTAATAGCAGATCCACCCTATCTGTCTGAGGAATGTCTTCAGAAAACTGCAGAGACGATCAAATACTTGACAAAAGGAAAGATACTGCTTTGCACAGGTATAACTAATAAAAATATTAGATCCCCATAATGACCTTCTTCTCTTTCTCAAAAGACAGACTCACTCATGTGAGAGAAATACTAACTCTATAATATTATATTATCATTCATTTAAGGGGCACTATGTATCCCAAGCTTTTTATTTGAATACTTGAGTTCAATCTTTGTTTTAAACTGAAGGCAAATGATTTTTAATAAGACCTTTAAAAGTCAAGTTTTTTTCTTATGGCATTACAAGTTTTACTGAATTTTTAAGGAATTACGAGATCATCCTGCAAAGTTCCAGAAATATTTTTTTCTTGTATTTGCAATGATTGAAGTCGGGCTGTGGCAAAACATAGGTGTAACTTATTCTTGACATCCTAGGCACTGAAATACAGCAGGAGGAATTAAAAACCAGTGTTAAAAGCAGTGACACTAAATAACTAGATAATTGTACTTGCAGGTCCTTCTTTATGAAGATGCACTTGCTGATTTAAGAAGTGATGTGCGTCTGCCTTAGTCATGGCATTTCCTAAACTGTATTGTTATTACAAGACATCTGAAGACATCCAGGAAACTTTTTCAAAAAGCAAAAGACAAAAGCTCTTATTCCATACAACTTGAGGGAAGTCAACCAAACAGACAAAGTAAATAAAAAATTAAAACAATACGTGGCCATAGAAAGTCTACTTTTTGGTTTAATTGCTCATGGCAGTCACACACAAGGGTGGTTCTCTCTAAAATGGGTAGGTGGTCCTTCAGTTTACAGAGTTTGAGAAATACTGCTCAGGAAGTGATTTCTCAGTGCGTAGCTGCGGTTTATTTAAGTGGAAGAGTATATGTAATCTGTTTGCATTTCCCATGGCTCCCTACCATTTAACTTCCTTGGTATGTAGCAAGAAGACTGAGTTCCAAGTTTCTTTTATGCATAAATGGCACTGATACCCTCTACCTATTTTTATGAAAGTTTTCGGACATTCATTTCCATTCTTTTAGATTTATTGTAAATTTCTCAGTAGATTAAGTTGTTAAGGGAGGCTGACAGTGTAGCTACTTTAAGCCTTCCTTCCTTAAAAAAACCACAGGCTCTGTTATATATGTATTTGTGAGGAGCTACTAAAAAAAACTCCAAACATTCTGTTACTGTTTTTCTTATTGAATATCAATTATTTTTGCTGCAGGTGCCGTCATGGAGAAACAGGCAGCAAAGCATCTTGGTGTGAAGATGTGCAAGTTTATTCCAAAACACTCGAGAAATTTAGCCAATGAATTTCGATGTTATGTGAACTATGTTTCTGGACTGGACTGATTCTCATAAGAAGATCTGCAACTTTGTCAGTCAAGCTGCTTTCTGTTTTTTATCAGTGACTCCACAATTCTCAGTGCTGAAAATATTCAGCTCTGAGTGCTATTTCCTGGGCTAGCTTTAATGAACATGTGTCAGCCTCTCTCTTTTAAATGAGTAAGCATTTGCAGCTACTGTGTTTTTACCTTACCTATTAGGTAAATGTGGACCAGACAGTGCAGGGACTGGATAACAGGAACTTCTCAGTTTGAGTTTAATTCTAATCAGTAACTTTTACAATTCAGAGACCTGAATTTTTTGAAGTGATTTTTAGCTTGTAACAACCTTATAACATAGGTGCTTGCTTGGCAGACATCAGAATTGTCATTGCAAAAGAACTTGATACTTCTGTAGTAATGTTAGTCCATTAAATCTTGAATCATAATGGCTCTGATTAAATACAATGCCTGCTTTTTAACAGATTTCAGTATGAAATTAAAGATGATTTACAGGTATGTCAAGTTTATGGTTACAAAAACAGTTTGGTTTTTTCCGTTGCCCAGTTTTCTTTCTCTCCTGTTCCACAGACAGCAGCAGAGGAGTAGAACAGAAGCCTCTTAGAAATTGTTGAATCTTGCAAGGCCACTGAGGAGTAATGTAATGTATTGATAAACTCCCACTGTTTCAAATGTTAGATTTTATATACGAGGTTTGGACTATATTTCAATCAAAGTAGATGATACATTAGAAAAATTTTGCTTTCATATGGTAGACATTTTTGGTAACTGGGAATTTTTAAAGTTAGTTTTGACTAACTACACTACTAATGTATTTTTGGGTGAAAGTTGGTTCATAAATTCCAAGGCACTCCACAGTTTATAATCTATAAATACACCGTACAAAACAAAAGTAATTGTCTTTATATGCCATATTGTGTAAAAGGCTAACAGAAATGCTGCATCTACAAAATATATCACCTAAAATGAAGAATTGAGAAATTTATTTTTCAGTGGGAATAAACCTAATTAAGCTTGTGAGACAAGATCATTTTATAAGGTAGAGATAACACACAAGTTTCTGTGCATTTTTGCTCTTTGCATGCAGATTTTCCCATCTGGTTGAGTAAACAACTGAGCAGGAATAATGTAGATAGAATATAATTCTCTCTCAGTGCTCAGTGTATCGTGCTGCCTGACCTGGACACAACAGTGGTTCATAAATACCCATCCAAGCCACTGTAGCTCTCTTCCCCATTTTCCAAGAAACCTATTTACTTCCTAAGGGTTTTCCCTCCTCACACTTTACATCTGCTGTTCCTGAGTTTCATTTTAACAGTTTAATTTCTCTTCCATGGCCTTGGCTTCTGTCGGACAGGTAACAGGTTTGTTAAACGAGGGAAGTGCAGCAGAGGCAGCGCTTGCAGGAGAACAGGCACCAGACTCTTCTTTCTGACAGTCTCTGTGAGCCCATGGCCAATACAGTCTTGCCTTTCAAACCAGAAGCTGTCCTTGCTGCTGAGCCAGGATCCCCTCTGAAAATGCCTGTCCGCAGGTGACATACAGCTGGGTTTAGTTGTTTTCCAGGAGGCTTCACCATCATTTTTATGTGGCCAGTTTAAAAAAAAAAAAGCAAACCAGAGTGTTAATTGCATGGCTATTGGCACAAGTCTGTACTTCACAATTGTAAACCGGTTTGTTACCAAGCAGATGGAGACGATGAAGTAACTCATGAAACTTTGTTTATAACTATGTGGAGGTTTCAAGGGGAACGGGTATTGGGGACAGATTAGCGGAAGGGAGGATATTCTTCCCCTGCCACCCACCTAAATTAGAATGGGCTGTTCAAACCAAAGCTTCACCTATGTTGCTGCTTTGCTATTAATTCCTTCAGTTGTTTGCTTTATTTTGGTAAATGTGTGTTGCTGGGCTCTCTACAGCAGAATCAGAGGATGACTTTGCTAACTTCATCAGAGACCTTTCTTAAAAAAATGAAACTGCACCATTCAGTTATACCAAGAAATTAACTTCCAAGAAAATGACTGCTGCTTCTCAAATGTAGGTCAGACAGCTTTGAAAAGAGGCACTGTGAAGATGCACAGTTATGAAAATGAGAGTACATATAAATCTGTGCAGATGCACTCAAACAGAGCAGCCTGTTGTCCACCAGCTTCCCTCTTAAAAGCCTGGTGAGTGCAGGCAGCTACCCAAGCAGAGCTTGACTGGTGGCATTTACAGACTTCATCAGTGATGGGAGGTAAACTTCTTTTTGTCCAATTGATTCCAAGGCAAGAGCTATTTCTAAAAAGGTACAAGTCACAAAAATTCATAGTGAATTTGTGCTTTGTGCCATCATGGTAACATTAAGAAATGTTATGTGACAACAGAATCTGTCTTCTGTAATAGGATTATGAATAAAAACATCAGTGTCAAGTAGTGATTGATTTTCCTTACTGCTGATGTCTCATGGATGGACTTTCTGTTGGAGCAGAGTGTGGTGGAGAGTTAGCACCATGCTGCCTTTCCAGTGGCATTTATGACTACAGAGTCCTGTGCTACAGCCACTTACCTGCAGTGATGGGCACTGTGCCCATTACATCTCAGTGCCCTGCTGTTGGTATGGCTGGGACACCTCGCAGAGAAAACTTGCTTGTGCACAGGCTGGTGACTGTAGGGGAAGAGAATACACTGCACCTCACCCCAGATGAGAAATGAAATGTTTCTGGAAATGCAGTTGTATGAGGCCCAAAGTACTGCTGCCAATTTCTGCACTTTTGTTAAAAATGTCACCCTCATTGGTGTTGCATGGATAGCCCGTCTCTACCACACAATTGCTTCCACCCTGTGCCCGTGCCCGTGCCTGTTCCCCCATCCAGACCAGAACAACTGGGAGGTATCTCTGATGGTTGGTTCGGTCACTCTGTTACCTGCACGGAGCAGCCCCAGTGCCATGCACTGAGATGGGAAACAGGGCAGCTGGGTTCGGGTAGCAGAAGCCCCTCATCAGCTGATGTCAGAGCTGTGCTGCTTTTCTGGGTCTGCTCGCATTCTGCAGCCTCCTTAGACGGGAGTACAGCAAAACCAAGTGGTGGCTCATGCCACCAAAACACGTGGGATTGACTGGATCTCCCTCGTGCCCTAGTCCAGGTATTTATGGCTGTTCCCTAATACCAGTGAGATTAATGGGGTTTCATGCTTTGTGAGCACATCACAGCCTTTTTCCCTTTTCCTCTCATGGCTTTTGTGTTCGTGTTCCCCTATGCAATTCCATGTTCACTTGCAGCTGTAGATCTCCATCTATTCAGACAAACACCTTCAGGTAATGACTGGCGAGAAAACCAAAACTAGCATCTCAGGCTTTTCTCAGCCTTCCTGAATGATTGGAATTTTCCAACCTATCTTAAGTTATACTATAGAGAAGAAAATAATCTCTTTACCAAGGATATTGTTCTGTGTTTTGTGACTTCTAATGTATTCCAGGGACAACCTCATTGAAGGAAAAGATTTTCCTGGCACAACAAAAAATTTTCTCAAATCAGCTGCAGCTGCCAGATAGTTCCAGCTTTGAATTGTTTGCATTTATTGGGGCTGGAGCTGGTTCAATGAGGCATTTCATGTCTGCCTTCTGTCAACAGTTTGTGAAGCCTTGAAGCAACTCCAGTGAACCCTCCCTCCCCCCATGCAAATTAAAGGCAAGGCTGCAGCAGCTGTAACCAGAGGGCTAGAAACTGGAAAATGTCACACCACATTTGAAGTGAAACTGATATAAATCCATGATGTGATGACCTCATTATAAAAAAAAAAAAAAAAAAAAATTCCAAACAAATGCAAACTACATTTAATACTCAACCTTTTCAACATGAGTAATGTGGAGAGAAAGAGTAGATGGAAGGGTATTTTGAAGATCAACAAATGTTTGCGTGGATAATAGTTCTTGACATTAAGTATTAACAAACAGTTGTTCACTAACAAACTATGAAACAGTTGCTCGTGCTAAAACATAAACACAGATTTTAAGAGACACCTAACTGGAAAGCTGGATCAGGAGGCAAACTGGCTTAGCTAAAAAGTCTGTCACAGAAGAGAGTAAAGATTAAAGAAGGAAAACGGGCTTCTGAACAAGATAACATGAAGATGCTTGTAACCATGGGAAGCTTCCTGCACTTGTTGCAGTGTGATGAGAAGGTTGCTGCCAACATTCTCATTCTATTGATCCACTGAGATTTTGCAGTTCTGTAGTACTTTTTGTCATCCAGTTTCTGAAGCTCTATGTAAGCCAAAGCATTTGTTTTACTGGACTGGAGAAACTGATTAGGCTCCATTTACCTGATCTTAGTTTGCAACTCCCAGAAATTCCAAGAACATGCTCTAGTTACTTGAAACCCTCAAAATAACTCCAATAAATTAATGCTTGCAGCACAAGAACTGCAACAAAAAAAGTGAGATTTTTTTTCCTCCACATCACGCAAATATATCCATGTGCTCTAATAACTAATTAGTTGCAGACAAATTTGTATAAGAAAAGCATGTGGGCAGACAGATGAGTTCTGCTGGAGGGCAGTGTTTAGCCAGAGTTTTAGCTGGTAGCCCCTCTGAGTATTTACTACATGTTAAATGCTGCGTGGTTTGACATTTTGTTTTTGTTGTTTGGGGTCATTTTACTGCCTTTTATGGTGAACACTTTGCTTTCTATGCTGTGGAGTCTGAAAGTTCATCTTCACCCTGCCTGAAGTGTGTGTGTGGAGAAAAAACCTCACAGTGTAGTAGTGAAACTCTTAAGAAGACAGGCTGTAGAAACATCATCCAATGAAGTGTTTCTCCAGTTTTGTGGGTCTGTCTCCCTTTTGAGCCCCTCTGATTACCATTTCCCTCTGCTCAGAGGGTGAGAAGTTCCTCCAACTTAGGAGGAAGGAAAAGTGGTTGTAACTGCTGCAAGCATTTACATTCTCTAGGGAGCAGGTAACTACCTCTAATTGCTGGCAGCAGCTAGGCAATTAGCTGTTCTCTGAGTAGTATAAACACTTTATGACCTTGTTTGAACTCTCCTTTGAGGGTTTCCTTGAGACAGAAGCATCACAATTTGAGGAAACACAGATCTAAAGACAAGTAGAATTGAGGAAAAGCATCTGCACAAAAGACACAGTTACAATCTTCAATCTGACATCATGAAGGGAATCTTTAATTCATTAAGCTATTTTAGGCTTTGTACGAAGTTACACCGTAAAAATACTGTTATGCTAGACTGGGTCATAAGAGAGCACAGTCCATAACTGTGCACCAAGATAAGTAGTTGTCGTATGACTTCCATTCTCTGTTTAACTTGTTAATTCTGATTAGCTTGTAGTCTTTCCATTCTTCATCCAACAACACTCCAAAGAAGTGTGTGTTTGTGTAGTGTAGGGGCTCTCTCCGCTGTGAATTAAAGGCCAGTTTTGAGATTCTTGACATATAGCAAATGCATTGCTGCATATGATGACTATTCTGTAAAAATACTGCAGTCAAGGTCCTTCAGCAGTAAAAAGAAAACTCTCTGCTGTGCATTCAGAGCTTGATCAGTTTTGGCAAGTGTGGCCCTCTGAGGAATTATGTTTGTGCAAGGCATGCCTGGTTATTCCTGATTCCTATTCACTAAACTGAGTCAACATTCAGTCTCTTGTTCTGGAAATGCAATTTTTTGTGTATCCAGGGTTTCCAGTTAGGGCTTGCCATCAAGTTCCTTCAGCAGTAAGCTGCACAGATGGAAGATGGTGCTTCTGCAGACTAGCAGCTCTTGGGGGTGATTGTTACATGTGGCATAGGGAAAACTGTGTAACAGCAATTGTATAAATTGTTTGGATTGACTGAGACTCACCTCAGTAACTTCTTGTAGCATCTAGAAGTTAAGACCTAGCTTGCAGTGTACTTGAGATGGACTCTGTCCTCTGTACTTATTTTTTAATAGACAATTTCCTCTCCTAACATGAAAAAAGTTTTGGCCTTTCAACTGTACAGGTACACTTCTATCACAAGAAACAGTTACGCAGTTAGTGATGGATGAAATCTAATACAGAATTCTTGGGACCCAAAGCGTGTTTTTTCTAACTGATATTCTCTGTGTAATCAGATTTAGTCCACATCAGAAAAGTCTGCTGCAGTTTTACAATATTCTAGCATGTTTTTTTCTCAACACTTTTGTACCCTTAGCAATTTTGCAAGTTTAAAAATAGCAAACACACTAGAATATTGTTTCATTAATAACTCTAACTCAGCAAAGGTTTCCTTGCTGTGTTGTATAAATAGCCAAAGATGTAACAGCCAAGAACACTGCTTGGAGATTATGCAATGTAAAGGAAAGCTTTCTCAGCCTGAGAAATTATCCTTTTAACTGCTGATTGGGCACAGGTCGGCACTATGTGATTTTTATATAAGGGTACTTAGAATATAAGAGATTCTTTAAAAATATCTACAACCAGCAGCCTGCTGTAATAATAGCTAACATGTCTTACAATTGCGTCATCTTCTAAAATTTACTGTGAAGAAGCAAGGATAAAATGTTCTGCTCTAAGAAAAATAAAAAAGGCTACTTTGGAATTTGCAGCAACAAACTCAACAGGTTCACTAAACAGGAGTACATAAACTAAAGAAGTTCTTCATATGATTCGCCATCTCTAATGATCTGAGTGACTCGACAAAACTTTCCGTCTTATAACTGAAATAACTGTAAGCAGGAAAAGAGGGCAAGTCAATGTGTTTGCTGCCGTGTCACCGTTTCCCAAGGTGGTGAAATGTGAATGTGAGGCCAGTACTGTAACACAGCTCCCAGTATGTTCTTCATTCTGACGAGGGCTTGTTCTGGCTCACCAGCAGCTTCACCTCTTGCTTATCTATGCTGGAATTTACGCTTTCGGCCTCCTTTTCTGGCTCAGGCACACAGGTGCAGCCCACTGGGATGGTGATGTAATCCTCTGTGTAGACGTAGCGGCCCCCGGCACAGGAGGGCGTGCGGCGCAGGATGACAGTCGGCATGTACACAGGGGTGCTGCGGAAGTGGAAATTCTCCTCCCCAAAGATCCCCATGAGGCAGCCTTTGCACAGACAGTATGCTTCAGGAATGTATTTGGGATATCTTGTGGGATCATAGGAAATTCTACAGGGAAGCAGATAAAGATCCGTTAGTACGTCTTAAAATAGATATATTCCTTTGGAGTTATATAATGTTGTTGTTATTGTTGTTATTATTATTTCATTATAATAATTATATCATATTTTTGTTGTCTTTTCCAGAAAATATAGCTGTGGCTATTGCTGTCTGGCTTCTTATTTGTAAAGAGTAAAGAAGAAACAATGCACAACTAACAGAACTGATCAGGTCCTACAGTGCACACAGAAGTATGAAACATTTGGCTTTCTGAACTATGAGATTCAGGGGTTTAAGAAGAATAAGTTTTGTGGTTTGGACTGAATGGGTAAATAGAGCATTAAAAAGGACACTTGGGCATTTGATCTACCCCAAGTTCTTCAAAAATTAGTACAAATCCTTGTTAACATTATTTTGTTAAAGCCATGACATGGTGTTTTAAAAATTAATAACTTAAGTAGAATTGAATTGTACTATTATTTCAGCAATAGATTTTGCCTCCCTACTATTCTTGGAGTTATAAAGATGCAGAAAGCAGAGCTCTGTATTTCTTTCTCTAATTCACCTTTGTCTCTTCCTCTAACCGGCGAAAAGTAATATTTTCATGCCCACATTGAGATAAACTGCAATGTCAGTGTTTTGTCTGCCCTTGCCTGCTATATTTTGAAGTAAAGCATTGCCTCAAAGCTTCAGGAGTATAGCCTCTATTTTTTGTTGTTTCACCATTTGTTTTTTGGCCATTTCTTTTTGCTTATTAATTCCCTGTCTCTAGACATTCCTTATTAGCAGGAGCAAAGCTTTTAAACTAAGCTTCAGGTTGGACATCAGGAAGAATTCCTGCGCAGAAAGGGTTGTCAAGCACTGGAATGGACTGCCCAGGGAGGTGGAATCACCATCCCTGGAGGCGTTCATGAAGCAACACGGCACTTAGTGCTATGGTTTAGTTGACCAAGGTGGTGATCGGTCAAAGGTTGGACTCAATAATCTCAAAGGTTTTTTCCAACCTTAAGGGTTCTGTGATTCTAAGTAAAGCTTGGATCAGCAAAGCCCAAGTTCTATCATTCCTCTCTGGATGTTGTTGGATGCAGAAACAAAGATGTGATACTATGGTCTCAAGTCACACAGATCCTGGCTGACCTATCGCCATTGCTTTCAGCAAGGAGACTAAAGGCTGAAAAAGTCTGCTTTGTTTTATGAAATAAAAGATTAAGTGCACAATGGAGTACAGTACTGGATTGTGTAGCCACACTGCTTATTGTGGTGCTGATGTATTTGTTGCTTTGTACTTTACCTGCTTATACTGGAATTAGATACCAGGCATGGCTGTAACTTGTACATTATTAGAACGGTGTGCCATTATTCTAGAAAATATGTTTGCACCTCCAGAAAATGAGGATATTTAAAAATACTATTAACTCCTATGCCTGCCACTATGCTCTTTACACTTTCAGGTTTCCTCTAGATAACCTTCTGTAACACTATTACAGAACTAGCCCTGCTTCAGCACTGGTTCTGCTGTCCAGCTGGGGAGGGATGACGGCTGTCTTTGGCTGGAGAAACATTCAGCCCAGAAGTACAGCCAGTGCTCCTCCCTCTGCGCCCATCCCTGCTTTGGGAGGATGCTGACCTCACATGTGTTATCACGAGCACACCTGTCAGATAACAGGAAATCCTTTTCTTCCCTTTCCCCTGCTCCTACTTTCACACCATACATGGTCAGATGTACACACAGTGCACAGCAGAAGTGTCCTAGGGCTGATACTGGCATGGAGAGAGCATGAAGACACATCAAGAGGTCACCTATGACTCCATGGGGCAAGCTCAGATGTATTTGCCCATGTTTGTCCAACCCATTCTTAAAAAGCTCCAGTGGAGAACCCCAGCCTGCCCAGAGGCTCCGTTGCAATACTTTGCTACCTCTTTACTTGGTAGATTTTCCTGACAGTGAAGTGAAGCATTTTTTTTCTTGAAAACTAAATCAATAATTTCCCATGTTTGGTGAATCACAGCAGCTGAGGATAAAAAATTGAGTAAAAAAGATTTGATACCAGAGAGAATGGTCAAACCTGTAATGTTTATCATGAATTGCTGCAAGAACAGTAAAAATTCTTGCACTGGGTTTTAAGCCATCCTCTACTTGGGATCAGGATAGAACCACCATGCAGTAGATGAAGCAAGGCAACTGCATAACAAAAAGGAATCAAATACCTGTCATCAAGATAATTATTTATGGGATAAAACAAACTACTGAGTATACAATATCCCCTTTCCACAGCCATTTTAAAATAACTGATTTTGAAAACCACAATAGAACCATAGAATCATAAAATGGTTTAGGTTGAAGGGACCTTAAAGATCATCTAGTTCAAACCTTACTGCCGGGGGCAGGATCACCTTCCACTAGGCCAGGCTGCTCAAAGCCCCATCCAACCTGGCCTTGGACACTTCCTGGGATGCAGCAGCCACAGCTTCTCTGGGCAGTCTGTGCCAGTGCCTCACCATCCTCCCTTCCTAATTCTTCCCAATGTCTGATAAAAACCTATCCTCTTTCAGTTTGGAGCCATTACTCCTTTTCCTTTCACTACCTGCTCTTTCCAGGCCTATTTAGGCCCCCTTTAGATACTGATGGCTCCCAGTCTGTCTTCATAGAAGGTCTCCATCCTTTAGAGCGTCTTCCTGGCCCTCCCCTGGACTTACTCCATCTTATGGTGGGGTCCCGGTGGGATCTCTTAACAGAGCTTCAAGTGATCTTAAATTTGAATAGATTTAAAGTGATTTCTAAATTGTGCTTCTCAGGGTTTGCAGCACTTCTGTGGGCATCAAAGTGCTAGCCTTTTATCTTTTCAGGTCATCTCTTAGGTGAGAAGAGGTTTCAGCTGTGGAAGAGGCAGCATAACTTTGCCTCAATCTGTGGCTGCAGTCACTGCTGGTCAACAAAATCTGTACTTGCAAAAACAGGCAGTCTGGCTCTCCCTCTCACACCCACCCCTGGGTTGATGCTGATGTTTTTCTGGTCACAGGATTGATCAAAGAACTCATTCAACTGAAAAGTAACTTCATTGAAAGCTGTGTATATCTTGCCACATGTGCACAGACATCTACACCAAAAGCCAGTGGGGACAAGCAGCTGTCGATGGGGGCAGAGGGGAGCTGCCTTTTCCAGAATTATCACCTGTTTATCAGGACTTGGAATCACAGCTTTGGCCAAACACAAACTTGATTATCCTGTCATCAAAGAAAAGAGGCATTTAAAATGTATATATAATGGCCATCATATATATATATATGTATATATATATATATATATATATGTATATATATATATATATATATATATATACATATATATATACACACACACATATATATTTAAAGAGTTGGTTTTCCTCACAGACAAACCTGTCCAGTTCTCTCATAGCCAGACACTGGTGATGTTGCAAATATTTTTTGCAAAGCTTCTCTGTTCCATTTATACTTGTTTACTTTCCCCAGGAAATACCTTCATGTTACAGGATTTCACACCAGTGTGAAATAAATGTATGGTAGCCAGCAGAAGGGAAGAAAGGGGAATACAGGCCTTTCTACTGTGATACATTCCCATTTCAAACTCAAGTGCGAGTAGTTTCAGTGGTGGATTGTTAAACACACCATATGTCAAGTCATTGGTATTTCCTCCACTGTATTATCTCTAGCACCTGGTTTATGATGTTACTGGAAAGCATGAACATGCTTCTGCATGCAGACATAAGAGTTTTCACTGGTAGCAGAAGAACGCTGGAATCATGGTCTACAATGAACTTTCCCCTCCAAATTCCCACATGGTGAAAGTCAAGTATAAACTGGGTTTTTTGGTGGTTTTTTTTCTTTTTTTTTTTGGAAGGATGGTGTGATTGTGACATGGTTTTATACTTTCCAAAGAAAAAAAATCTCTTGTATTACTAAGTTGGATGTAGACACCTCTACTCCATCATGTGGGGAATAGGAAAGATGATGGATTGAAAATATAGATGTGGGTTTGCATCCAGACCAGAACTTTAAGGCTGAAGGATTTAAGTAATGCCTCCTGAAATAATTAGTTTAACTCAAATGTCACTACAATTTGGAGCCATATCCAAGGTTCTGCATTTTCAGCACAAACCTGTTCGGCAAAGCCATATAACTAAAGCCTCATTTTTATCTTTCCAGGCAGCCCAGACCTACTTGGGTCTGAACCACTAAGAAAAACCAGTGACCTAGCTGGAAAAATGCAATTGTGTGACCTACTTCCTCTGTTTGCATGTGTGGAACAAGACCACCACTATGCAGATCATGACCACTGCCTCAGCTGCTTTGGTTTGATGCCTTTCCATTACCCCAAGCACTTAAAAGTCATGTTTTTATATCTTCCAGAACAGAGAATTTTTCATCAGGTTAACTAACCAGACAAAACACATGCTCCAAGTTCCCACTGACTCTTTCCTACATGTAGGGTAAGATACACCCAGCTGGGATGGATGCAGCTGGGAAGAGTGCCGGAGGACCAGAGAAGTGCAACTTCTCACTGGCATCCAGCTGTCCCCTGCAGCCTCGTGTCATTTACTGTGGCCACTGCTGCAAACTAGACAGCCCAGACATTTGTAGGAGGATTGCCCTTGTCCTGTGAACTCAGGTCGCTGGTATATAAGGCTAACTCTGCCTCACCAGCGCTCTCGATTGATGAGCAACAGGGAGCAGGGAGCTCTGCTGGGCTGCTCTGTTTCGGTGTGCTGGAACAAGAAGCAGGTTTGTGCTGAACCAGAACTGCTAATGAAGTGTGACTAGGCTGCTTTTCCTTATGACCCTACGAGAGCTTTGAGGGATCCCAGTGAAAAACAAACTTCCTGCTGTTTACGTTCTGAGCCTGGAAACTCAAGACAAAAGTCTCTGTCAGAAGTAAAACTCTTGCAGAGACTTAATCTGTCTTGTCCTGTACTGCTACTTTCACATGTAGTATTTTTAATAATATTATCGCTTCATAGTTTCCAAGCTTCTGACTCCAGGGAGTGAGATGCTGTGCTGGGGCAGCCAGCAGACTCTTCAGAAAATGAGTGTTAGCACTGGGCTAACAGCTGGATGTTATCAGAAGTCTAATAAGCAGATCATTGTCCCCTTCCTTCACACTCCAAAATACTTATGGGATTAAGAGCCAGTAACTTTTTTCCTTCTTGGCAAGACATTTATTTCCCTGTAGCAGGTGTTCTTTTGTTCACATTATTCTTAGTTTGTTTTACATACAGGTAGTAACTACAGTGCTTGCAAAGAGTAGCCTAATGCTATAACCGATTTTCTGAAGAGTTGTACAAACATGTACTCAACTGAAAAGGATGGCAGTTCTGTGACCCCTTGAATTCTTTCCCTTTGCTGTGTATTTGGCATAAGCACACTGTGCCACTCAGTACTGTTAAATCCTGGAAAATGTCTTGGATAAGCTTCTAGAAAACCACTGGAGTATTATTTAAAGGAAAGACCTCTTTTTCAAACACACTGCACACAAGCTTGCCCTTTACCAGTAAAAAAAGACTTGTCTGTATTACTTTTATTAAGATTTCATGTAAATGAGCACTAAAACAGGGATGCTTATAAACTGAAACTGCTTTTTGAAAATCAGAAAAAACAAGCTGGGCAATGTTTGAGGAAGGGAGTGGATTACGTGGGATTTCATGATCAGAGCAACACTAACAATAAAAGTTAAATCTCTGTAAATAACCCTTAGTAAACACAGGATTAGGCCCGAGAGGCAGACACAGAAGACATGGGATTTGGAAATTCAGAAACGTGAATGACTTCTTGAATACACATAAAGAATTTTTGCCAAAGTCACACAGAGGTGTGTTTGCAGAAGACTCTGAATGTATTCCTAAAAACTGGCTATGATTGTTATTATAACCCTAAGAAAACAGAAAATAAAAATAGAAATTATGTGTAGAGCTGATTAATGAATGGCACCTATGCTCTGCAGCCCCAAGAATGGAATCACAAATTAACACTACCCATAAAAGTGCTGTTGACTTCAGTGGGATCAGATTTTCCAACCATTACTCTGAGCTTTAATATCAGATCCTGCAAACATTTAGACGTGCATTTAAAATTAATCCTTTTTATAATCGTTCTTGTCCATGAGAAACTGTCTGCTTTATTTTTTTAAAAAACTGGGTAATTTTTAGACCGGCTTCCTGAACTGCTGAACAAATCCAACATGCCTAACTGCCTTCAGGGAACTCTGCTGTCTCTTGATAGCTCTGCAGAGTAAAGAGCGATTCGTGTGATTAAACTTTGTGCCCTGAGTTATATACTGATCTCCCGTGGCCGTCAGGGTGGAATTTCAGTATCAGACAGATGAATCCTTCTCTGCTAACTTTTGCTTTAAATACCACCTGTTGGTTGCTGCTAGCAGCAGGACTGGGGACCAGATGGATCTGTGGTGCAATCCATGTACAGCCCCTGTATCTCTGGGTTGCAGCAAGCCAAAAGTGATGTAAGTCTTGATTTTTGTATAACCAAACCAAAAGACCAAGAAATGGAAAATAAATAGTTAGCACAGAACAAAGACAAGGAAAGAAGCCACACAAGGATTATCTGAGCTTTAAGCCAGTCAAACCTAATTCTTCCACACTTGGAATGACAAACTTGGGATACAGGCAATGCAGGGGGGACAAACAGATCTCTAAGTAATATATTTGATTCTTTCTCATAAATGCTGATATGAAAAAATTTCAGTCGAACTGAACAGTCATCTGAGCAGAAGAATTACAAGCAGCAGTGTACAACAGCTGGGAGCAGGTGCCTAGGGAGATAGGGGAAGGTAAGTAGAGCCAGACTTAATATCTTTATTATTAATGACCTGGAACAGGGTGTATAAACAGTATGTTAATGAAATTTGCAGATGGTAACAATGGGAACTGCTGCAACACCAATGGAAATGTAGAAACAGCATAAGATATCTCAGACTTTAAAATGCAGGTCAAAAATAAAGACTCCATGAACAGAGCAAAAATGAATTGCACTGTAAATTTTTAGGTGCAGAAAAGAAGTCAGAGAGCAGGATGTCAGTGAGACACACCGAAATGGAGCAGGCATCTTGATGCAAATTTCAAGTAGTCAAATCCAGCCCTTGAGCAGTGTCCTGTAGTGTACAAGAGCAAGTGAATTTATTTGACAACCAAACCAACTCCAGTTATTCAGAAGGCAGTTCAGGAGACAGCAATAAATCAGTGAAGGGGCGAAATTTATGATGAAAGATTGAAAGAATTAAATGTTAATAGGCTTGTCAAGAAGGTTCTGTATTTCAGAAGACAGCTGTGTGCAGTTTTTCAGATTAACACCCCAGCCACGGAGAAGAAATCTCTGAGATTGTGTAAATTAAATCGGTTAGCCATTGACAAAGTGTCATGTAACATCGCTTGCAGGTTCTTAATGGAGAGCTGAGTGTCCTTATCAAAGATACACAGTAGCTCTAACAGGATGAGGGAGCTTGCTTCCAGAGTACTCGGGTAAAGACTGTAGAACAAAACAGATCTTCATATCCAGCTTCAAAATCTATGAGATAGTAGGTTGGAAGAGCTAATGCACGTTGTTGTGATGTCTGTTGGTGTCTCATTGCACACTTATGATACACTAAAACCACAGTCACCAAAAAAAAAGCTGTAAATGGGATCTGTTAACTGGACCATGTGCTCAGTTTTCTTCACCCTAGAGAAACAGTTTTTCCCCTAAACATATTGTTGGATTTTGCTTTTAATGGTATACTTTTTTTTTTTTCCCCCACTATCTTTCAAAATTCCCAGCTTGAAGATGTCATCATGTTACTTCTATGCGAATGGTTAGTGGTCTGTTTGAAAACATTCTGATGAAAAGTACAGCGTATTTAAAGCTTCTTAATAAACTTGCTGTAAGCCAAGCCCCAAAAAGCAGCTGGTTCTCTGTTAAGAAATAAACCTATTCAGAGGCCCAACTGAAATAAACACCTGCCTAACGAGATGTAAGCATGGAAGGCACTGTTTTCAAATCAGAAGACCAATTTTCTGATAGCACTAGTATTTATCAAAACCACCCTAAAAAGTACCTAAGCCTAATAGTAGGTGTTTCATTCATCATACTTGCTTTGTGCACACTTAGGTAGCTTAAAAATCCTCAGTCTGCTTAGAGAAAATGTATTACTAAAAATACTTTGTTTATGAAAAACTTACTGAGCAAATAAACCATTTTTTCTCTCAGTAGGATTACTTCTTAAACTAAAAGTGGGCTAAACCCATGCCACAGAATAAATGTTTATTGGAGACCGCTAACAAGGAGATATTTGCTTGCTGAATACATAGTAACTGCATCAAAGCATATGGGAAGGACAAGACACAGAAAGTAGCAAGAAAGTCAGTTCCTTTTAAGTTTTGGCATGTTTTACCTTCCTGTTGTCTGCAATGTCTTTACAGAAAGGTGAAAACAGAGAACTCACTCCTCTTAGTTCTGTTAGTCTTACTAAAACAAACCACCAGAAGGCTTGATAGTCTTCTGAGAATGTGATCACACACTGGGTTTAGTGTTCTAGCTAAGTGGTTTCCAAGCTTTTCCATAGCTCCCTGTAGAAGTGCAGACCCTCGGTTTGTGTATTAAGTAGCCTAAATTCAAATTTGCTGTACTAAGTTATTTTTATGCCCACTTAAAAATAGTCTGTCAGCCTCTGTTCCACCTCAGGGGAAGGAGATTTGCAAAGCATAGGCTGAAAACACAATGCGGAATATTGCTGTACTCATTCCTTGCCTACGCTCCTCAGCAAACCGGACAGCAATCCCTTGAGAGTGTTTGCTAAGTGGAAGATACGGCTCTGCCTGTGTGTAACATGAACACAGAGTATACTCATGTATTTTAGAAACAGCAGAGTGTCTGGAGTCACATCTCAGGAAAAGAACTGAGCCCCCTTGGGGCTGTTACAGAGTCAGGATGTGCTTCCTTAGCGGTGATTCTTTGCTGAGGGTCCTCTGAGTGAACTTCACATATGACAATTTGCCCAAGCAACTTTCTGAGGGGTGATCTGTGCTCCCAGGTGTATGCGAGCTCCATCTCACGGCTCACTCCACCTCGTTCGTTTCTCTTTCTGCCCATCAGACGTATCCCTCAGACAAGCTGATTTTACGCAATTACTTTACATCACCTTACCTAGACGTCTACTTTAGCACCTTTCCTCTCGGCTGCTACTCGGTGCCGCGCTCACCCCTCACCTCCCCGATCATCCCCCGGGTACCGCGCAGGGAGAACCGGAGGATCCCGGCGCTGCTGCCCGTCCCACACGGGGACACCGGCCCGTCTCCCTTCAGCCCGCCAGGTCCCCCTTGAGGCAGCCGGACCCCCCCTTCCCGCGGCTCCCACAGTCACCTGTAAGCCCATGGCGATGCGCTGCGCATGTTGACGGGGAGTCGGACCCTCTTGTCGGCGGCCGGGCGTCCCCCGGCGGGGCAGCTGGCGTTGTGCTGGCGACCCGGCGGCTCGGGCTGCAGGGTGTGGTGGAAGGCGCTGAGCATGCCCGCCGCCAGCCGCCCGTACAGCTGCTCCAGCAGCTCCTCGGGCCGCTCTCCGCAGCTCCGGGTCCGCGCCGGCCGCTGCCTGTGCGCCCTGGCGGGCTGGGCGCGGAGCGGGAGCAGCGCCGCGCAGAGCAGCGCCAGCAGCGCCGCCGCCGCCCGCACCTGCAACGACGGCGCCGTCAGCGGGGACGGGACCGAGACCCGCCGGCACCGCCCGCGCCCCGCAGCCCCCGGCCCGCAGCCCGCAGCCCTTACCCTGCCTCGCTGCATGGCGGCCGGGCTGCTCCTCCTCGAGGGAGCCGCGGAAGGCGGCGGGACGCGGCGCCGCGCCGTGCCACTGGCTCTCCCGGCGGAGGAGCTGTTGGAAAAGTGCCCCGCGCCTCACTGCATCTCCCCTGGCCTCGCCTGCCAGGAACATGTTCGGCGGCGCTCACGGAGAGGTGGCGAGGGCTCGACGCCGGGCGCGGGCCGGTCCCGCTCCCCGCCGCGCTGCCCCCGGCCCCGGGACAGCCCCGCGGGCACGGCCGGGCTCGGTCCGCCCACAGCCGCCGGCCCAGGACCGGCCAGCAGCCCGGCGCTCCCGCGGGTGCCGTCGGCAGCCGAGCGCTCCCTCTGCCCCGCTGCTCCCCTCTGCTCCCGCTGCCCGCGGCACGAGTAGAGCCGGGTTCTACTCGGCCCCGCTGGGACACTTGGTGTCCAGGGCTCGAGAGTGAGGCAGAGCCAGGGGGACTTGGCCCGGTCAGAGCCAAAGGGTCAAGGCTGATGTGAAAAAAACGTGAGGATTTGCAGCTGGAAATAGCCCAGCCCTGGCTGTGTGACTGCAGCTGGGGAAGGGACCGCTGCAGCCCGGGCTCTCCCACTCACTTTAGAGCAACTGGCACTGTCCCTCGTAGGGGTCTGGAATCTGTGACTTGGCAGCACCTCTGGTGCATCTCTCCAGCAACATCCCTGCTGTATTGTTTCTCCAGCAGGCACTGGGGTGGTTGATGTCCTGCACAAAGACTGGGGCTGGCAAAGGTGAGGCCGCTTGGAGCTGTCTGTGGACCACTTGATCTGCCAGTTCCCCCTGCTCAGGTGGCCTGTGGCAGACACCCACTGCAGTGTCACTCTGCTCACCAGAAGAAGAGCCGCTTCAGAAGGTGAGAAACTTGCATGATACACATCTAGATGAGGCTGAGGTGAGTCTCACCTCTAATGACTTCTCCGTCTATTCTGCGCTGGCTGGCTGGTACTTTTAAAAACACACAATGCAATGGATTTATCGTTTCTGGCACAACCCACAAAAATAAGCATCTGTAGCACTCTGGGTCATAAAAGATGTGGTCCACTGAACTGGTCTGCATTAAAAACAGCCTATAGAATTTATCACTTGAATCAAATATTTCATGTGCTATATCTATTGAGGCATTTAGTGAAAGGATAGCTAATATGAAAATACTATTCAGGAATGAGGGAAAATGGGAATCATAAATCATACAAGGACTGATAAACCCCAGCTTTGTACCACAGAAATACAAGACATCAGCTTCACCAATCAGTCTGGAATTGGAACAGAATGAACTGGCATTTGTAGTGAAATGACTTGATTTCATGGTTTCTGAAAAGTCATCGAGTTAAGTCTAACTATGATTTTTAGTGATTTTGGCACTGTATGCATCACAGGTCAGTATCACTTATGATATCTTAATCTTGAACTGTGTGGGATTTGAATCAAGTTTTGACTCTCAGGAAGGAGTGTTTAAAATTGAATTAAAAACTTTCCTTTGCAGTCTTATCGTCAGATGAGAGACTGAGGCAAAGCAGATTCCATTGAACTCAGTCCAGCCTAACTCCTGAGCTCTGAGCTGCACCTGGCCTGGTAAATATTTATCACAACAGATCTTTTTATATTACTCTTCCCACGATAAACCAGTATCTTTTCTCAATGCTTTCTGAGTAGCGTAAGGATGTCACACTTGTTTTTGCAAAATGACTTTTATGCACTTCCTCTATATTGGCCTTTCTGGGAGAGGTCTGCCTCAAAAAAATCAGAGCAGATGAAGAGAAAACAATGGTGCAAGCATTAAATTGCCAGTGAATTTAAGGCTTTGAGTTTTAGCTAGACAATATTCTAATTCTGTACATTACTTGCATTTTATTGTCTTATTAACAATCTCATTGATTCAAATAAGAAGAATCACAGAAGGGAAGCAAATGAGATTCTATTACACAGGATCTGAAAGAGCACAATGCCAGTTCTCGTGGCATACTCTACCCCAGAGACATCCGAGTCATAAAAAATTCACTAATACATTTTGGCAACTTAGGTTCCTCCATGACTTTGAAAAATTACCTACCAGTGTCATTGTCATTGGTGTTGATTTATAATTTTCTCAGAATCTGAGGGGGGCTTAAAACATCTATGTAATGAAATACTGGAAAAAAGTATTTATTAATACAAAGTCTGTCCTCAATTTGATGCAATATATGATAGTATTTCAATCAATGAATTCAGAATAACAGGCATATGCACCTGTATGTGAATCTATAGGTAATTCCATGGCTCATGCTGTTTGCTAAGAGAAAACAGGGCAGTGAGATATTTTCCTTTGATGGCCTCAGCTGAAATTTCCCAGTGACAGAGCACAGAACATCCAGCCTATGCTCTTGACAACAGGGTCAGCTGGAGCAGCAACCCTCCATTGCCATGGGCAGCCCCTGCCTCCCTGCCTTGTGGTCCTCTTCCAGCCTCATGCCAAGGCCAGTAGTCCCAAATCTCACAAGCATCCAGGAGAAACCCATTGCAGGCTGGCTGTGTCACCATCTCCCCAGTACACAGGCCATTACCAGCCTGCTGCCCACCATCCTGTTCCCACCACATCATTGGGCTCGGTGCTAGGAATTGGTATCATTTTTCAATTCCTTATCTCTGTATCAGTGCCCGTGTAGAAAGTAGCACATCTCTCTGGCTGAGTGGCTGAGGAAAGGAGTGAACCATGGTCTGGTCATGTCCTTGGGTGAGCCTGCAGTTCTAGAGGACAGAGGAACAGCCACCATTTGTTGCAGCGCAGGCAAACCCTGCCTGGGCCCCACTCTTTGAAGTGCAGCAGCCCTCCCTTCCCTGCCCTCCTCCCTGCCCTCTTTCCTCACCCCTCCCTCACCCACCGGCCTCCAGTCATAACTGTTCTTCTCAATAGTGCCCCAAGCTTCTGGTGTTTCCCCTTAGTGTTTCAACAACATACTATCTTAAACTTTCCACTTTCCTGACCCAAATGTATTACAAATGAAGATAACAGTTCATCTCCTTATATGCAATCATTTAATCTACGAATTATAGCTTGATCCAATCTTCACATTCTATTTTGCTGGATTCTGGTGAGCTTCATGGTATGCCTTACCATTTATTATCCTCCTTTATTGACCTTACATTATCCCTTTTTGACCAAAACAAAGAAGAAATGTCTTGAGAGGAAGGGGAAGAGAAATTTGTCACCTATAGAAGAGATAGAAGGAAAAGTATTTCTTTCACTTTTACATAATAGTCTAAATACTCTTTCTGGCAATTGTCATTCAACATTTATACTTGGGAGTGGCATCTGCCTCTCTCCTGAGATTATCACCATAGTGATCAATGCCAGATAATAAGAATTTCAGTTCTACAAATCCCTGCTATGAGAAAGTCAGGATGTTCAAAAGAAAACTAAGCTGTGCAAGAGTAAGGCAGACGTTTTTAGTGAGTTTGTATGAATAAGAGGAAACATTTTCTCCATGTGGTTCCATCACAATGTTAAACACTGAAATGTGTTTAACAAAAAATACACAAGGTTTGTGTCTTCATTGTCCCAGACACATTAACAAGCAACAAGCAACCTTGTCAGGACATTTTCCTGGTTGGGATTGTTGTCTTCCATAGCCACCCTTGCATGACAGCTGATTCCAGATACTTTGGCTCGCACATAAATAAACCACATTATTATGACAAGTGTTATTAATGACACCACATAATGCACTTGTCACAGCAATGGCAGAACTGCCCTGAACTGGCATATTCCAGATGTTTATCCTCATCCTGCTACAGCAGTGTGTATTAATGAGGTCCTCTCTCTATCTGAAATAACGATGTGAAAAACATTTTCAAAATCATCTTATAGACCTTCAAGTTGAACAACTTGTATTGTGGGTGGACCAAACATTCAGCTGGCATCACCAGTAGGCACAGATCTTCAGACAGAGAATTAAATTATTCCCCAAAGGTACCCTTCTCCTTCACATTCTGTTTGCAGATAACCTGTCACCCAAATTGTTCTGTCCCCATTCATCTTCTCTGCACTTGTAAGCATTGTAATACCACGTTGCAGCTTCCACTGTGTAGCATCTTCTACAGCAGGATCTCAGCACTGAGATTTAGAGTTGTTAGGCAATTCAGCATTGCAAAGTGAAATTCTTGCAAAGTGAAAAATCCCCAATGGACTTCATTTTGCAAAGGTGGAAACCGAGAAGAAAACAGGTTAAAAATAGCCTTTCTACCAAAAAGATGCCTTTGACATCAAGAACAATCAAAGCCTAGCAAATTAAATTAATTTCTTACAGTCTCAGACTATGCTAGCAAAGAACCAAGAAGAGAAACAGCACTTCCTCATAATACCTGCAGATCTATTTATTGGTAATTCCAAGCACAAATACAGTCTGGTTGGAGGGGGCTTGAAGCAACCCAGTCTAGTAAAAGGTGTCCCCTCTATGCATGGTGAGTTAGAACTAGATATGCTCTTCTAGTCAAAACCATTCTATGATTCTATGAACTTTCTATCTTTTCTTTGTACAGTTTTTAATTCCCATGTTACTCCAGAATAGCTTTCTTTTAAAAGTAACGAGTTATGCAATCTGTAGTGAGAAATATTCAAAGTAAAACATGAAATATATGATTGAGAATACTTGGATACTGTGAGATTAGGCTTCTTTAGAAATAAATAAATAAACGACTACCCAAGTAATCGTTTACGTTTGGCTACTGTATATTTTTCATTCATGTAAAAAGAGAAAGGCAACTTTGTATGTAACTAAATCCAGCAAATCCTGAGGAAGATCTCAAGTCTGAGAGGTCAACTGAGGGTTGTTTAATATTAGGACCAATACATTCTTCCCAATAATACAAGCTAACACAGCTCATGAGTCAGTTCCTCAAGAAGTTTAGCATTTTTCTAAGTTTAATACTGCTACTCTTCTAATATAAAAGAATAAATTAATAGCAGTCCTATTGCATTTGCTAAAACTTTATTTAGGAATTTTAAATGATTGATCTGCTAATTTCAGAATTATAAACACAAAGTTTGGGCTTAAATGTTGCTGGAAGCACATGCCCACAGTGTGGTTTCTGGAGACGGAGTCTGTTTTGTGCAATCAAACCTGAGGAAATGTTTCTGCTTGAATTTCTGGGATGAAGGTAGAATTATTTAGCACACCCAGTGCTTCCACTCTTGTGGTTTCTGAGACTTATTACAAGACTAAGGACATCCTACATGGCAGCAGGGAATGTAACTCATTGCACCTGAGCTAAATGCCAGCCAATCTCCAAGACAGGGGCAGGATGATCACATCAACATAGCACAATAATCCCATATAACACAGATAATTAAATTAGACACAACACCCCCCTGGTCTGGCCATGCTTCCTTCAAGACCTGAGCTGTCTGAATAGTGAAGGTGTGTTCACCTCCTGACAGCTTGAGGCCTTCCAACAACACACTGACACAGCACTTTGGACATGCATGCAGCTTCTTTCTCTACAGGTTCCAGTGTATTAGTCCCCATCAGGGATCACTCTCCAGCCTTGGGTCTAGGTGGGGATGTCACATCTTGTATTCACTCACACAGAACATCTTGCACCAAAGAAGGAGGAAGTTGCACTGAAACTGCTTACGAAGAATGGTTCCTTGCCCAGGCTCACCTGTGGATGATGCAAGGCAAGTGTCTGGGGGATCACCTGTCATGGTCCAAAACTGTACTCCTGTGCACCCCTGTGCTACTGGCCCTACAGTACAGACGGTTACACATCAGCTCCTCTGCTCTGGGCTTGCCCTGGCAACACTGCGATTCCAGTAGAGACGTAGCCATAGTTAACACGGTTTTGAAGTAGATGAACCCGGGCTACATCACTTTGACTGTCGGCAGGACTGATTATTCTGGTGTTGGAGCTGGATCACATGGCTTTCTGTCAGTTCAGAACAAGCTCAACTGTGCTTACAAAGTAACATGCAAATACATTATAACCCAGAGCATTATATAATCAGATCCTCATGCTATAGGAAACAACATGTTCCAGAAGTTCCTGGGAGTTTCTGCAACATGTTGCAGAAGCGTCTGTGAGTTTGTGCAGGACTGGAACAAATGTGCAATTCCTTGTAATCCACAGGATTTTACATAACATACAGTTACTTAGGACAGATTGAACCAAGAAACTGCTGCCAGTCAAAATCTCTCTGATGTCCATAGGAGTGTTTCTACAGACTAAGTTGTGAACCATATCCCAAAGTTATTAGTAATTCCTACCGCTTTATCACGAACAAGTCTCTGTGACTGCAGTGAGTAGATGCTCTACGCAAATGTTTTTGTATTAGAAGACCATGACAATATCCCGCCTGTCTCCTCTTTTGCACTGTTTCATGGGTTCATTTATGCTTCCTGCCATGGTCCCAAATATTTCCTCTCAGTGTGATAAGTCAGATATAACACTGCCTTCTGTAGCTGAAAATGCTCCCTCCCTCCTGGCACATTGCATCCTGGGGGTCCAGGTCTTCCAAGACTAAGCCTGACAGAAAAGAACTACTGTGACATCCAGGAATATGTCATTCCATGACCAGAGCAATAGATAGAGCAGGACTGAGGAGCAGACAAGAGGAAGACTTGGAGAAGTAAGATAGGTGCCGTCCACATCCATCTCACGTTGTTTTCCATCCCTGAGAAGGATCAGGCCCCATAGCTTTCTGTGTCTCTCTTCTTTGATGAGACCCTTGGGATGTTCCATAAGCCGCTCTGCATATGTTCTGCTCATCCCACCAGGAGGAAGCTGGTGCAATTCTAGGCTGAGCGCTGCACCAGTGCCATGGGAAGCAGGTACATAGGATGCAGCTGTACCATAAACCCCACAGGACAACATTCCTGACCACTTGTAGAGACACACTACGAGGCTGGGCAGATGTTTTTAAAATGTGGAAGGAACCTTTTGTGAATATATGAAGAGACCTCTCCAGTGTCACTATCTGGGAAACAATCTGAGCACCAACACCAAGCACAGGAAACACCAGCACTGGAAATTTTAGAAGACTGGATCCTTGCATTTCAAAGTACAATAACCAAACTATTAAACCAAACTCATGCCAATGTACTAAAAACAAACCACCTCAGTGGACTAGTTTTGCAAGTATTTATTACGAAATTCTGAACACCCAACTAATATTTTTATCAACCAAAAGTGATATAAATCAGGAATTTAACATGTCTCAGTAATGTCATGT
>NW_020955202.1:2267325-2452892 GCF_003031625.1 Empidonax traillii
AAAAAAAAAAAAAAAAAAAAAAAAAAAAAAAAAAAAAAAAAAAAACAAAAAAAAAAAACAAAAATAAGGAGGTTGCCAAGAGACTGCGAAATGGCCCTAGTTCAGCTGAGCACAGACTAAAGTTAAGATTCTTTCTTTGGTATCAGTGCTAAGTGCTTTGTTGAACTGGGGTCTTAAAGAAGACCAAGGTCACATCCAACATTTTCAGAAAGTCAGTTCACAGGCCTTAAATAAATTCTGGCTTTGGATGAAGGATATGGCATTTTCAACCTTATAAGCAATGCTTTGAGGTATTTAGCACTGAAAGGTGAAATTTTACAGGCTTCTGTGTTTCATATGATTATCATATCTATCTCTGGAAGGAACAGCTTCATGCATCTGATATAGTTTGCAATGAGTTTGAGTACCTGTGTAGATTTTATGCATGAGTAAAATAACTTCACCATTTTTTTAAAATCAATTATAAAAGACACCGCAATTTCAAATACAGGTTTTTAATATAATGTACCATGTATCCAAAATATTTCCCAAATAATTTATCAAAATCCACTACAAAATCATAATGAATGAAAGTTTATCAGCTAAAACTTTTACAGGCATTAAAAAAAAAGTTGAGGGGCCCATATGCTATTCTGGAAGCAGATCATCTCCTAGTTCTTCATCAGCAAAGTCATCTTCCTCAGTTCTTTTTCTTGCTGCTGTTCTTGGTCTTTCTGCTTGTGGGCCAAGTGGATCTGTGTAGGAGGCATCTGGGATTTAAATAAATACATTTGAAATGGTTACCTGCAAGTAATTTTTATCACTGCACATCTGTAAGGTGTCTTTGAAATGCAGACCAGAAAAAGCATATGAACACTGAAGGAGAACAAAATATTGTATTTAGGAACTGACAAAGGGCACCAGAGCGAAGTTCCTGAGTGCTAGTAATAGAAGCCTTTTTTCCCACCTTCTTTTTTTTTGTTCTTTAATAAATTTCTATTGATTATGTAACAGTGAGAAAAAGACTTTGGAAAAGTGCAAGGACAGCACGCTTGATGACTTGTTTAAAGAACAGCTTTTTAGGAAGTACCACATTCCATATGGAGTTGAGTTTTTAGAACCCTTTGAAAATTCAATCTTATTGAAGATTTTATGACTGCAGCCTCACAGAAACTGATTCAAAAGATGCAGAAGACAGATATCGAAAGTAATATAACATGAGCCACATTTCCCAATATTTACAACTGCTTTATAGTGAGCTCTTAACAACTAAGCTAAAATCTCATTCTAATGAGGAAAATGTTTCCCTAATTATCTAATTTTACATGCTCTTCCAGTAATTTATTTTTTCCTCTCCCCTTATTTCTCCACTCTGTGAGAGCCAGGAAAGTAAGAAGGCCTAAGATGTTCACTTGCCTATTTCTTTACTGCTTCTACTTTCATAGGGTTCATTTGTTCCAGGCAAAGCTTTTAGTTTGGCACTCAGTCTTTCCCCTTTGGTACCACCACTGTCTGGGGAACAGAAAAAAAAAAAAAAGGAACACAAATAACATGCTGTTATATTCTGTAAAATCATGATACAAGAACAACATCAATTTAGCTACTACTATCTGTCAAACTAGGTTTGGATGAAATCATCTTTTCATGGTGGATACAGTACTCAGTTGTAATAGTGGTCTTTAAAACACAACGGACCCAGTGTCCATGCATGTGTGTGTGTTACAAGTTTTTTAAAAAATATATACAACCTTATTTACTTTGGAGTAAACACCTTAAAATATTTCTGCTTCAAATGCTGATATTTCAGTTGATTATAAATCCCAGTCACATTTTGGAGTTAAAATAAGCACAATGAATATAAACACCGTTACAGGGTATACAGGACATTTCCTATGTCTGTGTGCTTACCAATATATCAGTGTGATCCACCTGCTCTGCACTGTCAAGGTTAAATACAACACTAACTTCGCTTCTAATGAGAAGGGTATATTTGACACGTGCTGTCTGCATGGCAGGCAGGCACAGTTCATGTATACAGACCATCCTGGCCCTGCATCTTGCTGTAAACACTGTGCTGGCAGCTCAGCTTGCAGCGGGGCCCCAAGGAATGTGTCGGCTCCAAGGGCTGCCTCCTGCCCAGACAACATCAGATTAACATTTCTCTTGCCACAGCAGTATTCCAGACACTTAAAATATTCTGTACACCTCTCAATCTCTTTTTCACATTAATGGCAAGCTTTCAATCTCATCTGCTACAACAGATTTTTAGGATATATATTTTCTACTAGGAGAAAACATTTCGAGTTTGACTTGATATATTTAGAAGGCAGGACGTGCCATACAGCCAAATACAAACGTGCTCATTTACAACACCAAAGAACACCGTCATTAAAAGTCTTCCATCTGTAAGGAGGAAAAATGGGTTTCATTCAGTAAACACTAATTACAAAGTCTGGACTTGGCAACACATTTCCATTGCCTTATTTACTATAAATGTTATTTTAATAAATATCGCTACAATTAAAAGGGAAAAAAACCAAACAAAAACCCAAACTTCTACAAAGATGACAAACCTTAATTTTTCTATAAATACTATTGCAGACTTCCATTTGCTCAGCCCTAAACTGGAAGAACAATGTCTCTGCTCCAAGAAAGATATGCTACATACAACCACATGTCAAACACTTAATAAGTTCACAAGACACAGATTACAGATGAAATTTCAAAACAAGGAAAATGTATTTTTCCTTGTAATGTAAATCCACCTCCCTCAGACCAATTCTCACTGACAGGCTTCATGAAAGAAGTGAATACTTAATGAAGGACTTGAAGAAATGGAGAGAAATCACTGGGTTGGACTAGGGGGGCTCAATCAAAGGGTTGTGAAACTACAGAAAGGGACAGCCCTTGAGTTTAGCAGGCTCTGGACAGGCCTGTGCAACAAAGATGGTGTGGATGAAGATGTTTTGAGGACAGTTTAGAGGAAAACACAAAATTATGACAAGGAGAAAAACAGTAGGATAGATGTAGGCACAGAGTCTTGTGCAATGGAAAAGAAATAATTTACAAGATAATGAATAAAATTGGAAGAAGCAGTAAAGAGTTGCAAAGACAGGAACAACACAGCAGAAACTAATCTAGGGGAAGACTGAGCTAGTCAAAGAAACTCCACAGGTTTAACTGGTTGTTTCCAGAATGGAAGAACTAGGTATAATGAAAATAAAAGAGGAAGAAGATGGCATATCAAAGGTTTTTGACTGTGAAGGAGGAAAACACATGGGGTTTAGTGATACTACCAGAGGAAAGTGAAAGACTTTATATTAACTAAAAGAAGGAAAAGTAGCATGGTAAACAAACCAAACTGGCTGGGATAAACATAATATCCACAAGCTACCTGGACATCTCATTACCTAAAAATATACCATTGAAAACAAAGGCTTTCTTGGACATCCTAGGACCCTTAAGCTTTATTAGGGCTATGTCCAAGCAGGGAATTATGCAGTAAGTTCAAAATTTGAAGCCAATTTCCCTTTCGTTTTCTCTCCCCATCTACTGGATGTCCAATCCTGCTCCCCCTTCCATAGCTCTGACGTTCCTTAAGCACATATTGCTATGACTGAGTTGCCCCAAATGGCCATGCCTGTGGGTGTTCAGCCTGTGACCCTGGAGCCTAAGCTCCTCTTTCTGTTTACGAGCTAACACAGTACACGGAATTGTGCAGTGCTGTAACAGTGAGCAAATGTAACTCTTCACACAACTAGAGCTCCTCAGGCTTCAGACTTGATTCAGTCGGCCAAACACATTATTTACTGTTTTTAATGGACCAACTCACCAAAGAGCAAGATTAATGCTAGAAGTAGTGCAAGGAAAGCAGCAAGAACACAAGAAAAGGAACGGAAAAGAAAGGAATTGCTGAGAGGGGGTGGGCTGTTCCTTCCAGAAGCTGCAAGCTATTTGATCAATACATCCTACCTTGACTAAATACACCCTGGAAAAAACTGAGTAGGTGTCTATGTGTCCTCTTAACACTTAAGCAGCAAGAACATATGGGTACCTTACTAGATTAAAAGTCTATCTCAATTGGCTTATTGTCCATACAAAAGATCACAGGATGCTGAGGGAAGAGTGTCTTAAGTAGAGCAAACATATACAGTAGCTCTCCAAGAATAATTTCCCAGCCTCCAAGAATTTGTAAATCAATGGGGCAGCTCTTCGTGTTAATAATGAGACTGATTGATTTATTCTTCAAGAACTTGTTCATTCTTCTCTTGTGACCCTGTGAAATTTTTGCATGTGTAAGAACCTGAGGTAAGGAGTTCCACCTTCTGTTTCCTCTGAATCTACAACTCTAGCCCCATCTCACCACCAAAAGGAGCATCCTGCCCTTCCTGCCCTGTGTCGTATCCCCTTCCATATGCTGTCCACCAGTAGTAGGTTCTGTTGGAGCACTTTCCTGATACATTTAAAAGTAACCTAATGAGAACCTCAGCAAAGTAATGCAGCTCACCTTATTTCTAGATGAGCATTGTATCTTCAGCAAGAGTGAAGGCAAGGTTAACACCTCTGGTAGCAGCCCACAGTTACTTTAAATTAGGTTAATTAGGACTGCAATATGCTCTGACCATACCTAAAGACATGGAAGAGGATCATCTTTCCTTTGAAAGTTAAGAGATGCTTGACAACATCTGCATCACATGGAGATGTCAGACAGCAGCTCAGGAAGAGAGAGGTCTGGCGTCAGTGCCTTCCTTCACCTGAGGGAGTTCAAAACCAGAGTTCCAGCTTTCAGGAGGAATGTCCTAGTTGTTGAGCCAATTGGGGTAAGCTTTTCTTGACGCTCTGCCATGGGAGACAGGATTTGCCTGCCAATATGGCAGCTACTAAAAATTCTGTTGACCATTTAACATGATCTGCTGGGAGTTTAAATCTCATTTTGAAGTTACTTTTTCTAGTTCTGTTTGCAGATAAATCATCTACATGTTTTTATCCAGTATACATTCACACATAATTTGGCAATGTTAAGGAATACAAGCTTGCAATGCAGACTTCAGGATTTTGGTATCCTACAGTGAAGAGAAATTCAGAGAAGAAATTGTTTTTAAAGCATTTTATCACAGACATGGATACTTTTGGGATGTGAGTTTTACAGATTCTACTCACCATTCCCTGTTGCCCTCACTCTATCCAGGAAAAAGATTTTATACGTATTTCAGCTTTTGGATTAGGGAATGGAACTAGCTTTCACCAAAGTAATACACAAAAGAAAATAAAGTTAACGTTGGGTCAAAGGATAATAATAAAAACTCTGGATAAAAAGATTCGAAGTTCCTCTCCACTAATAACACAGCTTTGAGTGTTAATGTCTTTCTGATTGCACTTGCAATCAAAGGGCTACAGGTACATGTTTCTCAAACTGCAAATCAATTCTACCTGCACTACTGTATTAACTGTACAAACACATGCTCCTAAATAAAAACAGCTTTTGAATAATGGAAGACCACTGCCAAACTAAAACGTTCTCTGTATAAAAGGAAGCCTTCACTGCAGTAAATACCTGTTCCTTATTAACTTTTTGTGTTTTTATTAATTATGTTATTATTATAGTTCATGTGGAGGCCAGTCCCTGTGTATTCACTTTGGGGTGAAAATGCGGACACACACACACACAGACTGACTGCAGGAACGTGACTCCAGGTTTCAGTTGAAAAAGCAACAGTAACTGATTAGGCAGAGTTGGTCAATATATTTTTAAAATTTGATTTATAAATAAATTTACTCGGTAAAACAATTATACTTGAGACTTGGATTATCATGCTGACATGATCTTCCCCTCAGCAGCCTTAACTGCGGACTATGCATACAAAGACATAAATAATACACTCTGCACGCTGATATCTTTTACAGTGCATTCTTTCCTCTCATCTGTTTAGAAGTCATGGCCATAATACTATATTTAGGATATTTAACTTATTCTATTACAATATGTTCCATTCATTTAGATTTGTTCAACATCTTACAGAAACTAATTTGAATTAATTCCTCCACAGAGAATTTGGAGGGGAAAGAAAAGAATCAAAGCATAAAACTTAGTTTTAAAAGATGGTTAGTTTTATATGGCAGAAAAATAAATAAAGCAACATAGTTCAAGAGTAATCCTATTCTGTAATAATCCTGTAATAATTCTGTAATAATAATTTTAAGAACTGATATCTAAAAGATTCTAAATCTTTTTATGTGTTTCTGTACTTCCTGTGTCACATGATACCCGTCTATACTCCAACCCATAAAATCCACAGTATTTGTATTTATTTTTTAAAGGAACCTCACTAGTTGCAATTATAGTGATGAGACTACTGCACTTGATATTCCTCCTATATCAAAAAGGATGTAAATTAGAATTTTTAATACCATTTTACTCATTGGGAAAAAATAACAAAGGCTATGGTTGTTTGGTAATCCACCTCCTCTGCAAGTTGTTTGTGTAACAAAGTGCACAGTGGGTTAATGCTCCACTAAATCCAGAATGCCTTCTAATGCAGCTTTGTGTATCCTTCATATTTCGAATGGAGAGACACTATCTTTGGAGAAGAACGGGCATTGGTTTGACCAAAGAGAAGTTTAGTGTAGAAGGCAGAATATTACATTAAAACTGTGAAATGGCATGGGAAGTCATGCAATTTTTAACTACACTGCAGGTCATTTTGATCTGATGTGTCAGTTCAGCTAACTCTTTAGGTGAGTTCATAGCAGAAAACTTAAGGATATTCTTTTCACTATTAAGAAAACTTTTTTCTATTTTGCACACACAGCCAATGGAACCATCCCACAATGACTTTTAATTAAAGAGGCATCAGCAGGCACACAAAGCCTAGAAAATATAAGTGATCATGAGGTCCTGGCTGCAGGTACCAAGAAAATCTCTTGCCTCTCAGTCAAGATTATCTGGGATGCCTACAGCCACAACATCTATAACGTGCTTCCATAATATATGAGAAAATCCCTATGGGATGGTAAGGGGTGTTTGAAAACGGGATGGACAAACCCATTTCTCCACCGACACCATCACCAGTGAAATGAAAAAGGGAAAAGACACCTAAATTACTCTCACATGGTTTCCTTTCCAAATTCATCTGGCCAGGCTTAGCTAACAAGGAGAATGCAAAGTGCTCAGCCTTTCATCTTCTGAATTCAACACTGCTTCTTTGGGCTCCTGTCCGAGACTCCACGGCTCCTCTCATCCACTACAAAACCACCCATTCAGAGAGCTGGGCAAATGCAGAGACCAAGTAAACACTGCTATGGCAATGTATTCCTTAAAGTCACACTTTACATTATCTAAAGGCATGATGCTATTAAACAATAAAAATCTCTTATGGTCGTGAATACCACAGTGCCCTAACTTCTAAGTTCTGGATGTTACCATCACATATCTGCAAAACACAAAAAATGAGCATGAAAACAAGAAAATATTGTTGGAAAGGAAATCTTCGAGAACTGCCTAAACTCTCAGCTTCCTTCAGGGCTTTGTGGTGCTTTGTTTTTATTTTTTTTTAATTTTTCTTTCTCCTTTCATATAGTAAAAAGAATAATTTTAACAGGACCATATCAATGTCCTCTCCTTCCAACATAAATCAAGTAAGATTGAAAATCATAAATCTGATAATTGTGGGGAGAAGAAAATTTCACTTTTTATAATAAGAGTGACAAATGTGTTCAGTTTTAGGTAGGGGTTTTAGATTTAATGCACATCTTCCTTACACAACAAGAGCAAACTTTAACTGATGTTGATATAGATGTCAGTTTTCTTGGGCTCCCTGCTACCATTCGGTGTACCATTCATACATACACTAATCCTGTTGTTCAAATTGTGCTTTGGTGCATCTCTTACACCTTCTGTTTTAATTTATATTGGCAAAGTAGTGGATGCCCTTTGAAGTACAAACCCTGCTGGCTTAGTTCTCTTTCCTCTTAGCTTCCTCTTTAAAAGCAATTGGAGATCATATTTCCTAGACCAAGGAAGTCTGAATTATTAATACTCGTAATACAAATAACTATATAGGGACAAAATACTTTGGGGGGAAAAAAAAAATCAGTTAGGAATGCCAGCAAGTATGGGGACAGTGAGCTGGTAAGAGGAAAGAAATAAAACAGGCATCATACCTAAAATATCTGGAATGCATACACACTTCATTTAGCTAGTAAGTATGTTAATTTAGCTAGTAAGCACTAAGCTAAGGAGGATTCCATGCTTCACTGGGTTCCGTAATGATGGCAAATCCCTCATACAGTGCAGAAAAATGATCCCTTTTGGTCTTGGTAACACCACTGGAAAAGACTAATCTTAAAAAGTATACAATTTTTTTTTTAATTCTTCTTTTGAAGTCAGTTATCAAAAGCATACTAAGATTATGAAATAAAATAACCCATGTTTATGTTTCACATGTGTCTTGATACAGGCCGCGTACCAAAATTCATTAAACTCCAAAAATACAGCTCATCACCCAGCTGAATAATGCCAAACATTGGACAAAATTACTTAGTAATCCTCAGTAAAAGGCAGACAAACTACAACATAGTCCTTAACATCTGATGCTGTGAGTGTGCATTTTCTTCACTGATAAGGCTCCCCAGAGTCAACATTACCAGTTAGAATGTGCGTAACGCCTTTAACTTGTGCTAAAAATACATGTAAGTATCTCACCACAACTTTTAATTAAGAATCCCAGCAGACAAGTTAACTCCAGCCTAAATACAGGACCTTCTTTGTACCTCTGCTTGTTTGCCGAGTCATTTCCAGAGAGGCTGGATCTTTGGCACTGAATTTGTATAATGAAGACTTGTCAAACGTGCTCCTATACGGACTTGTTCCCAAACTGAGTTTTTCCATTCTTTCATATGCTTGGCATAATATCTCCAGCAACAATCTAAGAATTATTGATAGGGCAAATTCTAGGTCAATTCTGCCCCTGCTTACCCTCTCATTCTCTTTTTTGATTTTTTTTCAATTTTAAAAAAAAGGACAAATTTTCATAGATACTTCTGTCTTTAAAAGAAGTACTGACAAACTGGTAGTAAAGGGGATAAGTGTTGTTTTAGCATCCTTTCAGCCTGATCAGCATTCACATCTTTTGCTAAATTGTTGACTCACTCTCTCCTGGTAACATACACCTTTTTCACTAATGAGGGTGGGGATAATTACCAAATAGAGCTGTAAGATAACAGACCCTTTGTGCCCTTTGCCTACATGTGCCATGTTTTGCACAGCTGTAAATATCCTTGCCTGCTACCAATGCTGTTCTTCATTTCTATTCATTATAAGCCAAAGTGGATCTTACTTTATGACAGAGAACAAGGATCAATCCTGTCTCACACCGATGTTTTTTTGGCACATCTAGCTGGCTGCCTGATCACAGGGCTTATGTAACACAGGCCAGACCAGAAACATTTCCATTCCTCTCTGTTACCAAATCAAGGAACTTCACTCCAAGAATTACTTTGGCCTGAGGCCCAGAACAGGTAAAATTCAATCCTAGGCGAATGGAGGGTCTTTTAGATATCAAGAATGACTTAAAAGCTTCTCTAGTGAAACTACTGAACTGAAAAAGGAATGAGATTTCTCCTAAACACCCAACACTCACTCCTAACCCTTAGAGAATCCAGGAGAGCAATCTTCGTAAATGTAACAGCATTCTAAGATCATCTTCAGATTACACTAATAATTTCCATAACTTTTCACGGCCCTGTAGAATTTGATAAATGTTGTAAAATATCTGCTATGTAGATGGAGAAATAAAGTTACCAAATAAGAAAAAAAAATCATAAATTATTTCTCTGTAAAAGGAAGAGAGGCAAGAATTTACAGGGGATATGAGACCCATCAATATTAAGAAAAACTAAAAGCACAATGCAAAGAAGCCATTTCCTTTTTGAGTCAAAATATGTGGGCTTTTTTTTCCAGGTGGCTGAAGTAGCCTTAAGTCTGCTAGTTTCCTTAGAGTGGCAGTGGGGAATAGTTAGGTTTACTTTAGTAACATCTCATGGATTTAATAACGGGAGGAAAAAATCATTAGCTCTGCAATATACAGGCTACCTAGTGCAGAAAAGACAAAGCAGGACAGTTTCCTGACTAACACTCGACGAGTTTTATATTTATGAAAGTCAGCATTGTAAATCTACAGAAGCAGAGAGAGCAGTCAGTGAGCAAGCTTTCCTCTAGGGAAGGCTCTAGTACTTCACTTCTGCTACACTGGGAAAAGGGGAAGGAAGAACTCTAAAGACAGTAAGGGTACGTTATCCTTATTACGGAGTTGGTTGCACAGAACTGCCTCTTAAACTTGTAACAAACACCTGACAGTGGATTAGATGGTGGGCAAAAAATTCCCTTTCCTCCATGTTCAATAAAGAAACAATGAATTCCTGGTTTTCATGGCTTATGTGTTCTGTTTTGTTACCATAAATGATTCCTTACAGTAAATATTCCAAAGTTAATGGGATAAAAGTGTTCAAATACCAAGTTAATGAGATAAAAATGTTCAAGTCCTCAGTACCAAAAAACCCCAGAAATTTAGCCTTAGAAATACTCTGAGATCTGTATATAAAACACAAATGTTGGACCAAATCCATGCTACTGTACCAGTTGTGGTTTCATACAGCAATGAGATAATCAAAAAGTTCAAAACAAAATTTGTGAAGTACTTCCATATTGCTCAATACATATTTGTGTGCATTTCAGAATGTAAAGAGGCTTTACAAACACTTTCAGAAAAACTGTTTTCTTTAGGATCCTGACAAATTGCACATTTAAGCAGAGGCCTCGAGTACTTACCACCACCTCCTTCTCTGCGGTTACGTGCACTGCCATCTCTGCCAGACTTAATGCGCTGGGGAACAGTGAAAAAGGTTTGAAAAGAACAGAACAAAAATCCCCATTTAGTAATATATATATATAAAATAAATATATTAGAGATAATTATTGAAAATTCAACTTAGCTTATTAATAAAACAGTAGAAGAACATTAAACTACTTACTATACTGCAACTAATAAACCCTGTATTTTCAACATACAAAACTGTCCTTAAAATCATTGTTAAATGCAATGTTTACGTAAAACAAGAGTTCTGTGAAATTCAAAAAGAATATCTCAATAAATTATTTTTCTTCAGATAAAATTTATACAAGGAATGTGCATAAAAATAGTTCAGATGTTTCTTTGTGAAGTACAGCTGAAAAAACAGGCAATGTAGCCCTCCTTGCATCAGTTCAAAGTAGCCTCTGCCTATTAACATCTTGTAAATCCCATAAGCATTTTATTATTGTAAAGACTCAAAGGGGAGAAGTACGGGAATCTATAAAAGGAACTATTCACCCTATGGATCTCAGACTTTGAATTCTTGGCACAGCACTGTATTTTACAGCAAAATTTAATTTGCTGTTGAGTGTTAAATGCAAGATAAAGGTGAGGGTAAATACTTTTAAAAGCTGTGTTTAAAAAGTCAGCTCTCTTGCAAAGAGGAAGGTACCATAAACATCTTCCAGCTGTGTTTTTTTTTAAGTGTTACTCGAAAACTTTAACAGTTTATCAAAGCAATACCTCTAGACATGGCAGACTCAGCTCCTCCTGGCAAAACACCAAATTTCTCACGCATGCATCTTGTCAATTACAAGAATGTGTATCTCAGCAAGGGACTTTTTGATAGGTAGGTACAAAAACTTGGTGTTTAAAGCATTCAGATATTAATACAGTATCTCTGCATCTTATTTCAAAATATGACTTCAGGACCTGAGTAAAACACATGTGCACACTACCCAACCACGTCTTCAGGTCAGTTACTGAAGCTTCTTCACCCATTTTTCACCAGAAAAATATAATGGAGTCTGGCAAAGTTGGAATGACACCAAAGAAACGAAAGAACTTTCAAGATTCATGCCAACAGAAAAAGGAAGAACTCCTAAATCAAAACTCACAGGAGTCAGACAGGAAAGCATCAAGCCTAGTGTGAAACCGGGACTAGTCTTGGAGCAATTTAGTCTGGAACCAGAATTTCTCATACTTTTTATTTATTTTGGGAAATCCTCAAGTCTATAATATGTTCTCTGAATTTTGTATTAAATATTGTTTTCACAGTCCAGTGAAGTAGCATATATCAATCCTTCAGGAAGCATGTTCAGACTCTCCAAACATTGAATGACTGACATCAAATCTGATAATGGAAGCTCAGCTTCTATCTGCCGGAGGGGATCAGTCCCTAGATTATAGTGCCCTCTTGGCATTTACATCCTAGGACTTCACTCCCCAAATATTACATCAGTACTACATCTTAAGCATATGATTAATTCAAGCGAATAGTTTGTAAGTAATCTCATACTAAAAGCAGACATACAAAATAGGTTTCCACTCTAAAAATGCCTGTTTCTCTCCCATGACTGCAAAAGACATTTAGGATGACGAGCCCAGATGTAGATGCCTGAAGGTAAGGGCAGTAAGTCCCTTCCCAGCATTTGCACCTATCATCTCTGCTTCACAGCACACCCCATCAGCCCCTCATTTTCAGTCATTAAGCTCCTTGACGGAAATAAATAGTAATGTGTGCGTACATCAGTGCCAAGGGGCTTGAGTGACCTTTTACACTATTACCTGTCTTTTTTAAACTGAAACATGAAAAAGGAAGATTAATGCAGCAAAAAACCAAACCAAAACCAAACAAAGAACACAACACCCCCTCAAAACGCCCCAACGTATGAAGGTTGCAGTAAAAATTGAACATTGTGTGAGAGGCAGGGAGAAAAATTTCTACAGGGAATGAACTCCACAGATGTTCCCGGATTCTTGGCTGGAAGTATTTAACAACTTGTCCATATTTGAGAACTGAGGGAAATAAGTACTCCAGAATATTTATTTTGGTAAAAACTCCATGTGGATATACTTATTCTGGAAAAACAATGCCAGAATAGCAAATTTTGATAAACTTCTACAGGAAGACGAAGTCTGTGTGCAGACTATGAAATGCAGGTATACTACACTAGCATTTAACTATTTTGTGTTTACTGGGTGCAATCAAGAAAACATGGCTGAATTTGGGAGCAGGACTTGAACTAAATCTGGTACTGCTAACTGAAACCAGTATTCCTATTGGAAACTTAGGTGGTGAAATATTAAAATTTTGGTAATTTTAGAACTTGACAGTATGGTTTATGACTTTATGGTCATGGATGACAGAAGAAACTTCTTAAGACAAAAAAAACCCTAGTAATTTCCATAGCCAGATAGCAGGCATAAGACTAAAAAAATCACACAGAGACCCCAGCCAATGAAAGAAAAAAAAAGTCCCCAACCCAAAACCAGGGTATGGAACCCAGATGCAACACCAACGACAGAAAAAGGAACTGCAGGGCTATTGTTGATGCTGAGATTCTGTCTGTCTCGGAGATACTCAATTTCTAATACAGGACAGCCACATACTAAATTGCAGTGTATCCTGAAACATCTTTTCTTAGTCTTTGTTCCTTTACTATGCAGTAACTTGTGCTACTATGCATCTGTGCAGGATTCCACTGATACCTCTGTAATTCAGACATGATAGGTACAAATTCCCTTAACACAATGAAGTCAGATTGAGAAAACCCCCATAATTTAAACCTAATTTCTGTGTTACTAAAATCTTAAGTAACTTAGATGATTAAAACTTCTAAATATTCTACTGGTAGCTTTTTCCCCACCAGAAAATACAGAAATGTGTTTGGGAGAGCTCCCACTTCCAATGTGAAATAAACAGGAAGAGATGTGACAATGTTTGTTTTGTTTAATTGGTGAGCTTTCCCAAGTAAAGTGCTGAGGTATTGAAAGTTACCGCAAAGAGCTACGTATATCACTGACATTGAACTGATACTCCCTAGAAAACAAGCATAACCTGTTTAACACACTTCAGAGAGATCTCCTAATTATGAGTTTTGCAGAATAGAAACATTAGATCTGGTCATCTGTTTTGCTTACTGATATGATTATGGGGAGACATGGAGGAATACTAATCCCACTACAGCAGTAGACTGCTCTCTTCTGTCCATTTTCCCAAGTGCTTTAAATTTTACATTTACTGAAAATTCGAACCAATACACTTCAGCTAGTCCTTCAAAGTTGACTTGCAGCATAAAGTTGGAATCCTGTGATCAGTGTTTCCCTTTGTGAGTTTCATTTTTAAAATGTCCTAGTCTCCATGCACACACTCAGACTCCCTGGAATTTAAGTAAAAGTATCTAAGGATGCATGTACATATTATCTGGCATCAAAGGGGACCCAGTAAGTGTTACTAGGAGCACAGTAAATTAGTTAAGACGTGTGTCCTAATGTGACTATGTAGCTTCGAGGCAAGAAGAAAAGCAAACTTGAACACTTTGCTGTTCAACAGCATGGATAATGCTTTTCAAACAAGCAGCTGTTTTTCATTTTAAAATCTTACTTTATCACCAGAATAGCAAGAAAACAATGCATGAGTGCACACACACACACATAAACGTGAGCTCACTCTTCTGAACGGAACACAAGTTATGATCTCATACCTTTCACAGCCTGTTGCTTTTCCACGCATTTCTTTTTTCAGTTTAAAAACTGGCACTAACACAAATAGTTTACATCTACCTTTGCAATATGTCAATGTTGCAGTTTTGTATATAACAAAAAGACAAATTCCTAAACTCCCCATTTCTCCCTATAGTTGCATTATTACTTGGCTCATAAGCACACTAAAGTATTAAATGAAATCTGGCAAGCAGGTAGGAAAGACGACATTCCAGAGACGTTGAATTATGCAAGTTGCTCCGGCATTCCCATCACATCCACATAGTCCATCTTTCACTAGTATTTAAAAATCACAGAAAATCTGGTACTCAAAAACTATTCAGACAGATATAAGACTGAGCAGTAATTTAAAACTAAACTCCCCAAACCTCAACACATAAGCCTCTCTAAACCAGGAAGTTAATAACACATTTTATCTTGAACTAAAATAAACACTATTTTAGCTTCATCTATGTACTCACCTGCTCTCTTATTTCTTTTAATTTTTCCACTTTCTTGAGCTTTGTTACATATTCCTGGACTTCTTTCAGCCCCATATCTGTGCAGAGACGAACTAAAAATCGAAGGCCTAATTGAAAAGCAAAAAACACCATTAAAAAAGCAACTGTGCAAATAAGGTGACTCCAGTCCAGTATCACCATGTGAGTTGTGATATTTTGCAGGTAATTCAACATTTTCTGTGTGTCTATACCCATGAACAGTACAAATACCATTTATATATGTGGAAGGCACAAGACATACTAACTCATCTGGCTCAGAACTCTTGACATTTGCAAAATATTGTACAGGCTGGAAGCATAGTAATGATACTAAGATATTACTGAGGAGCTGCTATCAAGAGCATTTTGTTGAAAACAATTTTATAAATGCCAAGTGAATCAAAACGTTTTTTTTTTCCGTTGCTGTGGTTGATTTTTAAAGAGTATTATGATTGAATCAGAAGAGCCCCTAAAAACATTCTCCTGAGACACTATATCAAACTCTGAAGATATTGTTGCTATTCCTGTGTGTTTGTCAACATTCCTTTGAAAGAACTGAAGCCAAAGCAAGCATTACATGATCCATTTCTCTGCTGGCGCTTTCACAAAAATGTTATTCATTTTGTGCTAAGTTAGTTTTCTGCTGGTTTAGGGAACACATGGTCAGTGAGGAATGAGTGAAGCAGCATTGTTTCAGCAGCAGAAAACTTAAATCAGTTGTCTTGCCTAACTTCTGCCTCCATTTGTGTAATTTGTAGAAACTACATTCAGAAATATCTTTGCATTCTAAAAGGTTTAGTAAATACCCCTCCGAAATATGAGTGACCAATAGGAACACAATATTTTGCTTATAACTTTGAGGAGTTTATAGCACTGAGCTTCAGTTGTACAAGAGAGCTGTGTGATTCCTCTTTTAAAAAGCAATGCATTTGTTAAAGCAGAATGATCCAATTTTAAAATAAAACTGAATGAACATTCTTCCCATGTTGCATTTAAAAATACAGACTTGTTGGTGACAACCTCGTATTTTGGAATTTGTGAGGTAGAGCGTGGGATGTCAGAATGTTTTCACAACCACTGACAACCTCTATTTTCTACATGGCTTTATCTTATTTAGAGTTAAGGTGTGACTGATTTTGCAAAATGTCTTACTCTTCAAAGATTTTCCAGAGACTGGTTGATGAACTATACTTAAAAACCCAGCAACAAAGTCTCACCCTCTATGTTTTTTTGGAAAGCCTGGTTTTGGTAAAACTTAGCAATATGATTTTCTCATATCTAGAAACTTATAGCAGAAATTTCAACTAGCAGGAACTAGAAGTACAAACACATATATTTTATCACAAGAAATATTTAGTAAGTAGCATAGTTATGTATGAGAAAGAACTCAAACCAGTCAGACTCAGCAGAAGTTTATTTTCATCACTCTTCTTCAGCACTGACCTAATATTTCTTAAATCACACTTTAGTGTTGCCACAGAAAACATGCAGCATTAGCATGAATAAAAATGTTATTTCATGAAAATATTTTCATATGAAAACCATGTCATATGACTACTAACACACATATTCAATGTAACAAAGTTTCCTTTGATAGTTGTACCACAGAATTAAACAACTTACATTCAACATTCTCTGGGAATTTTCTGTGAATGACTTTGTATTTCTCCAGAGCTTTCTGGTAGTTACCTGCAAACAAAACAAACATCTCCTATCCACACAGTCAAACATAAAAAAGAATATCTGATGTGAAATTGATACACTTTAACATCAATGCATCTTTTTAGTTAAATAATTTAATATTATAAGACCAAATTTTGTGAGACTGAACTTAAAATTCTTTAATTACTTAATTTAATAGCAATTCACTTCAACAGTAAAAATTAAGGGCATCTGAAAACAGCCCAAATTACTCTTAAACCAGAGAATTAATGAAGAGCAGTTTCCTGATTTTTGCCTTTTTTTTGACCTTCCTCTAAGACTCCATTTCTACATTACAACTACTAGATGAGCTGTATCAAAGCCTAACAGGACATATCTGGGACTGCAAATGCATGGATTGGTCAAATGGAAATATCTAACAGCAGAGCTCTGTCTGTCCTTCCTGACATCAAAATACAAATTGTGTGACTCTCCTTTGCCCAGATCTGGCAGTGAAGTAATTATTCCTTTAGTCTTTTGCCTTCAATTTTGACTCAGATTGATTATGGAAAGGACTGACTGACCCTGTAAATCTAAAATATCACATCCATTAAATACTTGACAAAAAAAGTTTGTTGAGATATTACTGTTTTTCTCTTCTGGTGCAAGGCAGAGATCAAACTGGTGTGCTATGTGTTAACATGATAAACTGGGAATTTTGCCAATGAACCATAAACGATCTAAGAAGCAGCCAAACCCACTGTTTTCCTTTGCTGGGAAAATGTTTCATCTGTCTAGTTTTGGGTGGTGCTGATTATTCTTAATACACTGGTTTCCCCAGGTCCTGTTCCTTTTTTCACTGTTGTATTAAATAACTGAGCTAAGTGAGAAAATGCACTTATTTATTACAGAAGACTGTTCTGTGAAGTTCTAAAGAAGCATAAAGAAGAGGGACAAGATGGAACAGGAAGAAAGAAGAGTATAATATACGTCATCAAGTATCTTGAATGCATTTTAGGTGGTGAAAAACCCCAAAAAGGTTAGTCTCTTTTCATTTTGTTTATCAGTGTATTCTATTCCCAGTATGAAAACACAGCACATTAAGACTCTCTCCTGTGTAGTGCAAATACTATTTTAATATTGAAAAATTATACCTGCTGTTGAAAAGGAAAGGGAACTGTTTATGTTGGATCAGTTGGTAGTATAATTATATTCGAAAAACCTTCTATCAGATCATGTATGCTGTACTATTTTCTTTATTTAACAGCACAAGGAATGCTGGACTTAAAAGAAACTTCATGTTTTATTACATCTACAGAGAAAATTTATAACAAAATAATACATAAGTGAGTGTTCACACCAACTTTAGCACCAATATTCACATCAGTCAGAAAAGATCAAAGGAAAAAAACCAAAACATCAATCAAAACAAAACAAATCACAGAATCATAAAATGGTTTGGAAGCGGCTTTTGAAGATCATCTAGTTTCAACCCCTCTGCCATGGGCAGGGACACCTTCCTCTAGACCAGATTGCTCCAATCTGGCCCTGATGGGGCATCCACAACTTCTCTGGACAGCCTGTTCCAGTGTCTCACCATCCTCACAGTAAAGAATTTCTTCCTTATATCCAGTATAAGTCTACCCTCTTTCTGTTTAAAACCGTTGCTCTTTGCCCTGGATCTGCAGATCCCAGTTTATCTGCATCTTTTCTATAAGCCCCCTTCATATATTGTCCAGTCTGAACAGCCCCGATGGATTACAAAAATAATGTCACAAACCTCCAACCAGTTACCAAAAAGTCACAGAGCTTACCGCTTCTCCTGTAGCAACTTGCAACCATCAGCTGCCACTTCACTTGTGTCGGTCTGCATATAAATAAAATAAAATAAAATTATGCACATTTGCCAAAGAATGAATAAACAAAATAACCTGCACAATACTGGTAAAGACCTACTACTAAACTACTAATAAATTTTTCACCTAGCCTATTGCCTTCCTAGAAAGAATTTAGCCAGCTCAATTCACGCACAGTTTACCCCTGCATCCTGCACCTGTTTTCAGGCCTCAATGTCACTCATTTTCAGTTGTATTTTCAGCCTTCCTTCTGCTTGGGATTCTGTGCCCAGGCACAGTTAGTACACCAGACATGTGAACCACTGATCTTTGTCAGAGTTCTAGAACCATGCAGTAGGAAAGAATAAAATGCTAAACTGTATTTTGAGGAGGCCCTACCACTAGGATCCTGTGCATGCCCAAGAGATCCCTACCAGGAAGCACACTGCCCACTCACAGCTTCAAACTCTGGTCTCTCCTTTTTGCCTATCATCCCATCGCAGCATCAAGCTGCTGCCTGTCCTTCTCTTTTTAGCATATAACGGTGACAGGTATGTCAGAGAAAATATTTAAGATGTTTCAACATGCACAATAAGACAGCTGGACTCCTTCCTCATTCTTCTCAAATTAATATGAAAACTAGGAAATTTTCATGTCAATAGTTTTGTACTTATTCTCTTCAGTTTTTCCCTCTAATCATAGCATAGGACATTTTTAACTCTAAATAATCTGTTTGCCTGGTAGTTGCCAAAAAAGCTCACGAAATACAGATGCTGCACCTTTTTAGTTTCAGCGAATGTGCCTCCTGCAAACAAAGGCAGCCAAGCAGACACCATAATAAAGTTTATTACATAGTTCAGTATGAAAGTTCTAGAGAGAATAAATTTTCAGCAGCAAGCATGAACTGCACAACTCCTTTTATTAGTGACAGATTTGTGCATGCTGGTAAAAATAAAGTAATGAAAGCTGTTGCCCAGTTCCTTGTCTAACATGTTATCTTAGAATGTAATTTAAAATGTAGTTATTGTGATTAAAGCACTGAATGCACTAAACAAACTAAAAACTGTTAAACTAAAAAATGTTAACTAACAAAGTTAAAAAATTTTAAAATGTAACTATTTCAAATCAGTAGCAATTTCTATTCACATTCATATTTACCAATTAGAATACCTAGGCTCTATTTCTAGTACCAAATAAGCACCAAAACATTTATGCATCGTTATCTACTGTTAAAAATCTCCTCCCACAGAGAAATAATTTCTCTCTATTACAGATTGGTTACAATTACAAATAATAATGAAGAATTTCATATGCCAATTTTTCATAAGTACTTTACAATCCACATACTTCATGCTTCATGCATGGACTGAGTGAGACATGAAGCAAAAAATCTTTAGATCTTTGCCAAAACAAGATTATGAAATCGTTTCTTTTAGTGTCATCTGTTTCTTTCCAAATTTTCTAAGAAGACCATGAACGCCAGTATTTGCAATCTCATAGTTTGACTAAAATATAATTTTTTAAGATGGCCAGTATTTATATGGAAAAAAAATATTGGCAAACCTGCGAACTGGGTATTTTTATCTTATCTACATCTCTATTTCTTTATAATTATATCACCATTTGAGTGAAGTCTATGTTTTGGTTTTGTTTTTTTTTTCATTTTTAATCCTTATTTAAACCTTGGATTCTCTCTTCTACAATTAATGTCCATTCTAACTCAAGTGTCTCAAATCCATAATTAGTATTTTTTCCTGAACTTCTTACAACCTATTTGCCGTATGATTTTTCCTTGAATAATATTGTAAACTTTTTGTTCATGTGCTGTCTTTGTATATGCATGTCCATTCAGATTCCCAGAACAAAAAGAATGTCAAATTTTAGATCATCACAAGACAAGCAATAAGAGAGGTTTTTTTAGTATTATTTTTGGTAGGTTTCCTAAAACACAAAATAGAGAAATTCACACTTATTCAAGTGAATTTCAGTTGCATGAATTGGTCTATTAACACAAAATGCTTCATGAATCCTACATAAAAAGACCATATGCATGTCTTTTTAGAATTATCTTTAAACTCTGGATTACAGATTTAAATTTGACCATTTTATTAAGCATTTTCTGGTAAGCTTCCTTTCTGAACTAAAATAAAGTATATGGCCTATATACTTTCTGAATTGCATCATGTTCTGCTAATAGACAATTTTAGCCATTAAGTTGCTGAACTGAACTCAGCATATTTCAAACATCTCTATCAGGATCGATTTAATCTGTCAATTTATTTCCACTGCTCCCTGGCAGTTCTGCACTGCACAATTTTGTTTACTTATATACCTTATTTGTGATAGCTTTTTTGTGGAAGCAGGAGTGATGCAAGATGTGGAAATGCAGCAAGAACAGGTAAAACATGCACTCATCTGAACCACCAAATCATCACTGCATAACAAAACAACAGAAAGGAAGTATTTCACATAAAGCCATAGAGAAAGAGGTCTTGGTGGCTTTGGAGAGCTATTGCCCACTTTGTAGCCGTGTTCAATGGCAGATAACAGAGAAAAAGAGTGTCTAATACCTAACACTATCTTGGGCCCAAAGGAGGATCTTACTTAACATTGAAATTGCACAGTAAGAACAAGAACACACTGTAAATGAACAGACAGTTGAGAAAATTAAGTAATAGCCAAAATACTCTTAATTCTGGAGTTGGCTTATAGTATTATTAAAGTTATCCAACTGATTTATCTCTAGGTATACTTATGGATGTCTAATCACAAATCTTAGTAGGCATAAAATAATAACTACTTACAGGATAAGTGCTGCTCTTTCAAAGTACTCAATGGCTTTTTCACAAAACTGGGTGTCAATGCAATATGCTCCAAGCCATTCAATGACCTCAATGTTTGAAGGGAAATACCGGTATGACTGACAAAATAGGAAAGGTGAAAAACCCCACAATTTTAGTGATAAACAACATCTTTATGGTACTTCTGGAATATCTTACTCAAGTGTTTAATTCTCCAGATGCCCAAAATGTGTAATAGAAATGAATAGAAGTAGTGTGCTGTACTAAGTGATCCTGGGGAAATAAAAAAAAAAAAAGGCATGCCAAATTTTCTAATTGCAAAATGCTTTTTAGAAGTTACCTGAGATGAGTCTGTCACATTTTCCATCAAGCCTTATTTGAAATACTATTTTAAATAGCTTGCAACAACAAAAACATTTACTTAGCTCATGTCTACATATGAGTAAGTTACCTAAAACATTAAACAATGCTAACTAATACGTGTACAATTCCATATTCACATCAGTCTGCTGGAAAACTCAACTAAGCATTCTTTTCTATACATACGTACATGAACAACATTTTCAGCTTTTTAGAAACTCCCACTGAAATAGGCAGCAAAATTATCACCAAGCACAACTCAACTAGTAATTCAGATTGCAACACAGCCTTTGGTCATCCTTACTTCACAGATAAAAAGAACCCTCAGCAAAGCAGTTTCCCGTCATATTCTTTTTTCTAAGACAGAAGAATCTCTCCAAACTACAGACAGTAGTACAGCTGGTTTGAAATTAAAGAGGCTACCTATCTTTAGGCAACCGTGTATACATAATGTATAGCTATACCGTTAAAATATATATATATAAACTTACATATATAAACACATTATATATGTAACCATGTCTATTATACAGACACAGCCTCCAATCAACTTAGTCACATTACACACCTTTAAAATTACTATATTTACTACATTTGCTATATTTGGATTTTATTTTGTCCCAAACTATATTTTAAAATAAAACTGTTACAGGTCAGTGTAAACAATGACCACACGAAGAAACACAAAAGTCTGAGGTCAGTATCCACATGGAACCACAGGCTACGTGTTTCCTTAGAATCTGATTACGAAAATTAGATTTTGTTAATTCTCTCCCAGTATCTCTTTTTTTTTTCTTTCTGGAGGACATTTCAAAAAGTTTAAATTAATCAACTGTTAATTTGATATATGAACTTACAGTAAAATTTTCTTTAAATTACAATTTAAATTTAAATTACAAATTAAATTTAAATTTCAATTACAAAGTGCACTGAAAAAGCAAAATAAGAGCAAGTACCTCATAGTAATAATGAAAAGCTTGGGATTTATCACCTTCATTATCATATAATTTCCCTAGCTTTGAAAGTACATATGGATCAGTTGGTACTACACTGATCAACTGCAGGAGCCACTCTATGGCTTGATTGGGATCTTCCATGATCTCATATCTGAGTTTTGTTCAGTCAAGGACTGATGCCGATGGTAGTTTGATTTACTCAGAATTCCTATTACTTTACCTAACGCAGCCCATATGCTGAACAGATACACCAGTCACTGTAGCATGAAGATACACTGGCCTTCTTTTTTATTTCCATATTGTTTTCATAATTTCATTTCCATTAGAAAGCGTTTTTGTTACGCTAAAGGAAAAAAAGTACTCAAGAGATTTTGGCTGCTCTTTCACCTTCAAACCAGGTTGGGCTCAACAGAACTTCGGGCTCAATTCTCTCTCTCTCTCTGACACGAATTTTACTTTGACTTCCTCGTTTATAAGAATGAAGTGTGAGAACCAGGCCATTGATTTGCAGCCTTTACAACCTGGTTAGTTTTTCATACTAACAGCATTTTGTTTAACTGTAAGTGATAAGGTAAAACCGCTATTCCCAAGAACTGACTTCTGCCAGCAGCGAGGTTTTCTGCTGTATGTGTAAGAAGCACAAGCCAGATTCTGGTCCAGAGAAGAGAGGCAGCATTAGCTGTAACTCAGCCAGCAGTGTGGCTGAGTCACCTCCTCAGTCACCTCTGAGGGGCACAGTGGCTCAGAGCTCTCAGCAGTGTGAGCTGGAGCTACCACCCAATCTGTTTTTTCAGGTTTTTTGGAAGTTACTTATTTTACTAACTAAAATATATTTTTATTACCTACACTATTCTTAAAAGTGTAGTACAGCAACTGAAATCTGTTCTGCCTTGGGAAGGATTTTATTACAGTTTGCACATCCTCAGAAGAACTGTTAAAGAAATTCATAGTGTGGAATATCACTGGTGATGTGCAAAGCCAGTTCCTCCCTTCCTCAGCTTTTCAATCTGTTGAGCTTTTGCAGCACTGGGAGATAATTATTTTCTTACACATGCACTAACTAATCTCCAAACAGCTTTCAGAAGAGAACATCACATTCATTACCATAAATTTTTTTTCTTAAATATTTTACTTACATGTGCTTACATATGCCATATTATTTTCATAATAAAAGCAGCAGAATTTTAAATATTCCAGGACACAATTTAACACTGAGTGTAAATCACTCATTCCCTGCAATAAGATCAGTCTTAATGTTTTCTTCGCTTGCTTCGCTGGAAATGTTCAAGAAGGTTTTAGGTTCTGGTCTCATTTTCACAAACATCAGAAAACAAATCATCGTTACTGTAACAGACACGGCAGTAAATTTCTAAGTCACCCTGTTGTGATGGAAACACATAATTCAGACTAAATGAGTTCACTAAAACCACCATCCCTTATCATAATCCAGAAAAAGATACATGCTTGCTATCTGGTAAAGGACTTGGGCGCTATTGGGAAGGATTGCATGGAGTTTCAGCAAAAAATCCAAAGCTTCGTCCATCCTGTTTAACTTCTTGTATGCTAAACCTAAAAAAAATAATGGTTACAGAATCAGTGCAGTGAGAAAAAGACTACTTTGGCCTGACAAAATAACAAGAAAACCAAAATTGGTACTTGGAGGCAGTATGACTGCCTGGACATTGGCAGACTGTTTGTGAGAGCCATGCTTATAATTCTTACCAGTCAGCATGGCCTACCAAACTGGTAAACACAAGGAATGTGAACCCAATCAAAGAGCAAGGAGACATGTAATCTCACTTTCTGAACAACATGAATGGGGGAATGAGGGTTTAATAATGCTAAAACTGGTATACTTTTTGTAGGTAGCATAAATTTCTTAATCTTCAAAGTAAGTTATTTATCTGCAATTACTAGTTGATGTTCTTAACACAGGGATTTTTTTGCAGAACAGAGAGAAAGTACAAGTTAATACTTCGCTATAACATAAATTACTCAATAAAGTAACAATAATTAACATATATTTCTACATAAGAACACCCTGAAAGATAGTTTCTCAGAAAAACTGTTACCTTTAGAGAAAAGCTAAATCACAAAAGCATCTATGACTTACCAAGGTTATAAAGTGCTTCAGTGCATAAGGAATCGTTCCTGAGAGCTTCCTTATAAAATTCAGCTGCTTTTTCATAGTCTCCATTTGCAAAAACAGTATTTCCTTTGTTAGTTAGAGCTGCTGGATTGTACCTATCAGAATTTATAGCTAAATCTGCATAGTTAGTTGCTTGTGCCAATTCATTCCCCTACATGAACAAAACGAACATTGTATTAGTCCTTTGTCAGTTAATTTTCTTGTAGCTGTGGCTTCTTACAGGAATTACAAAAGATTGAGGATGAAAAAAAAAAAAAGATTCCCAAAATATTTCTTATATGTTTGCATAAGGTAGATCATCTCTTTCTAATTTCAGATAACTTAGCACTTGAGATGTGTCTTGCTACTGTTTCCCATCTGGTCTGGAAGTTTTCTTTTAAAGTAGCATTTATTTAAAAAAAAATAAATTAAAAAAAATCCCCATACCCTACAAACTTCATACACAAACACACCTGCCTAAGCTACATACTTCAGGTCTTCCTAAAATTCAGCCTGGGTCTCCAGGACCCATGTTTTAAATGAAGCCACAAATCCCACCATAGACACTTCTGTGGCTTGGGGCTCAATCTCACTCTTCTTCCCAGCAACAGGATACATAATGACCTGATCCAAACTTCAACTACAGCCCAGAACTGGTGTTCCAGAACAACTCCTCTAGTGTGGAATTTCTTCTTGTTTACAGAGATTATTTAGACAGACACAAAAATTGTTACAAAAACACAGAAGTTGCTACATAAACTGCAGTTCTTACCTGGTTTTGTTGAAACAAACACTTACCAAATAATAAAGGAATGAAAGGTTTGTTGCAGCTGCACTCTTTACTCTGCTCTCCTTTTTTTCAAACATTTTCAAAGTCTCCAGTGCCTAGAAGTAATATGGAAACAACTTACTTCCAACTGAAGTAAAATTATTCCAAAATCCTTTCAGAAAGCATTTATAAACTTCACAGTAACAAACAGCTAAAATTATCAACTCATATACTCACATATTTGATAATTAATAGAACTTGTAACACACTTATAAGCACGTACACGCAAAAGTATATCTATATTATACATAACATTAAGTATAACATTGGTTACAAAATTTCTGTAATATTAGTTATTTATTACTTTTCCAAAATTTAGATTAGATAAGGCTACTGTGAACTACATAGATATCTGACAATTCTATACATATAAAACACATTAGATGATTTGCTTTTAATCTAGCTGACTAATTAAAATTCTCATACATATTTTTCCAGTTCTTTAAGTGAACACGAAATAATTGACATTAAAATCCTTATTAAAAAGCTAAAAAAGAACATGCTGTATGTAAAAAAAATACACACAGCAGTGTAGGACTGGACCTGAACTTGCAGTTGGTTTGTGTAGTAAGATGACAACAACTTCCAAAGTCTAGGAAGTACTCAAATGGGAAGCCTGAGGCCACAAAGCTTTTTTAAAAACTTTTACATGAAAACTAGATTTCAAACACTTAAGAATAAAGATGTTTTCAGATAAAAATGAAACATATTTAAACTATGAAAGAAACTTTGAAATAAAAGGCAGCTTTTTCTTTTCATTGACTATAGGATAACATTTCTAACTGCAGACTAAATGATTAAGAAAAATCTGTCTTCTTTATGCCAAATATTTATATTAACTACACAAACTGTTAGAATATCACAGTGAGCTCAGTTCCATCATCTAGTACAACACAGATGTGGCAACCTCAATTTAGCCATCAACACTAGCAGTTTAAAAGTTTCCTTCTTTCTTGACATGAAACATTTCAGCTGCATTTTACATATCAAAGCAAATGCATTATACTGTATGTCAAATGCCAAAATAAACATAAAGGAAACAGGTTTTAATTGACTGTCATACATACAATGTTTCACAGTTACTCTACACAAAAAACTAATGATGTGTAAAACGACAAAATATACACAGCTAAATGTAGTTCACTGATTTAGTCAACTACATTCCACCCAAGAACTATGAATTACTAATGATATTAATATTCTCCAATAATAGAAAATTCTCTAAAAATACACCAATCTTAAACAAGAAAAGCACTTCAATAGTGAGGCTCTAGATTTTGTCATCTCAGAAATGTAAGAATTGTAACTATGATAATTTTAAACCTTTGTATATATTTGTGACTTTCTCCAAAAAGGGACCGATCCTAGACATTTTCAGACGCAATACTACTATATCTGAGGAACTCTGCTCTTAAGAAAAATCTTGCTTCTCATGGAATTTTTAGCGAATTTAGAGCTTTACAGTTCAAAGTCACTTTCTGAAAAGCTATTTCTCCTTATAGTTGATTTATTTGACTTCACTTTTACTCCTAAATGGTATCTTTGACAATAAAGACCAGAGAAGAAGTAATGTTCCTTTCATGTATAATGAAAAGTTCACATGGACTCTGAACTCAATTAATTTACTGGTCATTTACTGGTAACTAATGCTGCAGACCTCTTGAGCCATTTCAGCAATTATGAGCCCTAGGATGAAAATCCATAGCAGTATTCCTTTTGTCATTGCAATGTAGCACTGTCTAATCAGCTACATTCAAAGATTTCTAAAGAACTTCTGACTTTTAAATCCCAACAATAATTTAGATTCAACAATCAAAACACTAACTGTCCAAACTATTCTTTGTGACATGCTTCCAATGTACCTAAATTATCTGCCTACAGAAGTTAAACTTCAAAGCAGTTTGCCTGACCCAAGCAGGGTGTGCCAGAGATGTTTAGGAGTTGCGTGGTTAACTTGCATAACTTTGGTTTTAAATTGATTTTTCAAAAGTTTTTTTTTCTGACAGTAAAAAACATTCAAAATGTCTAATACACAAAACTAGACATATTATGGTAATTTCCCCCTAAATTTTATTTTATTTTTTATTTGCAATAACTGTTTTAAAATACCATATTCACTACAATGAACCCATAGTCAAGCCCATTATAGTTACAGGAGAAATCTATTTTAGTGTTTTGGTTTTTTAAACACAAAAAAAATCTTTCAGCCTTGAAACTGAGTATTTAAAAAAGTTTCCATTCTTGTTCTTCAGCCAAAGGTGTGTTGAGCAGGTGGTGAGTTAGTTAGTATATGAACAACAGGCAGACTAGATGAATTTAAATGGCAGCTGCAGTTTTATTAGAACAAAGCCAAATGACTCTCTGCAATCACTATTCTGCAGTCCCACTGCACCATTAAGTGGTTCTAGTGCAAGTTAAAGGCCTTCTATCACTTAATCCAAGCAAAAAGAGGTTCTTCCCTTACTGCTAACTTCCAAAACCCTTCCCTCTTTCTCCATTAAAGTGCTCCACAGAAACATCACCAACAATCTCTGTATACCATTTTACTTCTGAGAATTGATTTTAGGGGGCTTTTTAAACTGTACTGGATACTAACTGGAAAACAAAAAGAATAACCAACAAATTAGTAACTTCTTGAGTTTGTATGACTGTTTACCTACCTGTAACATTCTCATCCTTCAAAAGCTACCAGATTTGCTCAAAATTTTCAAAACTCTCAAAACTGCTTCCTGATCTCAGAAAAGCTGTCAGTGTGCTAGTTTTGCCTGTAGTAGCTTTGTATAGGGCTGCATTTTGGGTCTGTGTTGGAAACAGGGTTCGTAAGTCAGGGATGTTTTCATTACTTCTGAGCAGGGCTTACACAGAGCCAAGGCCCTTTCTGCCTCTCATCCCACCCGTGAGCGGGCTGGGGGTGCACAAAGAGTTGGGAGGGGACACAGCTGGGACACCTGAGACCCAACTAACCAAAGGGATCTTCCATACCATATGGTGTCATGGTCAGTATATAAAGTGAGGGAAGAAGAAGAAGGGGTGAAGCAGAATGAGCAGCTTTTGCTTTACCTATTACACTGCCTTTATCCCTACCCACGAGTTTTCTCACTTCACTCTCCTGATTCTCCCCCTCAAGCCAGCACAGCAGGGAGTGAGCGAGTGACTGCAGGGTGCTTTGCTGGCAGCTGGGTTAAACCACAACAGTCAGACATGCAGTGTAACAAAGGATAACTCTCTTGCTGTATCTACAGGGAAGGAGAAGAAAACAAGACAGGCAGGAGGAGCAAGAGCTGCTCAGGAAACTAGAAAAGCTTTAACGTGAGAAGTAAAAGGGGCTAAAGTTAAGCACATGGCCCTGTGTGCCCCCCTCTAAGCTCTGGGACGGGGAAGGACCTTAGAAGATGACAGAGGTATTCACAGCTTCAGCAGTAATTTTGCTTGTATATGATCTCTCATACTTCTTGCCACTTGTGCAAACCTGGGGATCGCTATATACCTTCTTATTTATTAAGCATTCCTATCACTGAATGTACCACCCAGTGCATGTTAGAAGGAAGCTGAACAAATCTTGTCAGATATCTGAGCTTCCTTGTGCTCAAATGAAGCTGTTTTCCAACTGCTCACTTTTCAAACCAAGCCTTTTCCACAAGCAAATAAAAGGTTACATTACAAATCTGATGAAAACCTGGTATTATAAATTGTGCCACGACCCATAAAGATTAAGAGCAAAAAAACGCATTTTCCTTTAAATAAACACTGTCAGAAAGCTGCACGTTCACTCAGACAATACCGAAACCTTAAACATGGCAAGCTGTTGTATTAATTTATACACCTGCGTTGGCAATTTATATGCATAGAGAAGGAAAGCTACAGTTAACAGCCTCCTGTACTTATTAGAAAGAGATTGATGACAATTTTTAAAATGAAGGCAGTTCAGCCTTTACTGATCAGCATCAAAATAATTATGTTTGCATAAATCCTTCTTTCCCTCACCAAAAAATATGCTGTGGCTAAGAAAGGTATCTTTGCAAATACAGTATTAAAAAGCACTAATGTGAAACGTTACTATACCTGGTTAAAATTCTGCTGCCTCAAGTAAGTAGTGGCTTTATTTATTTCCAGGTCATTGGCTAACTCCACATAGTGGGAAGCTTTTACTGCATCAACACACCTGCAACAGAAGCGATCCAAAAACATAAACAAAACGCACCTGTGCAAACCCCTCTAAGTTACACACTTTTGCATCTAATTTGCTTTCCAAACTCAATTTTTCTTAGCTAATCTTTCTTCACAGAGGAAAAGAGCACTCTAATTAAAAATATTTGAGAAAATATTTATATCCATAACCTACCTTAATAACAGTGTCCCTGCTACCTTTTTTTTTTAAGACAGCTGCCTAAACATCAATTTATTTTTCATCAGTGAGCAATACTTGATATCAAAAACTCACTAAGAAAATTTTTCAAACTATTTTCTTTGGATACACTCTATAAGGTGATTTTTCAAACCTCATCTCCTGTTGCATATATAATGAAACCTGTAGAGCAGATTAGTGAACAATCTGCAGAGACTACAGATTGTGTCCCTAAACTACATAATAATAAAGTCATAGCAATAAACCTATTTCTGGTCATCTCCCAGTTATTTGTGGCTTAGGGTCTTCCGCAAAATGAGTGCAGAAGAGAACGCAGCAGACAGTTCAGATGCTTATTCACAAACTCCATCTTCCAGGGTTTGATGTGGTGTACTTTAAGCTGCTCGATCATTTGAAGCAAGACCTTTATTTATTGTATGCATATACTGTTCTCTCAAACAGTTGGTAATTAAGCACAGTCAATGAACAACTTGCAGGATGCTTCCTTCATCCCTTCCACTAATTTTTTAACTGGTGGAGAGCTGCCTTCTTTCATTCCAACAGTTGGCTCCATTGCCAACAGAAGTTTAATTTAACGAACTGCTTCCTGCTGTAATTGGGTTGGCACATGGACAGTCTCTATAAAACTGTCTTTTATGCTGGAGAAAAACTTATATCAAATAATAGTGATTTCTTCTTTTATTACAGATGTCTTTGCAAAGTCAAAAGAAGTTTTCAACTGATACTGCTAAAATCTTTTAACTACAAAATGCAATGAGATCTAACTATCCAACTGTTCTTTATGGAATATGACAGAACAGTCCCATGACTATGCCACATTTTAAGTATGAAGTTATAAAATCCAAAGACTATTTGTCCCCACCTAATTTCTCTAAAGAAAATTAATCTGATTAAAAGCACGTTCAGTACTCAGAGGACTCATAAAAAAGTTTACATTTGAAAAACTAAGCTCAAACTGCTGGTTAAACTTCTTCACTGGGCTCAAATACCTCAGCCTAAAATAACAGAGAGTAGATCTGTCCTGATACACACAAAACAATCCCACATATCTCACCATAAGTTGTTTAACTAGCCAGAACACATATGAGAGCGTGTCACTTCATGACAAGTATTCTGTGGATAGCACTAAGGAAACAATATCTGACAGCCTTTTCCATTTTTCCTGAACAAAAATACAAGATATAGAGCAAACAAATATGACTTACTATGCTCACAAATTCTGAAGTGGCAAGCTAATTCTCACAAGACATACTATTTAAGTTCTGATTATTCAGAATGTCAGAAGTAGTGAAATTTTAAGTTTATAATGATTATTAAACCACCAAACACCACCTTGTGGACCCTAGCAGACAAAACACATCTATGTTAGACATTATTTCATATTAGTATAAACAACTTAGTAAATTATAATTATAGGACCTGCACAATTTGAAAATAATCATAACAGACCAAAAACCCCAGTTAAAAGGACAGTCCTCTTTTCTCAACACGTCCTTCACTACCCAAACACCGAACACGTTAGTAATTTTGTGCCTGCACATACACAACACTTATTTGTGTACATGTTATTTTCCAGTGTTACCAAAAATACAAAAAAAAAATATCAAAGTCCTTATAATAGAAAACTGAATGTAAGTTTAAAATACATCTTGGGAAAGTTATACAAATCATTTTTATACCGTAATTACAGTAAATGTGTCTACTTGATTTTGTTTTAAAGAGAAGAGTATTCTGCTTTGGAAAATACCACAGAAAGCAAAAGCTAAGCTGTATATTAAAAAAAATAAAAAGTTCAAATGGTGAACTTTATCTGCAGCCTATCCCTGTATACACTTGTAAAACGTTTAAGAAATGGTAGATTAAGTTTACATTTAAAAATATTAAGTTTTAAAATGAAACGCAAATAAACCTTTCCAATAAAAATGCGGATTTCAGTATTTTATATAATGAGTCTATGGAGTAATGAAAACTTCTTAGGCACCCCAAGTTTTCATTATGTTATCTTCAAACTTACACTAAAGAGTACTGATCATTACCTTCCATATAGCATTTGTTCACTGAGATTTTTAAAACTTTTTCAATTTTCAAGTTGAATTTTCAAATTCAATTGAGCTTTTAGAAATTCTTTCTGTGTGAACATAGAATAGTGCAAAATACGTATTTAACAGCTGAGTTTCAATGACGAATTAAATTTTTTTTCACAGAACAGACTCTAATGCTTTGTTTTGTTCTTCTCCATAGCATTATGGAAGCAAACTCTAAATAGCCTGGATACCACACTGGAGATGCAGGGCAGGCCGTGTTTCCCAGGCTGTTTATGTTTGTGAATCTGGTTTCATAACCAGCATGACAGACTCACATATAGTTTAGAAAAAAAGAAGCCCCACTTGACTCTTACCAATCATAGCCTACTGCAAAAGATGTCTCAATTACTGGTGCAATGAGTTTAGCAGCCGTCATGATGTATTCCTCTGCCATGGATTTCCTAAGGAAAAGGAAAACCAGACAAAAACACAGCACAAAAATATTAAAGAAATTCTTCACTGCAAGAGTGGTGAGGTACTGGAACAGGTGCCCCAGAGAAGTTCTGCATGCTCCACCCACAGAAGTGTTCAAGGCCAGCTTGGTGGGACTTGGAGCGACCTGGTCTAGTGGAAAGTGTCCCTGCCCATGGCAAAGGGGTTGGAACTGGATGATCCTTAAGGGTCCTTTCAAACCAAACCATTCTATGTCATCATTTCAAAAACATGTATAGAAAAAAAAAATAACCAAATCTTGTTCTTGCTTCTTTCTGCACTCAGGACAATCTTAGAAGTCAGTCTAATCAGTCCTCTGCTACCTGTATCTTGACACTGCCCTGTATCTTGCCTTGTATCAGTTTTTTCTATTTTCCTGTCACTGCACACTGTAGTTGTATTTTTAAAAAAACTCTAATGATGCAAGTTTTAAGCAATGTTACCTAGATCATTTGGGGCAGGTATTCTACTTTAGTGCAGTACACTAAACTGAGTGATACAGCTGGTTCTTCTGAGTGTGTTCCTTCCTAGGAATTATGAGGACACTTTTATAACAAGAGCTGCGGACAGGTGAGAAGACCAATAATCCTTCCAGGAGCTAAAAAAAATAGATTTCATCATTACCTCTCACGTTCCATTTGACTTATACTGTCATTTTTAATGGCTTCAAGCAGTAGATTTGTATGTAGATCATCCTGTAGGGGGACAGAGTAACTGCAAATTATGCCAGTATATAAACATTTTAATTATTTTATAAATGATATGACTGCAAACATAAATTGATACAAAATACATAGTCTATAATGTCACTTTCCATGTCTGAAAAAGCTAGCTTCAGTTTAAATTAGTTTTCTAATTGTAAAATCCGACATTTGGCATTACAACTACTTCAGTCCTGTTCTTCTGCTCATACATGTTGTCACAGCTCACGTTAGAGTAGTTAAGGGATGTAGATCATGTCATGTATATCAGACTGGGAAGGCTGCAGAGAATACTCTCATGCTTAAAAATAAGCATTTGCTGAACTGCATTCAGCAGAAGAGGACTTGTGTTACCTCCTCATTACAATAACTCACATGATCATCTTATGATTTCTATCACGCTAGCTAGCTCTAAAAGAAATAATAATGAAATTCAAAAGACAATGGTGAGGATTTTATGTACATCGTGTCTTTTGAGGAAGAAAAGCTTTGAACGTTCTTTGATTATTTTACACTTCTGAGCAGTACCGCCACACTAAAAAATTCATCTTTGTAAAAAAATAAAAAATTATTTTAGATACCTAAGTACACATCAATTTACATATTCAGTACAGTCCAAGCATTATATATATCTCCCTCTTTCTCCCAATTTACTATATAAAGACACAGTTTCTTTTTTTCAAACTTACATTTAATGAAATGTATTTGTCATCAAAATCTACTTCCAAGGGAACTGCAATAAGTTTTTTGAAGGCTTTCTTCATTTGTTCACCATCTCCAATAGCAAAATAACATAGGATCAAGTTGAAGCCTGCCTTCAGGTTTGGGGATATGCTCATTATGTCTTCAAATGAAGAAACGGCATCAACGAATTGGCCAGTTTTAATAAATGCAACTCCAATATTTTCCATTATTTTCATCCTAAGTAAAGAAATCAAGATTAGGTTATATTTTTAACTCTCAAATCATATCGCATCCAAATCTTGTGTTTCATAACCAAGCCTCCTAGAAGAAACTCACCTCATCTCTTTGTGGGCACTAGTAATCTGGTCTAGAGCCATGCGGTAGAATTTGATAGCTTTGGAATAGTTCCGTTGTTTTAAATATATATTTCCCATATTTACCTTCAGTATACCTATCAAAAGAAGTCAGTGAGTTACAAGATTTTTAGACTGTTTCAAAGTGGCACAGTAGAACAACTTCCTAGCAAATCTGTCTTCATTACAGGACACAAACGTCCCTTTAAAGCAGCACTGCACAGAACTGCCTTCAGCCAGGAGAAGATGAAGTACTGACAAAACCTAGGAAAGAACTACCATGTAAGATGTATTCTGGTTTTGACTATGAATTGAGGGATGAGGTAGAGATTATTTACAGGAAGACAGCTGCAAATAAGCATCTCTAAGAAAAGTGCACTTGGTAGTCTCAAAGATGTGCAAAATACTAAAAGAATCTTTCAGGAGAGAAGAGCCAAATGAAAAGAGAAAAAATTAGTATTAGAGCAGACAACATAGTGTGTGTGGCATGAGAAAATTACAGATGTCTTTATGTTTAGCATAGCCTATGGAAAGAAAAGACTTCATGAGTTGGTGCAACTTAATTTGGTTTGGCTCTCCAAGTCAGAGACTGTGAGTATCTGTTGTCCACTCTGGCCAGCTGACTCTGAGGGCTGAGATCTCTGTGAATCAACACCACACAGACGCAGCCCTCATTTTGAATGCCTAACTACCAATTTTAATCCACCTTGGAATAAAACCTACCTCCATTAGTGAACATCTTATTCTTCACTATAACTTGGTACGTAGTCAGTGCTTCAGCATACATTTCATTAGCAGCATACTGACTGGCCAGATTGAGAAGAACCTACAGAAAATTGGAATTATAGGTACAACAAAATATATTGTCCTCTCAACAGTAATAAACTTTAATTCATAGCAGATAATTTCAAATTATCTTACTTTGGGAGTGCTGTTTGTACCAATTTTAAACTTCCCATCTATAATGTTTCTTTGTTCTTGCACATGGACATAGAGGAAACAAGTTTAAAAGCTACTTTTTCTAGGTAATTATTTTATGTTTGTACATAAATAACTACCATTCAAAGTCATACTGAGTGAGCCTTAAATCCAAGTAAATGCAATGTTATAATAAAGGTTATTAAAAAGTATTCATACAAGTTCATTCTCAGAAACTGTGTGTAATTTATGTCTCCCAACATGTGGAAAATGGTCCTACTGCCTGTGAGCACTCAGTTTAGAAAGACAGAATTTTTCCAAATTGCTGTTTCAAAGCACAAGTTCTGTTGGTGTCGGGTAAAATAGCCCTGCATTTTTTCCCCAGCTTTACCCTGACCTTTACAGTAAAATAAACTATTACATCTGCCTAATTTAACTGTTAATAGTTGTCTCTACAGCAATACCCGGGGTACAACTTTAAATACCCCTCAAGTATTTTTATGCATCTTGTACCCTTTTTAAAAAAAAAAAGTCTACTATTAATTTGAAAACCAGAATGTAAATCTAGGTATCTGCTATAAGATTTAAGAATATTACCGTATCCTATTTTATGTAATACATTCTCTGTCACTTTATGGTTTAATTTAAAGACAGAATCTGATCTTTCCTGTTTTCTTCTCTTGGCATGTCACATTTTCTAGACTATTTTTGAAGTACAGGGTTTACATCTGTTATGTTTTGATATGCAAGTTTTGCATGTGAGTAGATAGCTGGAGTAGATATTAATGGGCATCCGTCTCCACTTTACATTAAGTACATTGTTTCTCTGGTGCTTAAGATTGCATGGCAACAGACTCAATGACATAAATGGATTTCCTCTGATACCATGCTAGGAGCATTACAACACACACGCTTCAAGAAACACTGAAATATCTGTTCAGGAGGTTATTTTAGCAATATTTCAGTCACTGAAGATTTCTAAGCACTTACTGAGTAAGTGAGGTCTAAGTTGATATTTTCTGGAGGAGTAATTTGTTCACGTTGTCTCAACAATTCTCTTTCCTGTCTTCCAGCCTCTTTTGCTTTTTCCAGAGCCTTAAACAAAATACTAGAATTTAACAGTGCCTTGAAAGGTGTTACTTAGCACTAAGCAGACATACAGTCTATTTAGCTGTATAATTTTAGAGAAGTACAGTCACACACATACATATGCAATAATCACTACATTATGGTGATCCTAGAAGATTATTCTACTTGTATTAATCACAGAAAGTGCACAGAAATGGTAAAAAAAAAAAAAAAAAGAAAAAAAAAAGAGAGAGCAATTAGGTTTTGCATGTTTCCTTACTGCAGAATCTCAGTGCAGGAAAGTGTTGGAACAAAGCAAGTGAAGGCAAGAAATAAATATGCAGGTTACAAACACACAGATATACGCTGTACACACACCTTTACTAATTCTTGATGCTGGTAAACTGATTTCCCTTTTTATCTACCCACAGTGGTATGTCACATGTGTGTACCCAGTTATAATCCTCTGCAGGCTGGTGTCAAGACCCTTTGCACAACTAATGCTCTGGGTCTAGCAAGCACCACTAGCAGTTCTGTATGTCTTCACAAGGGTACAACTTGTGAAGAAAGAAAGTAATGGTTACCACGCAAGGTAGCAATTTGGCAGCCAGCAGTGAAGGAAGTACTTCAAGATACAGTTTGATTATTAGTCCTTATGACAGAAGGCAAATCCAACTTGACTCTTTTATAGATAATGAGTTGGCAACTTTGATGGCTTTTGCAGAAAAATGGATATTCTGCTGGACTCACCAGAAACTAACACAAGCATCTAGAGGACCCTCGGAACGGTGTGATATAATCTACATAAGAAACAACCCTCTGACATCAGGAAACAAAGGATATTCTCGACCACACACGCAAGGGGTTCAAGAAAATTTAACAAAACAAATTAGCTCATCTCCTAATGAAGGTGAAATTCAGACTTTGTAACAGAAATAAATTCATATAGGTCCGTAAGGATACTTGTACTAAAGGAACACAAAAATGGATAGATGTCTTTCATACTCTCTGGTCAGAAGCCAGCAGCGGCAGAAAAAAAAAAAAAGTTTTATTACAAAAGTAAAATATAAGAGGATTGTTGTTGGCTTGAACGGTGGCCCATTCCAGTCTAAACACCAGACTTGAGTCACACTTTGAGACTTGTAGTTTCTTTATTAGAAGTCGTCTTTTTTTGCTCCTCGAGAAAGCAAACTCCCTATGCTGTGGACTCCTAAAATATATTCTAAGTGAAATCCTTCTCTCCAAAGAAGCTATCGGGCTATTAGCTAAACAGATACTCCAGAAATCACTGGAAAGGAGTATGACTGATGTAGCCCAGTATTCCAGACAGTCCTAACAAGAGCAAGCATAAAGGGAGTCCTCACATGGCACAGTATCATCCTGAAACCAGAACTGTCTGGGCTGACCTATCACAATCAAGATAGTCAGTGTACAATCTTGCTTTAATTTGATTAGGAACACTGGAATTGCTGCACAAACCAAAAAAAGGTATTCTTTTGATCAGAGAAACAAGAATGCAGTCAGAGATGTGGGACAGCTTCTTTTCTCAAAAGCAATAGATACAAGGCTTCTCTGTAGCAGGTAAAGAAATATGGAATCTCATCAATCCTGAAACAGATATGAATTAGAATCTTCCAGTCTTAGTCTAATAGATTAAATGTCCGATTCTGTGAATTCACTCTACACAAGACAAAATCATGGAAGAGAGACATATGTTCTTGCTGTACTAGTTCCAAAGGTAAACTGGTGTCCTAAAGAGAGAAAAACACCTGAAATCTGGTATGCTTAAAGAAACACTGGGTATTTTTCTACAAAAAAGGGCAGATCCTGACACCATAACATGGAGTATATCATTTTCAGGAGGTCTGAAACATGCAAAGAAAGAAACTTAAGAAACCTGCCAAATACAGATAACATTGTAAGGATAACATATGTAGTCTGATAAGAAGCATGACATAGGCACACAGTAATATCTTGCATAAAAGAGCTAAGGAGACTTTCAAAAGTGGGGAAAGCACCAGGCAACATAAAGTCCTTTCAAAATAAGAAAGTTCTCACTGTCATTGGGTCCAGTGTGGCTCCTGAAAGCTGAATGAATTCTAGATCTCAATGCAAAGACAAAGATATCTGAAAAAAGATACCTCCCAACAGATGGACTGCAAACTGCTCAATAGATCCGGTAGATTAAGATAGTTGAAGTAAGATTAATGATGCTGTACCCACCACATTTCATAAGACCTAATGAGACATGTGAAATTGTCCAAATTGGAGTAGGATAGAAAAATATTCCTTTGTGTCAAACAGAAAGACCATATTTACTAAAAGTGCTAATTTGTCCAAACAGCTTGAACTCTCCAACTACATCTATGTTAAACGTAAATCCAATAGGCTAGAGCCTGTTACTTAGCCACTATTCACTGGCTCTAGTACCCTCTATAACAGATGAAACACTTATCTATACAAATTGTTCCTCACACAACAGCAAAAGTGAAATCCAGAAAAATTACCAATTTCAAGTCTCCACAGTTGTTGGCAACACAGCTTTCTTCAACCAGTTCATTCACTTTTTTTTCCAACTGCTTCAGCTTCTCTTCTGGACTAAAACAAAAATAAGAATAAAAAGATTAACAGTAGTAACATAACTGCAAACACTAAGCTTTTACACATAATTCAATTCTTTTACCCACTACTCAATAAAACAGCACAGTGATGTCGCAACTAACTGGTTTTCCCATCAAAGAAAATATCATGTGAAACTATGCCCAAAGATCCCCTAAAGATATCACATTCATATTTTCAACTTGAGAGACCTAAGAAAACATAAATCCTCTTAAGAGAACAATACAGACAGGTAAATTTCATGAACTCAATTTGTTCAGGAGAAGTAACAACAGAACAACAGACCAGTTTTCAAATCAAACACCTAGTGAAATGGAATAGCACATTAAAAGCAATTAATTGAACCTTTATTTACATAGATAACTCCAAAGTATTGCCTGCAGATTATGTAGATTATAACAAAAAGTTGTCATTCATCTATATTTTTCCCTCTGCTAAATAATTATCATTTCAGTAGGATTCCCTATTCCTACATAGTTACATTTGGGGAACATCATAATTTTGTATTGGAAAGCTCAATGACATTTTCTGAGTGAACTCCACAACATTTGTACCAGCCTGCAAGTTTTACCTCAAGTGCTAAGAGAGAAACAGCTGGCAAATTCTCCCAAGTTCTTCCCAGAGAGCTGCAAGAATCATGGTGTTCCTTGCCTGTCACACACACTTCCGTGTTCCTCTACAATTCTATATAACAGCATTTTTGTGGCAACATCTACATCCAGGCTGCTCAGCTATTCAGAACCAGAAATCACTGAAATCAAATGTTCCCGAAAGTCAGTGCAACTGCTCCATCAAGCCAGCTAACCACATGCATACTGTTTGTGGCACTGTTCCACAAAGTGAAGAGTTTGGCCCTTCAAGGTTTTGTAACTGCCTGGATGTTTTTGAACTCTATGCATGCTTGGCTTTCTGTTGCTGTTAATGCTTTGAAATAATTTAATGCAAAACTGAACAAACCTGTCCGAATTTTTCTTTTCCAGAGGTGAAGCAGGTCCTCTTGCTTGGCCAAGAGGATCAAATGAAGAACCTGCAAAATTAACACCTTACTGAAAATTGTAAAATAACACCTCCTTGGGGCAGCTGGCAGTTTCTACAAACCATACCTCTCATAGCTGTCTTAGTATAACCTGCCGCTTGCACTGCTGTCATTGGTCGAGAAACCCCATCCTCAAACAAAGAAGAAGAAATATTAAAATAACCTTACTGAAAGTTATATTGTGGACAATATAGACATCGTTGTATATATTTAAAGATATAATTTTTAGATATGTTATAATTTATATAAAAATTATATACTACAAAACCTTTTAATACAAAAATCAGTTACCACCTCACTAAACTGAAAATATTTTTAAAGTGTTTTTACTGCTTAAATATTACAATCTTTTAAAAATTGTATCAAACACTTAACAGAAAATTTTATTGTTCCAAATGAATATAAAATGTACGTATTGAAACTTTTACCTGTATACCTCCTGTCATTGGTCTTCCCATAGATGAAGGTAAAGTTGCTTTTGGCTACAAAAAATAAGTAAATTGTTTGAAACTGGCATTCAGAAAGCATAAGAAGCCTATGTACAGTCTTCTCAACACTGAGGTTTAAAAGTTGAGCTCTCACAGAAGTTCATAGCAAAGTTCCCATTTATGTTATTCATAAGCAATATACTGCCAGTGCCTGGCAGACTTAAAGATGTTGAACACTTCTGTCAGCACAAATTTGCAATAAAGCTTTTTTATATTTCCAACCCAAACCATTCCATGATTCTACTACATCCAAAGCAGGTAACAGAAGGTTCAGAGCAAAGGTTGTGTTTCAGTGACGTAATAGAATTTAGGTGTTCTTGAAATTGTTAGCCAGCTAACTTACACAAGAGATCTACAGCCATGTGATGTCCCTCTTTTATTTATCATAAAACTTAAGGAATGTTATATCCAAGTGCATTATTTTTTTTTTAATTTTACTGAGTCAGGCTAATAAGTTTATAATTTATTGGAATATGGTTTAGTCTGGTTTGTTAAGAGTTACAATAAGCTAAGAATACCTAAGACTACAACTAATTTTTTCCAATTAAACTGGAGGTGTTTCAGAGCCGTATTTTTTAAGATGTATTTCACCTTAACTTCCAGAAAATTTTCCCAAGCCAAAATAACAAGCTATTCAGTTCCCCCTGCAAGAGAACCTGGTTAATTCCTTGGATTCTAATGCCTTATGAAGTATGGAAGTAGATTTACAGTATGGTTTGGGAGAAAAAAGGAAACAGTAACCTAGTTAACAAACAATGCCTTGATAAGTACAGAGTTGTGAATTAAAATTAACAAATTCACGCATTTCAATGGAATGAAATCCTTAATTAAAAAGAGCTCACTTTGTGCAAGGAATTAAATGTTACATTTAATTTTTGGTAAATGCCATTTTCATTAAGGATATAACAGAACAAAAGCCTACCCCAAATCCAGTAGCTAAAGGTCTCGAACTTGCTGAGCTGGGAATTTTGGCTGTCACCTGGATGAAAAAAAAAAGAACCAAAAAAAAAATCCCCACCAATTAACAACCATATGTTTCAATTATTAGTCTTCATATATAAGTTCTGTAGTGATTTCATAGATATAACACTTCAACTGTTACAGAAAGAATTCTCATTGCAGTAGCAGATTATTCTGGCAAAGAAGTAACATTAATCAGACAGTTCCAGCTGTTCTTTAGCCATTCAGTAGGTACTTCTAAAGTTCAGGTACCAGCTTCATATTTGATTTTGAAAACTGATGGAAGAGTAAGAGTAAGAGTAAGTCAAAGCTAGATGAAAATAAGGGAATTGATGTCAATTACATTAATATGGAGGAAAAACTTATCAGAAAAATAGCACGTTTTCTAAATCCCACTATCTAGTATATATTTCAAAAAAAAAGGTAAGAGATTCTCAAGACAGGTTTGTATCAGTGCCAAAGTTAGAGATAAGGCTACATTATTGCAGTGTATTTTCAAAGGTACTTACAGGGGGTCTTCTTCCATGACTTGTTCTTGCTGCCTGTTGAAAAGCTGTATCATTTTCTAAATCCTAGAAAAGATAAAATAAAAACATCAACCTTTTTAAAACAACAAAACCCAAAGCCACAATTCCAGAACTTTCAGACTACTTAAAGCAGAAAGGTAAAAACACAGTAATTCTTCCCTAAATACTTGACCTGAAGATAACCAAATAACACGTTTTACTGACATTAAATTACAATGACAGTATTTGTCTATCTTTTTTGGTATTTTAGATTAGAAAATGTAAACACATTATTCTCTGAAAAGTAAAAACACACTGAGGAAGCAGAAGTGATAAAACAGGAAATTTTATCTCCATCCAAATGTTTACTACTCATACTACTTCTGAATTTTAATGTTAAGACCTGCCACCCCAATACATTAGGACATCTCATGTCTCTCAGGTCATGCTGCAACTCCTGTGAATTTGGCATTGGGATTTCATACAAGATGCCATGTCTAGTGGGTTTGATCAAATGAGCCCACTGTTGTTCCAATTCCATCACATCAGCAGTTACCAGAAGGTGGTCTGCAGGGCTATCTTAAGACATCCCAGGTGCTCTGCTGATTGCACAGAGACTAGAGTATTCCATTCCACTGTGAGCTCCACCAGCAGCAGCTCAGCAAGAGATCAATGACCGACTGGCCAATGAGTAGCCTCTTTTGTCAGAAAACGTCCTGCTGCATGTAATCGGGGAAACGCCACACTGAATATACCTAAAAATAACTAAGATTTTATACTGCATAAATTCTAACTATTATAGCTATTAGGTTTCCTGAGGTGTACGCAACTATTTTGCTGGAATAGGAAACTATCAAAGAACTAACTATTCAAAAAGATCCTTTTTGAATAAATAAGCTTTTTATGTTTCTTGGTAAATAAAGTACATTTCATTTCAAAGCAGTAATACACTTGTACACAAGTTCTTATCTTGTACATCTAAATCCTACTTATGGGAAAGGTGGAAAACAGCAAGTATTTTTACCTCTGTATCAAACATGGGATTATAATCATTGTAGCCAGAATAGAGATCATCTTCATCGTTCTCAGGAGCCAGATGCACATTTTGCATCATTTTCTGTGAAACATTTAACATGCCAAATGTTACCTCGGTGGTTTTATACAAATCCTTAAACATGTAAAATACAAATATAAGGTTTACAAGTTCAAAAGAGCTAGGACTCTCCTATAAACAGTATTAAATAGCACCATTTCACAGAATCATATTTTGTTTTGTACTTTTACCACTTATGAAAACTGTTTAAAACATATTTATCATGAAAACTAAACGATTATAACTGTAACTGTATTACTACTTTTCCAATAGTATCTTTCCATTGTCAGCTAATTCAGGTTTAAGACAACTCTCTCATATTCCAAAGTTTGTCTTTATTAGGCCAAACCATAGTATAAGTCTAATGAACGGTATCTATCTCCCCTAGCTTCAAATCTTCCTTTACCTGTCCTTATATCAACACAGACAAAGCAATTATACCGATATGAAGAGAGGAAGAATGTTGCAGATAGAATCTATCATATATGAAGAATCTATCATACATGAAGGATGCTGCACACAGGTGGAAAAGCCAAAAAGGTTTTTAGACGCCAGCACTAAAGGAGCCCAGGTTCCAAAGTCTTTCTTCACTAACACTACTCCACTGTCTAATACGGCTGCATTCGTCTAGGTGGCCCCTCCAGCACGGACACTAAGGAGGTCTCTCTTTGCCTGGCTTCCTGTTTTCATAAAAATCTTAAGAAGGCAGCGTTTGATTTCATCAATAACATGAAGTACATGCCCTTCAGCAAGCGAGCCTCAGCCAGGACGAAGCGCACGGAGAGGAGAGGAGGAGGAGGAGGAGGAGGAGGAGGAGAAGGAGAAGGATGTCCCCCGCCGCTTCCCCGCCGTGCGCGGAGCCACCGCGGCCGAACCGCTCCTTGTGCGGGCTCCCTCGGCCCGCGCCCGAGGCGGGGGGCGGCGATGTGCCCTCGGCGAGGGCGGCACAGGGCGAGCGGCTCCGGGCACGGACGGGCCCGCTACCCTCGCCCCGACAGCGGGCCGGCGGCGTTGCTCCGGGACACGGCGGCGGTCCCCGCATGCACCGCGGCCGGGCGGTGCGAGCGAGCGGGGCCGGGCGCAGCCGAAGCCGCGGCCCCCGGGTGGGCGGCGCCTGCCGTGAGGGACAGCGCTGCTCGCCCGCCTCGGCCGGGGAGTGCTAAACCTCGGGGAGAGGCGGAAAGAGCCCGCCCTCACCCGGTTTCTGCAAGTTAAACAGCAAAAAAAGCCCCGTCAGGCGTTTAAGCGTATGCCTGCTTTCCCGAATCACAATCCAGAAGGTTGCAGATATCGCCTAAAACTGCAGACGAGTCGCTAGTGCTTACGGCGTTTATGTATTTCCCATGGGTACAACTCGGATTAAGCAGAGAGAAGAGTTTGTTGACTGCAGTGGGCTTTGAATAAAACTTCCATTTCTTGTATTGGTGGCGTAAACTAGGACAACGCACGTACTGGAGTAAAAAAAAACCTGCACTGTTCGGTCCCCCAGGGGGATTTTAAGTCCGAACACTCAAACTACCGACTTCTGTGAAGTTGCTTTTGCCATCTGACCCCACTGCTTCCAGGAGATGTGTGGACTCCATCCATTGCTTCCAGCTTCCACATAAGATGCGGGTCTTTACCTGAATGCTCCTTTCATCATGTCAATATTTTAAAGCAGAATTGCTTTATTGTCGGTTATTATAGTTGAATATATTCAATATTTTAGAGAAGTGCTTCCCTAGGAGGGCAGTGAGGCACTGCCACAGGTTGCCCAGGTAAATTGTGGCTGCCCCATCCCTGGAAGTGTTCAAGGCCAGGTTGGAGAGGCTTGGAGCAACCTGGTCTAAGTGAAAGCTGTCCCTGCCCACGGCAGGAGAGCTTGGAACTAGATCATCTTTGAGGTCCCCTTCCAACTCAAACCATTCTATGACTCTGTGTGTTAGGTTATCCACATTTCCCAGATGGGAGCCAGTGTGCTAAGGAACAAAAGTTGTGTCACGTGATGGATGTACAAATAAAATTTTGCTTTTCTTGTCTTATGGAAGAGGAACACAAAACAGCTGTGAAGGATTGCAGGCTCATCAGACTGCCTACCTTTGTCCATGGGATGAGGAAAAAGAATGGAAATGAGATCTATTGTCTGCTAGGCACTGCTTTGCTGTGTGCAAATAAAAGTCTGTGATATGGGTGATATTTACTGACTTTAAAGGGAAAATTATTAGAACAAATTAGTCGGTGTTTCTGAAATATTAAATAGAGAGCAACTAAAGTTTGGAATGGGTGAAAAAAAATCTATGGTTCTCCATAGCAGGGAATTTAGGATTACAGGATTGTAGAAGGGACCTCAGGACATCTCTCCCATCTTTACACCTAGTGTCTCTTCCCAGTAACAAAGCCAACCCACTGTCATTTTATGGTGCAAATTGTTCTTTTCTGCTATAGATTTCCTCAGGGAATAAAAGCAAATATACTTTGATAAAGTAAATGGCTTCTTGCATAGCTGTCAAAGCTTGCACTCACGCATGTGCCCCCTACCTAAGAGTATCTGAGAGCATGTTTCTCAAGCTCCAAATTATTGCTGGCATGTATCCTGTGGAGCACAGTAGGACTCCACCAGTAGGGATAGCTCTCAGGCAGCATCCAGCACATCTGGGCAGAGACCTTGTCACCACTCACTGTCAAGGTGCTCAGCCACACCATTTTTTCCTATAAGCTGAGAAATCTGCTCTCAAAATCAGAAAGCTCAATTAAAAAAGAAAAAATAGTTGCTGAAGCTTCCCATATGCCAGTCTCTGAAAAAAAAATAAAAAAGTTAAAATCCCTAATGTCTTTAAAAAAGATGATTCCTCCAATCATTTTTACTACTTTCTCTTGGTATTTTGGTAACCCTGAGGAGTGTCAGCTGATTTGCTCACAGCAAATCATACTCTGGGGAAAGTTTCACATGCCTAAATGGGAAACAGAATAGAGCAGGGATCTCTGAACAAGCCTACAGTATTTTTGAGAGAGAAAATATTTTATGAGACTAATTGTAACCCACCCCTACTGCCTTATGCTAATGGCATAAAAAGGCTGCAAAGACAATATACATTACAAAGTCAGTCAGAACACCCTTTTTATGGTCAGAGATTGTGCACATTATGCAATGTCAGGGCCTTCTGCTGCTCACCTTTCAGCCTCAAAGTCCTTTTTGGAGAGATAAGGTGCAGAGGATATGAATGAAAGGCCTTTCTACTCTGTCTCCCATCAAGAGAAACCAAGATAACATAAAGAAGTATTAAGACATTATCACTTCTTGCATTAACCTGCATGAACCACTTTCACATAGAAACTTCAGACTTGAGACCTTTGGACGTGAGAATATTTATACCTGAAATTTCTGGAGTACAAGTATTTTGCAGAATAACAGACTTAAGGTGGGAAAAAATTTCAGTTGCATTACTCACCTCAAATTATAAACTTCAGCATAAGAAATATATACATTTATAGCACCCCTTTTTCTGCCTGTGATTCCTCATGCATTATTGAGCCTATGTTTTTAAAAATTTTCTCCTGTCCCCAGATGCATCAATATGTATCTGAGTGGTAGGTAGATTCTGTGGCAAGAGCCCTAGCTCTGCTATTCCTCTTGTCCATATCCGAGATCTGGGCATACTGGTGCCCAGTGCTATTCTGATGTTTCCCCCCAAATACCTAGGGCAGTGGAAAGGAGGCACTGTGGTAAGGAGGCAGTACATCTACTTTGTAAATGCGGTGGTGCCAAGGCACCAGCGGAATCTGACCATGTTCGTGTTGTCAAATTTTCTTACCTTCCAAAATTGGGTGTATACACTCAAACCAGTTATTGGAAGTGGTCCCTGGCACGTGTGGAATCTGAGCATACTGGAAATTATACTGGAGAATGGTAATGGGTCAACACTTCAATGGGCTATTTAATCTCAGAGACATTTAGCTCCGTCGCTCAGTCCAGCCCCTCCCAATGCTGCATGTTGCCTATGCTGCTGGAGCATACTTAGTGGTCAGGAGCTTGGAAGCACTCCCTTAGGCCTTGCAGTCCAGCTGTTACGTTTGACATCCTTGCAGCAACACGAGAGTCTCAAAGACTTTTTTCATGTTTCTAAAAGCTGTATCAATCTACGATTTTTTTTTTCCTGGTGCTGTGAAGTATAAAAATGCACGAGGATTTAACAGAAACCCTAGGGATCCTTTGTGGCAACACAGGACCTCACTCATGGGCTGTGATTATAAGACTTGATCTAACAAGATGATGCTGCAGGAGAAACCCTGCAATGATGTAAGGTGATGTAATTGTTTTGGCAAAATCCAGAGGGCAAGCTGGAATAGGAAGATGCCAAAAAGAAGTGTAGCAAGTTTAGTTTACAGTCCAAGTAATGTATGCTGTAATCATTAAGCCACCTGAGTAACTAAATGAATGATTTTTGGGGAGGGAGGTCCTGTGCCAGGGCCAGGAGTGCTTTGATATGTCCCACCATATGTTGTAGTTTGGTTTAAAATACATTTGCAACAGGAAAATTATCTTGTTAACAGGTATTTCTACTATTGAAGGATATACCTCTATCTAGTTTTGCTGAATCATGCTTTTGTAATATCTATTTTACTACTATTTACTTTCCAATTTCTGCAGATTGCTTCATTAAGAATCAGCATTTTAGCACTATTGGTAGTATTTGCATCAGACCATTTGCACTGTAAAGGACCATGTAAATTAACAGCACAAACTACTAAGATAATTAAAATTATATAGTTTTAATTGTAGTGTAATTTCACTACATAACTACAGTTTGCAAACTTGTTAGTTAGGACTCTACAGAATAGCAATAAAGTTATTAATTAAAGCTATAATTTTTAAGGCATTATGTTTTCCAAACTGTTAGGATCATAGTAGCAACGTGCCATAGTCTATTACCAAACATATGTACTTTCTGGTCGCTCTGGTGAGCAAGTAATGTATTAAACAGACCTAATACTTAACAAATGTGAACTATGCCTCGGTTTTCATCCCATGCCAAAAAACTCAGTCTAGAACCCTCTATATCTTAAAACCATACAATTCCTTTATTTTCTCTAAAGGGAAATTCACATCTCCTTCGGATTCTGCCTCCATGTGGCTCCCAGTTAATGTGAGTTATTTCCCCTTTCTTATTACATGACCCTTTTATACCACCCTGCTCCTCCCATGCCCTTGTCCATGGCCAGTAGCAGATTTCAGCTCCACACGTGAGGAGCAGAGAGACTAAAAACATGGAGAGATCAACTATACTGTTCCCAACACAAGTCAAATCTGCTCCTACTGCTACTGGGCTTAGAAGAAAGAATATGCTGGTGAATACATGTCTGCTCTGCCTGGGCCCCTCCTGCTGGCAGTACAAGCCCTACTTTTCATTCCCTAGTGGAGCCCAGGTCCTTTCTTTGCTGTTTCTCAAACTTCCACTTTGTTTTTAAATCATATTTTTTTCCCTTGACTTATACTTCTGATAATTTAATTATTTATATTTTCCTTTCTTCTTGCAAACTTCTCTCTCCTCTTTTGATCTATTCAATTCGGACTTATCCGTGTGTCTCATCACTGTAAACAATGGGGAATATGGCTGCTGTCCTGCCATACCCTAATTATGATTAAGTAATGCATGTGGCTTTGTCACTAATATATTATTAATAATAATAATATAATTCAGATTTAATTTCCACATATTTGTTTTGTTCACCCCTAGAACTTAAAGGTTCTGTAATTGCTTTTATCATGACTGTGATTAGCTCTCAAACCCCTATACACTCCTTTAACAGTTTAACTGAGCTTTTAATTCTGCTGAATCCATTTGTCTATGTGTAATGTCTTTTGTCTCTTATAGTCTATTGTTAACAGCAACTTAAGTATAAATACACATCTCAGGAGGTCAAGGAGTATTAAAATAATTGATAACTACTTCCAAATGGGAGTAATGGTGAAGTTGTTCTGGAAACTGTGTTTCTGAAGCCCAGGAGACATTAGTTTTATGTTTTAGCATTAGTTTTATGTTTTTTTTTCTTTGCAGTTAAAAACTTGAGTTCACAAAATAAATATACATTGATTGGCTAGACAAAGATCTTTGTGTTTAGAACATGTGTCAAGTCATGCATTTTGAATTAGTCTTCAAAGGAACAAAACTGGTACTTGCTAAAATCATAAAACACTGCTTTCTACACCAGCCTACACAAACCCTGAGCAGCAGAACTGGCACAGCATCGTGCACTCTTCTGTCCCACTGCCCTAAATCTTCCATGGCCCAGTTACATCCACTTAGCTCCATTAACACTTCCCAGCTACTGGCATGTCTCAGCTTATGTGGGTGGTATTAAGGTCATGAAGTCAAAGAGATAGCTTGGTTTTCCACCTGCTACCTGTTGAGTGGTATTCATGAAGCCTTTAGGAATTCATACTTTTGAGATCTCTGTCTCCTTTTTGAATGTGATTGGAATTAGCAAAGTGCCAGTGAGGGGGGCAGATGTACCAAATGATTATGTGAGTCTTCTTTTTCTCGGAAACTAGAAGAAATGATAGCCAAACAAAGTTGTTCACTGAGCTTCATAAGTAACTATCAAACCTTTATTCTGGGAACAAATGTATTAAGTTTCAATTGATTTATTTTTTTTCAGAAAGCCAGAGATAAAGGAGAACTTGCAAGTATCTCGCAGCTATATTAAATGCATAGTAATATAATCTTTGATAATAAGTAGGCATTTAAAATGCTAAATTTTTTTTCTGTTCAGGAACATCTGGCATGACTACAGAGCAATATGCAGATGAGTAGGAACTACAACAAAATGGAAAAAATGAGTAATGGTGAGCACACCAACACGAACAGTACATGTTACAGAGCAGCTTGAAGAACTGACATTGTATCGTCACATTTTTGCACAGCTTTGAAGAGATTTTGTGCGAAAATCAAGGACAGCAAAAAAGGAAAATTAATTCAGAATTAGAGGATAAAGCCATTTTTGAGAATAATAAGGCCTTGCTTAATGTAAAAAAGAAGCCTGGAATTCCTTTCAAATTTGAACTTTGAAATGAATTTGTGCCTTTGTCAAAAGCAAGGGGGTTGGATGCACTCTAGTATACCGCTGGCTTCTGGAGGAGGAGGAGGGGGCGGCGAGAGCGGGCGGTGCGGGACGAGCGGGCACAGCTCTCGGGGCGACGAGGGCGGCACTCGGGCGCTGGGGCGGGAGCAGTGTCAGGCCCCGCCCCTGGGCGTGGCCGAGGCGTGCGGAGCCAATGGGCGGCCGCGACCTGGCGCGCGCGGGGGTGGGGCGGGTGCGTGCAGGGCAGCGGTGTCCCCGGCGGCGCGGGCAGGGCTGAGCGTTCTGCGGACGGTTCCGCATCTCCTGCATCTCCCGCTCCTCCCGCTCCCGGCCATGGAGCACTCGCAGGTTGCCATCATCGGCAGGTAACGCCTCTCCTCTCCCGCAGCTGGGGGAAGCGGTCGGCAGCGCTCGGCGCCTCTGGGGACGGATGCCCGCGGCGTGCGAAGGGGCTCGGGCGCCGTCCCGACACGGCCCGGCCTGCGTGGTGGTGGGTTTGGTGACTCAGTGGCGGGTACGGCTCTGCTTCAGATGTCACCGCTGCTGTAGGCGTCGGATGTGTCGGCGAGGTGCTGGGTCGGTGCAGTCGGTGGGTTTTGGCCAGCTGCGGGGTCGTGCTGCTCCTGGATCTCGGGAACTGGGCGGGGATGCACCTGTTGGGCTCCTTAGAGTGCCTTTGCATAACGCCCTGACAGCCCTGTGCTACCATAAAACAAACAGCAAAAAAACATCCACGGCATCTCTACCGAAGCAAGTCGTTCTTGAGGTGCAGAGGACTGGTGGCCTTTTTCATTGCAATGCTTTGTGTGCGTAAGTGCAAGAGTGGAGAAATCCAAGCACAGCTTTAACGTCCTGTTTGCCAACTGTGTCAAGAAACTTGTAAGTTCCTCCGAGATGCTCCTGAAGTAATACTTAATTGCCACAAGATACAGCAATATTTCTGGCTTGTGTGGGAATGCATTGTTTCATGCTCTCATTGTGAGCTGAACCTGAAGTTCTTTACTTGAACGATGATCTGGAGGGGAGAGAAAACACGTGCCAGACAGTAGCAGTCTGCTGTACCTTGGTGTGGAAGTGTGGGCTGCAGCAAACTTCACTAGCAAGACCACTTGAAGCCTCAAGACATGAGTCTCTGTGCTGTTGTGTGACACTGACAAAAGTAGCTCTTACTGTTGGCACTTGGTAAACTTTTATTCCCCATGAGTGAAGGGTTGGGAAAGCTGGGCTCTTGCTCGCTGTGGCTGCTGTGGCAGTGTTGCACTGAAGGCAGAAAATGTGTTTCTGGTAGCACCCACAGAAGGTATGTGAGCGGATCTGGTCCTTAACACTTGATCTATCACTGGACTCAAAATAACAGTACTTAAAGTCTCAAAAAACATTGTCTTGGGGTCAAATATGGTAACATCAGGTTGTAATGATGCTGTTGTGTACAATGATGTAAGAGTGCAGGACTGATACCTACCATTGACTTATTTTGTGTTCTATGTAGTTCAAAAGAAAAAAACCCACAGACCTAAAAACCTGTATTGAAATAAACCTCTTTTTTTCTGTTGTTTTTGAAACATTGTTTTAAGAAAACTTAATTTAAGAGTGCAATCTAGAGAGATGATGCAAGTTTATAAAGATACTGGCAGCTCAGATTTACTTGTTTAAGGTTTAAGTGATTCAAGTTTTATAAATACTTGCTAGCCAGGAGACTACAGTAGCTTACAAACCTTGACCATACCTTACCTGTTCCATAAGTCTATTCTGTAACTTGCCTGAGAACTGAAGAGGTCTAGACTTACTACAATGAAAGTTCTGTGTTTTTACTTTTAAATGGTAGATTTTTAGTGAGACCTTACTGTCTGCTTAACAAGACTAAATGCAAAGCTTGACTTCTTTTTTTTGGTCCCAATTATTTCCACTTATTCATGCTATTTCCTGAAGCTTCCTGTTTTTATCCTTTTTTAAAATATATACTTAAACCAAAGGCTGAACACATTCCTGTTTTCTCTTCCTTCTTTTCTCATCTATCCTGCTGCTTTATCTCTGACTTTTGTTCCCTTTTTAATCTTTTATTGATGCCCTAGCGGCCTTACATTTTCCAGTTGCCAGAGATCACTTAAGTTTAATGCTGATAAGGTGATCTTGAAAATGACAGGAAATGCAAGTAATTATCAAAAGCCCCACTGTAACAGTCATGGGTATGGAGTTCTGATCTTGTCTCTACTATGGATTTTTTTTTTATTTTTAAATTTTTTTTTGTAATCTCAGGTTACTTAAGCTTGTGACACTGTGACTTGGGGCTTCCATTTGAAAAGGCTGATGCCTGCTATACATCTAACTAAGTTAAAACCTGCATTGTTTCAAGAGGCACGATAAAATTGTCGGTTACTACAAGTTTTCTCTATGTAGTGCTTAGTAATATGTTTTCACCAAAAGATGCAGACAGACTGTTCTGTGTGTATTCAGCATGTTAAAGTGCTTCATCTAAAAGTAAAGGTAGTGCTAGAGGTGGCTAGATGAAAAAGTAGTATCAAACCCATGGTTAGGTGAGGGCTTTTTCCCTTTTCATATGCTTATGGGTACTTTCTGAATTGCTGAGGGCCTGTGACTTTAGTAGCTGTTAGAAACTTTTGTTTTTTATCAATATCAACTTAACTTTTAATTGAATATTGAAGAGTCCAAGCTCTTTTTTCCTTTTTGCAGTGCTTGCAAGACATTCTTCCCCCAAATAAGTGCTATAAGTGCTAGTGTATGAATTGGCTGATATTTATTCTTTTTCTTTTCAGCGGACTCATTGGTCGCAGCTGGGCCATGGTGTTTGCTGCTGGAGGCTTCAAAGTGAAACTTTATGATATTGCACAACAGCAGCTAACAAGTGCACTGGAAAATATTCGGTAGGTCACCTGACTTGAAATGACCGGGGTTGTAATGAAACTGTGGAATTGCTGTAATTATGAACGAACAGCCATATCTTATTACGGGAGCATAGATTTTAAGCTTTGAAGAAGGCTTTAATTTAGAAATACAGGTCCTTTTAAGATCAGAAGGCCTGTGTTCCCAAGTGTCACTAACACCTGTGAAGAGAAATTTAATTCTTAACTGATTCAAGAGCTTAAGTTTATTTTTGTTTAATTATGCTTACCACCATTAGGTTATCTATAGGCTAAGTTTAAAATATACAAACATAAGAGTTTTTGCACAGAAAGGCAACAAAAACGCTTTCAGAGTTTCAGTGGGTTAAAATGGATTACTGAGGAGCTCTGCTACAGTTATTAGTATTTTTTAACTGGAGTTTTTTAAACTCTAAAAGTAATATTTTTGAGTCTTAGAAGAACAAGTTGCCGCTTTCACCAAAGATACAGGTACTAATCAGTTGTAGTTGAAGCTGAGAAGCATCTTTAGAGGGAGAACAAATTTGAGGGTGTGAACATGAGATCACTCACGCTGGTTCAGGCCAATAGTCCTCCAGCCCTCTTCTCTCACCCTGTGGCACTGTGACTAAAGCCCCACGCTTCACATATTACAAGAGCTACAAGTTAAAGTCTTGCCTGTGTGCACCCTGCCCCCAACCTTCAGTGCCTCAGTTGTAACTCTTTAGTTAATGTGTTTAGTAACTCTTAACTAGATTTCATCTAAGTATTTCTCTAACTGTCCCTTGAACCCATGTAAATCTTTCCATGGCCTCCTTGCCCAGGGACTTTGTGTTCTGCAGGTTTACTGCCTGCTGCATGAAGAGCTACTCCTTTTTGTTTGTTTTGAACCTGACACCTCAGTTGCTTTGATTGACCCCTAGTTCTTATGTTAGAAGGGATGGTATCTGATTGGGTATGCAGCCTCTTCTTGCTGGTCCTGGAAATACAGCTTTTATATGCGTGTGAGAGAGTGCATTTATAGAGTTGTTCTGTGCGCAACTTACGTTGCTTTATCAGCATTTAATGCTAACGTTCAGATTGCTTCACCATCAGCATCAACCTAAATGCATCAGCTCTCCCTTTTGATGCCCTGGAGTGACATGTCAGCTGGTGTGGGGTGTAAGGTGCACCTAAAAAAGGGTTATGCTGTGTTGCATCCTCATTTCTTTCTGTAACAGGGCTTAAAGCTAAAAAAATTACTTGAGAAGCCCCTTGTAGGTCAGTTCAGTTGTTGGAGTTCAGAAGTGAAGCAGTATGTGATATCTAGTGAGATTTGCTAGAAAAGGCTTGATAACAAAAGAAGAGGAAAATCTCTCTCTTACTTTTTTTTCTTTCCAGGTAGATGTTAGTCCAACCAAACATCTCTGTTGCATCTCTAGATGACAGATGCTTTTGGTTTTTTTCACAACTGCTGTCATAGGGATATGATAAGATTCTGGATTATTGTGGAGGTGGCAGTTTTACTAACTATGTTACTAAACTGTGTTACTTAACTATGTTATTAAACTATTTTACTAAACTTTTTTTACAAAACTTTTTTTACTAAGGACAGCATTTACCCCTAATTTTTTCTTTTTCTAATAAAACAATCACGGAATGAGGATTTTAGCCTTCCAAGGTTTTCAGCTTGAAAAAATGAAGCATAACGTGTCATGCATAATAGGATAGAGTACAATTTGAGTGGGTCTGTACTGTTCTGTGCCTGTATGTGCTGCCGTATAGGAGTTTGCAGAATCAAAAATGGGTAAGGTTGGAAGGGAGGTCATATAGCCCAACCTCCCTGCTCAAGCAGGGTTTCCTAGAGCATGTTAGATCCAGACAGCTTTTGAATATCTTCAGGGAAGAAGAGGCTGCAACTTGTCTGGACAATCTGTTGCAGTGCTTAGTCACCCTCACAGTGAAGAAGTGCTCCCTCATGTTCAGGTGGAACTTCTATTCCAGTTTCTGCCCATTGCCTCTCATTGTATTGCTTGGCACCACTGAGAAGAGCCTGGCTTCATCCTCATGACACCCTCCTTTCAGATACTTTAGACATTGTTTAGGTCCCCTCTGCTGTCTCTTCTTGAGCCTGAACAGGGCCAACTCCCTCAGGCTTTCCCTGTAAGAGACGTGCTCCACTCCCTTAATTACCTTTGTCACCCTCCACTGGATGTGCTCCAGGAACTCCATGTCTGTCCTGTACTGAGGAGCCTGGGCACACTGCTGGCTCATGGATAGCTTGTTGTCTACCAGGACCCCCAGGTTCTTTTCCACAGAGCTGCTTTCTATCAGGTCAGGCCCCAGCCTGTTGCTGGTGCATGGGGATATTCCTCCCCAGGTGCAGGATCCTGCACTTACCTTTGTTGAACTTCCACGTTGCCCATTTCTTTAGCCTACTGAGGCCCTTCTGAAGGGCAGCACAGCACTCTGGGGTATTGGCCACTACTCTCAGCTTTGTGTCATCAGTGAACTCTGTGGAGGCATCTGCCCCCTCATTCAAGTCATTGATAAGTTCAAGGCAAGTTCAGCTGAGTTCAAGGCAGGTTTTGCCTTTTACGTAAGGTGTTCTTAACTCAATTTATAATTAACTTGTGTATCTTGGCTGTTGTAACATTCTAGTTAAAAAACCTGGTCTCAGGACAGCATAGTTTTTGTGATAAGAATACAAACTATGCAGCTTCTTCAACCACTATTTTAATGATTGTATCTATCAAAATATGGTTAAACTTGAACTTCTTTGCACTGATTTCATAGCACACAACCTGCAGTAAATCACACTGATGTGCTGCTTCCGTGAGAGCTGGAGCTTCAGTAGGTAATGGGGACTCATAGAGAACAGCAGCTCCTGACTGAGCCAGCTGATGACTCTTTCCCTGGACTTGCTGTGATTTGCTCTCCTTTTTGCCTCCAAATAGCTAATACTTTTAGGGAAGTTTCTAGGCTTAGAGGCTTTTGTGGTTTATTTTGTTTTAGTATTGGAATGTATTTAGCAGAAAGGTTTCCCAGCATAAACTTGTCAGTTCTGATGCCAAGATGCCAAAAGGATTAAATGCCCTAAATTGTTAGATGCCCTAACCAGTGAACGTACTTAGGTCACTAGATTTGGAGACAGCACTGATCTTCAGAAAACAAGAAGTGACTTGTAATGAGTTGCAAACTCTACTCAAACTCTCCAGTATTCATGACAGTGTGTTTACCATGGAAAAACATAATGACCATAATTGCTTTTCCTGTTACCAAGTCTTTGCTCTCGTTGGAGCATCCAGTTTGTGAAGTGCCAGTGTAGACATTCTGAGAGTGCTGTGGCTGGAAAACAGTTTATGTGTGTGATAGCTTCAGGTGATCTCAGAACTTTGATTGGTTTTGTGCATCAGCACACTCGTATACTGTGTCCCAGCTCTTCTGTAGTCCTTTGCTTTGTACCTCTTCAAAGCTGTGTCAAAGGCACATGGGCATCTGTTCCTCTTTAGTGTACTGCTGTTGCTATAGGTGAAGTGCATTTGACAGCTCTGGACCTCTCTTGTCTGGACATATACATACTTTAGTGATTCAGCTTGTACTGTTGTTTCAAGAAGACTTCATGGGTGTTGACTTTTCCATGGTGATGTGTTGTGTTTTTGCCTTTGGGGAAAGCAGGAAGAGGAAAGTGTTTGCTAATGCTTTCAGATGGCCAATTGCAATTGAGTCTTAGCAGCTTACTGTCTGGCCATTTTATCTGTGAACAGTGGCCTAGTCCCTGTGTCAGAGGCTCTCAGTTACCTGCTTGTTCTTTTGTGTCTCAGATGAGATATATGGGACCAGTGATGTTTTGGTTTGTTGGTTTGGGTATCAGCCAGCACTAGGTTGTAGTGCTATGACTGGTTAATGGATCTAGTCTTCAGCCAACAGTGGCTGGCTAAACTTGTAAAGAACAGTATTGGTGTTTTCTTCTCTTCCTTTCCTTCTTGCTGGTGTGGGCAATATATTTGTGATTAGGTGGTCTTTAATCTTGTATGTACTTGCTTATTGCAACAGTATGTGCTGAATACTGTGACTTCCCAGTAGTAGCTATGGGCAAAAGTGAGGCAAGTGGGGCGTGAATAAGATGAGTTAAGTGTTAGCATTGCTTGCAGGGTCCTCCTGTAAAGACTCAGAGTAGGAGTTGTAACCAAGAGCATTCCAGGCATTTTATGTGATCTGCAGTGTTCCTAAAGATTGGGTGCCTTAACCTGAAGCAAATTCTGGCCCAGTTCCATGAGTACTGTTGACATGGGGAGACAGGTACAACAGTAAAACTCTGGAGGTAAATAAAGGTGTGGGCTCTAAAAGGAAGTAGTATTTTCTCATGGACATTAATTTTTCAAAGACCTTACAGGTATTGAGTGAAACTCTCCAAGCTGTGTGCACGATACAGCTGCAGAGTGAAGTCTTGTGCTGTGCGCTAAGGACGTGGCTGCAATGACCTCAGTCTCTGGTCATCCTAGGGACGAGCCCGTAAAAGTCTAGGCTGCCTTGAATAAAAAGCCATCCACTAGAGGTCAGTGGTGCACTGTTGTATGTACAAACTGGTCTGGTTTCTACCTTAATGTATAAGTGTCAGGGAACACTCTCTTACTTTTCCCACACTTTTGTGGCAGTGTAATAGCTTAGGGGAATACCAAGATGTATTAGCATTTGGAAGACTTAAAATTCGTTTGTGGAACAAACCAACCAAAATGTCAATAAGTATATTGTCAAAGGGTTGCCAAAGAAGAGCATTTACTGGGAAGGAAAGCCAAAATTAAAGTAAAGCACGTATTCCCTACAACTATACTAATTTAAATAAATAGCTAACATGAAGATTAGTGATATTAGCAGGAAGATTTTTGTTGAGGGATAAACAAAAATCCAGCCTTAAGTTGCAGAGGATAAAGATGGTAGTTTTGCAGATTAATTAAGAAATGGTATCAGTGCACAGTGTAGTGTGTAATGGCTTATGAAAGAGAAGGTGAATTGACAGGATGATTACCGGTGGCAGAGAAGGAAAGATACAGAACAGGAGACAGGTGCTACAAACTTCTGTGAGAGCTTGAGGAAGAAAAATAAAAGCTTGATCTCTTAGTCTATGACTCTAGCTTTTTTTGAGTCCCTCAGTTAGCAGTCATGTACTGTTATTATGGAGAACCAGAGTGGATGAGATAAATGTTGTATTGCATAGAAGCTGAATAAGAACTTGACCTCCTTCTTCCAAGAAGGAAATAATTCCGTTGTGGTCTCTTCAAACTGAAATTTGTTTGGTTGGATTTTTTGGGGGGGTTTTGGTGTGTTTTGTTTTTTTTTTTTTTTCTAAGCAATATATATAGCCTATGAACAAGAGTATGCTGTATTTGGGCAAGAGCACATGGAAAATGAACTTCAGACGAATCAATAGTTAAGACTTTTTGTCTCCTTATCTTGCCTCACAATGTGTGAGGTAGCTAGGAGTTTGGATACTCTATGTTAGGTGCATCCATTTTTTTGCAAATGAAGCACTGGCACCTTTAGTGTTCTAGAAACCTTAAGTGTTGGGTGAAGTTTCTGCCTAGCAAGCTGTAGTGTATGTACCTTGTGAGCTTGGGAAATGGAGTTGAAGATTCCTGCTTCCTAATTCTTGCCATGCAAATTGCTTAAGAGGTAGAATTGTGTGCTTTCCAGCCATTCATTTGCTGTGTCAGTAAGAAACTAAATGGGGAATTCCTCCAGACACTTGATGGATTTCCTGCTGATTTCTGTGGCTTTGCCTAGGGAGGGATGTGTGCTTGAGCACATTTTATTAATATTCTTTTTCTACCTTGAAGTGCTCTTAAACAGAACTTACGAAAAGGAATTTCTGGCTTCTTTAGCTTTGGATAGGAAAGGTCTAGGCTTTTGAGTCTAGATCTGTATTTGAGAAAAGAGGCAGAAAGATATTTGTGGAACTCTTCATCAGTTTTGGACTGCATAACTTGGTAAAAATAATTTTAGTGCCAAGTCTAAGGGACTTCAGGGAAGCAAGCAGGACAGACCTGAGCAGTGTCTAAAAAGCATATGACTCTTGGCTTGGTTTTCCAGTTTAGAATTAATTGAACCTTTTCAAAACTCTTGTCCAATCTAAACGAAATGGATTGTCTAATGGTTTACCAAGGTGTGCTCTGCCTCAAAGAGTAAAATATCATTGTCCATGATCATCCACTACAAAAATAAAGAGGAAGTATTAGGACTTGCAGTATGGAAATGATTAGTTAGAGTTAATTGCTGAAGAGATTAATTGAAGAGGAGAAAGTTAATGCCGGTATTAGTTAGCACCGCGTGTGTGCGTACATGTGGATATTTGGTGGTGGTTTTATTTTTCCCAGTCTGGAATATAGGTGTATATTCTGGCTTGTAAGGTGCACTTCAACAGAACTTCAAACTGAACCTCTGCTGACATCTTACCTGCTCCCAAGTTATTTGAAATACTTTGAGTTTAATGTGCAAAGTCCATAGTGACCTGAATGCGTGTAATTTTTAGTGGGGCTGCTCTCAGGATAACATATTGCTGCAAAGCTATTTTGTTTGCTGGGAAACAAATGTTCTCTTTTCTGATACTTGGTGTAGGAGAAAGGATATCAGAATAACTTGCAGAGCTGTGGGTGTTTATAACCTCTTAATAAAGCCATGATACAACTAGTATAACCTATATTTGCTCTATTTTCTTGGATACAGCACAACCACATGGATGCTGAAGTAAAATTCTGATTCTTTGGAATTGAATGATAGATATAGTGAGCCAGTTCAAGCTAAAGATCGGAGGGCTTGGTGAATCTTGGCTGAGGTGTGACTTGCTTCTGTATAGTTGAATAGGAACTGGATTATCTTTAAATAAATCCCAGCAAATTTTCATCTTTGACTTCGGAATACTATGGTCTAAATTCTCATTCTGAACTATTTTCTCTTGGGATGGAAAATAGGTAATTCCAATGTAAGACAAGATGGATTGCCTACTTGGATGTCTAAAAAACATCAGACAAATGCACCTGAAACAATTGTTCCTTCTCTAAAAGAGAGCTGAAGATGGTTGTTTCAGGTGTGCGTGTTGACAGAGTAGGTGAGATGAATCTCAACCATTTTGTTCAGGACAGTCTGGAAGAGGAAGCTTAATATTTTTGTTTGACCTATGTCAACAATACTTGTTGAGAGGAAAGAGTTCTAAATAAAAGGATGGTTTGACAAAGTGTGAGTGCATTATCACACATTGCTCAGCAGATGGTCTGAAAGGTGTAGAGAGAAAAAGAGGCAGTGTGATGTAAGTCCTCTCCCTTCTCAGTTCACTTAAATGCTGCTTGAAAAGTGTAGACACCTCCTACAGCTTCACTAAGCAGCTGAGATCTGGGATCCACTTGCTCCCTGTCTGTGTGCTTAGGATTGCTGGTGGCTGCAGTGGTGTCATTGGCAGGCAGTGAGGAAGGTCTGCCCCAGGGTGTAAGAGCTGGAATGGAGAAGCGGCCTGGGGCTGATGTTATCCTGACCCTGGGACTGGCTGCCTGTGCTGCTTCATAAGAATAGTGTCTGTCTGACTGCTGTAGATTGTGACAAACATGTATATCCCCTGAGTCTCTAGGTACAAAGATAAATTCAGTGTTACTGTCTGGATGCTTTGAGGGAACTGGGTGGGTGTATAAAGGTCTGAGGTGTGACTGGGAGTGGAGATTGTCTGGGCCGATATAAGTAAGTTCTTCCCATTGAATGTGTACTGTTCTGTAAAGCCCCTCATGAAGACTGTCACGTGTGCTTCAGCGCCACTGTCACTTACAAAACACATGATGGATCACTGGTTATTTCTATATTCAGGTATGATTTGTGTAGTACAAAAATACACTTTTTCTATACCTTTTTTTTTTTTAATCACTACAGCTTTTCTACCCTCCGAGTGGCAAGGGCAGTTTATTTATCATGTAAAAAGGCATCCAAATAGAAGCCAATGCTTCAAAACTAGGTTGGTAGGGAGAATAAAGGGATTTTTGCCCTGCCACTATTCATGAGTTCAATTTCCTCCTGTATTCAGGATGAGCAGTTTTTGCTGAATAATAACCAAAGGCTCAGAGGAATTCTGGCTTGAGGTAACTGAACAGATTTAAGCATGATAATGGCTACACCAAATACCTTTAGGTTGATTGCAATCAGACATTTTAATCCCACTTAATTTCTGTGGTAATTGTTCCTCAAAGTGACTTATAGTGGTTTTGAAAAATAGCTTGCTTGCTCTGGATGTTTGAGGGCTTCAGACTGTAGAGACTTCTACTGAGAAGGTAAAAGCAATGTGTGTAAAAGTGACCACCTAGCAGTGGTGTGTACTCAAACATTCATTTCAAGCTTTGGCCACTCAATTTAAGAAGTACTTGAATTTTTTGACATTTGCTCTGTTAGTTACATATTAAAAAAAAAAAAAACAAACATGTAATGATACAGGTTTTTTAGGAAGGGCTCCTGACTGTGTGTAATGTATTTATTTATTTATGTACAGTTAAAGAGCTGTTCCTACAAAGAGGCAATCCTGCATCTAGGAGTAGATCTTAGAGCTGTCTCTTCTTGAAGAGAAGAAAAAAAACCACCTTATAAAAGGGGGGAGCAAAGGGAAGCCACTGAAATTAACCTTTATATTTTTGGCTCTGAATATATGCAGTGGCATGGCAAATAGCATAGTACTACTGGTTTGTTAAGAAGCTTTTTAAAAAATTAATGGTGGCTTAACAATTATAAAGTATTGAAATGTGTCTGTGTTGTTTCTGTCAGCAACCAAATGAAAGAGATGGAGAAGTCGGGATTCCTGAAAGGATCATCTAGTGCGGAACAGCAGTTTGCTCTCATTAGCATTTGTACAGACCTGAAGGCAGCAGTAGAGGGTGCTACTTTCATTCAGGTAAGCAAAGATTTGCCACCTCCTAGCAAACAGTTCAGAAAGATGATCAAAAACTGTGCTATGTTCTTTCTAGCCTTGTGTCCTGACATGGGAGATCATGCCTCTTTGCAGGATTTTCCTACTCGAGACTCCTTGCAAGTTTCTCTGAGTTATGTTGGGAGAGGCTGGCAACTAAGCTGAGAGGGAATTGCTGACCTCCGTATATAACAGGCACAGTACCTGTTAGAAAGATGAATGTAAGGTGCAGGTGGGCAGGAGATTCTTGGGGGAGAAATTATCTCTTAGGGAACATCACACATTCTTGAGCTGAAACTAAAACATGTCTCTTCCTGTCCTGGTGTCTATGAAGGAAGGGAATATGACTATGTCTGTGGTGACTTTTATTCTGACTGTGAAGGGAGTACTGTAGCTGAACACTGCTATCTCAGAGTTGAAGTATTAAAAACAGGGTAAATATATAGGCTTGGAATGTGTGCTGCTAAGTAAAATTGGAATGGGACACAAGCTGAAGTACTAGACCTGATAGTTTGTGGCTGCTATTAATATGCTCACTGGATTGGGCACAGTTTTGGGAATAGGTGAATCTGAGACCATTTCTGGGATAAGGTCTGAATGAGTTTTTGTTAGGATTGGCATCTTCTACCCTGCATGGTCCCCCAGTATAGTTCCAGTGTTGTACCATTAGCTTCAGCTAGTGGTTACACTCTTTCAGTAAATCTCACAGTCTGTTTAGATCCAACACAACCCTAATATCAAATCAAACTGAAAGGGGGTAGACTCCTAGACCTTCTCTTCCTCACAATTTGGTGAGGTGGAGGGGGAGAGAATGGGAGGCAGGGCAAAGCTTCACACAGAAGTCAAGGTGTGAATGTACTCTAGATTTTTACAGTCGTATACTGTTTTGTGTTCACATCTTTTGGTCCTGAGCATTCCTCTTTGTGCATTTTGAAGAAAGAAGAGAAAACATTTTTTTCAATTATTCTATCAGCAAATTGTGAGAAGGTGCCTTATTTTCACAAATTAACAATCCTACATGGCCATGTCCATTTGAGTACCATATCAACTTCGGGAAGGCTGCCTTTCTGGTTTCCATTAATCTTGTAGTTCTTCTTGTTTTCTTTTGCTCTTTCAAGCATTACTACCTGGTTTATCTGTATGGCGTCTCTGCTTTCTCTGCATGCTACCTGTAAGGATCTGATCCTTCTTAATGCCAATTTTGCATCTCTTTAGCATCCTCGCTTCTTTTTACCATCTTCTTTTGAAGCTGAACACAGCTGTGGTGGAGTTCTTGGCTCTTGTTGCTTCAACAGAAATGTTTAGTCCAACGCCGTTGGTCCTGTTAGAGAGGGTCTTTGGCTGTAAGATTTTTGAACATGCCACTTCAGATTAAATTGAGGGCAGCATCCTTTCGCACCGCCATCAGTTGATCTATGAAATGGGCATTGAGCAAATGTTGCAAAATCAAAGTAATTTTGAGTTGGAAAGGATCAGTGGAAGTCATCTGGCCCAACCCACTCACATCATCTTGCTCAGGATTTGTGCAGTTGAGTTTTGGATAAACACTTCTGGTCTCTTTGGGTAACTTGCTACAATGTTAATTACCCTCATTGTGCAACTTCTTTCCCAATACCAAATTGGAATTTTTATTTTTGCAGCTTCAGTCTCTTGCCTCTTGTCCTCCACGCGGACCTCAGAGAGTGTGTTCCATTCAGGTAGTTGAAGACAGCAGTGTTGTGTTGATAGTCTCCGAACAGCAACATTGTACCTTGAGCTTTTTGGTACTATTTTATGTTCCCTTAGCCCTCTTGATGTCTCTTAACATGTAGTTGTTATGTATATAAATAAAAATAAACTAAATTGCTGCAGCATGCCCATGGATAACAAATTGTACATGTGAAACATGGCTGGCACTATTTAAGTCAGCTCATCAAACCATAGCATTAAATTTTAGTTTGATTCAAAGTGTTAACTGATACACAATGGAAGTGGGCAGGCAACTTATTTGAATTAGTCTTTAATTTTCTCTTTATAGGAGAGTGATGGAATATAATGAAAGAATCTTGATTCTAGACTCACAACCTTATTTCAGCAACGAGCAGATTACTTTCTGGCTGAACCGTATTAGACTTCAGAAACATTGCCTAGCGTAGCTGAACCTGGAAGGACAAAATGTATTAACTGTAACTTATGAAGGCAAGTGTACTGACTTTGATTACTTAAAAAATAAGGTATTGGTTGCATTAATGTTAGTTGAATGTAGAAGACTCAATTTTCTTGCTTAATGGTATAACTTACTGATTAACTTGTTGGAAAACTCCCATGAGAACTGCATTTCTTTACCCTGGATTTCGGGTGGTTAAATCTTAACTTCTTTTCAAATTTTGGCCTTTGTAAGATAAGTCTACTTCAAGCTTTAAAAATTTTCTTGGATGTTTGCACTCCATGAGTAAATTCTTCAGGTAGTTACCTTCTGTGTAATTTTCATGGGACATAACACAGGTGGGATGATGCAGTAAAAAGTGGAACTTCTTAAATTCTATTAGTGAAGATATAGAAGTGAAAAAGGTGCAAGAAATCATTAGGACTCAGTAAGAAGAAAATTTGTAATTGTAATGTGACAAACCTTTAAAAACGAAGTATGTCTTGATGCATATTTTTATATATTCCCTCTCCTGACATTCTCATGAAGTAACTTGTCTTGATTAGTGTGCTTTGCATCAACTTCAGAAGGAAGTTAGTCCATGTTTTGCAAGCTCTTCTGTCACTAGAAGCTTTAATTCTGAAATAAGTTTTCCATCAGCTGAAAACTCCATGAGACAGATTAATGGATATGTTTATACTATAATGTCCCTGGCATGGGACTATCATGGGTGAGGTAAATGTTTCTTAATATCATTCTCTTAGATTTCCTGCATAAATATGTGATGACTTTCGTCTTTTATTCTTGTGTGACTATTGGGTACCGAACATCTTACTATGTCTTTCTATATTAAAACCACCTCTAAGTGCATGTATGTCTATTTTCTAAATAATATAAACTGAATAGAAGTCGGTGTATGGTCTCTTGCCACAACGTTAGTAAAACAAAACCAGTTAAATGGAACAATTTGCTAACTGAATAATAAAGTTTACTGGTTCTTAGAGGAAGATAAGGTGACTAACTATTGGTGAGATCTTACTCTCAACACCTGAGTTGCTGTGTATTCTGGTGAGTTGTGAGGGCTGGCCGGGCTAATTGCAGATGGACGGAGGAGGTGGCTGAGATGTGCACTCCAAACCTCTCAGTTGTGCTGTGACGTGGGACAGAGCAGACTGGGCAAGGGAATTAAATTAAGCTTTTAACTTATACCTTGTGTTCTTGAGGTATTTATCCTTTTCACTTTTAAAAGAACTCTGTTCTAAAAGCCTTTGAACAGTATCTTTATCTCCTGCCCCCCCTCCTTTAAAAGAAGAGGGGTTATGGGATAGTGGGGGGATTGTATCCTACCCCGTTACATCTGCAGGCTCTCTTGAGCTGGTGATGATAACACTAATAGATCTTCAACCTGGTGTCTTTTAGATACTGCTGGCTTGTTCATCTCTCCCAGTTAGACATATTTAGAAAAACAGTGTTAACAGCTTTCAAAAAGCCTGGTGGTGCCTCAGAATGCAAAACCAGCTTTGACTTTGGAGCTCTGGCAGTAGATGTCTCATGTCTCTGGTTATAAAAATTAGTTTTTTTCACTATCTGGTACCAATTTCTATCCCTAGCTTTTGTTTTGCTTTCCTGATGGCTTTCAAGAACCCCTTTACTTCTGAGAATGAGGAAATACCTGCAGACAGTGATTGAAGCTGTCTTCAGCTGCCCTGAGCTCGTAGGCTAGAAGACCATACCGGTTTGGAAGCTGTGTTAGTGTTTCTACCTCTGTAGAAACAAAACTGCTGGAAGGCAGAGTGTGCAAGCATTGCAGTAATATGGCTTCTTCTGGATTGAGCCCTGGACAGACAAACATGGGTCTATTTACTTTCAGCTGGGTAAATATAACCTTAGGCCTGGCTTTACCCTACTTATCCTAAACACTAGCCTGAGGCACCAGAAGTTGTGTTTTGGCTTCTGAGGGAACAGGTTTTAAGCATGTGACCTGACTTGCTGTCTCTGTAGATGTTTTGAGAAAACTCTTCCCCATTTTAGGATTTGAAATGATCTGATCTCAAGGACTTGCTGTGAAACATTTTATCAAGTCAGTGTTTGAGTTGAGCTGAAGGATGATGTTTAGCTAAAGAGCTTGCCAGTGTCACTGCAGTGGTGTTGCTGCTGAATAGACTTATGTCCTTCCAAACTTCCTAACATTCATTCTCCGTCTATTCTCTGCATATAACAGCTGGTATTGTCTGCCATTACAGTCTTGAATATGGTTTTGGTCCCTATTTCAGAAGGTTGTCATTGCCAAAACTGTCATCCTGCCTAACAATTAATCTTGCTCTTCAGATTCTCTTTCAGTGCTCCCTGGTCTCTTTTCTGGGGCTGTATTATGTTTCCACTGCCTTTCCTAGATCACTTTCCCTGTTTTCTCAGGGTGGATGGGATCAGGGTAGAAGAAAACAGAGAAGATCTAGTTCTTTGAGATGTGGGGAGGAGATGTCAGTCAAGAAAGCAGTAAGATCTCAAGGAGGTTGAGGGAGCAAAAAGGATCTTCATCTGTAGCAGCTTGATGATCTTGTCTGTCTTTTGAAAGTTTTACAGGACATGCAAACATCATGGAAAAAGATGGATCTCTTCATGCTGTGATACTAACATGAGGTGAAGCAAAATGTCTTCATTTGTTGTATTTGTTTTAAACAAAAAGCCACCCACTTCCCTCCCACCCAACCCTCCCAAATCTATGAGTTTGACTTTAGAAAATGTAGTTCTGAAAACTAGTACTTCCTCAAATCCTGTTTTGTGTTTTCTGGTAAACATTGAACAGATACTTGTAATTCAGTCTTTTATTCTGAACGGTATAAAATTGCAGTAACTTGATATTTTTATTGCTCATGTTCTTTAACAGAGTATGTTTCTGAACTGCAGGAAAGTACTAAATGTTTCCATCCAAACGCTGGATTTTACCTCACCAAAATGTTGTTTACTGGTACAGTATCATGTGGTAGACAGTCTTTCATGTCACTCAAGAGGTAGTGATTTGAGAAGCATCAGATTTCACACTGGTATGAGCTCATATATTCAAGACAAATAAGAAGTTATCACTTCAGATCTAAAGTGATTTATAGCCCTAATTTTTTTTTTTTAATTAGATTAGCCTGAAATTGCTGGTGCTTTAACTATTGCCTTTACAACTGCTCCATAATAAGCTTACTGATCTACTGTCCTTTTAGTTGCTGGGTTTGAATTCTGTTAAAGCTCTCCTGAATATGAACTTAATTCTGTTGTAAAAGCCATGCACTTGTAGATTTGCTCTAAGACATTTTTATAACTATGGTTTGAATGGAAATTTAAACAGGTTTAAATGCTGTAAATAAGAGTTAAACTTGATTGGGGGTCTGTGTGTCCCCGCCAGCCCCCAGTGCTCTGTTCCTCAGCAGAACAGTGTTTGAGAAAACCCTACACCTTTATCAGAAGGTTCACCTTTACCTTTGCTGCCATACTGGCTACTGAGTTACGCAAAATCAGGCTGGAAGGGACTGTAGAGGTTACTTAGGCCAACCTCGGGCCAAAGTCAGGCAGGATCAATCATACCTAGACAACTGTGTGTCCAAAATGTGTTAACCTGTTCCTAAAATCCTCTTGTGGTGTGATTCCTTCTCCTCTCATGTTAAGCATTTTACTTCAGTGCATACAGAACTCGTAGAAAATCTTTAACGTCCCAGGACGTGAAGCCTGCATACCTTTATTTTATTAATATTTTTTATAATTGTGTCACATGGTGATAATGTGGCCCTGTCATTCCTGATAAAGGGCCAGTCTGCTTTTCAGTTAAAGGAGCTGCTGTCCTTATCATGCTTTCTTACCTTTGGTTTACAGGACAGCAGTGGTTAGTAAGATAGTTCAGTTTCTAAGTAAAAGTCTTGGTTGACAAGGCTGTGTGGCTTGTTTTGGGCTAACCAGAGTTGGTTTGCATCTAAGGAGTCTTTTGTTGCCTAAGATATTTTTGTTAATGATCTGGTATTTGGACATGTGCTTGAAACCATCTTGGAGGAAGCTGTGTACCCACTTAAGTGGAACGATTATCTCTAAAGGGGGAAAGAGGCAGACAACCTGATGAGCTTCTGTTCTCCTGTGTGTATCCCACTGGATTTGGTTTCTGCATCACCTCCATGGGTTTCAGTGTTTTTGTGGTGGTTCATTTTGGTTTGAGTTTTTTTTCTCTCCTTCTTCCTCATTTTAACTGATCAAAATGCTGACACTGCAGTGAAAGGTGTGCAGTAGCAGCCTGGGGACTTCCTTCAATCACAGCTGTGTGTATGTGTCTCATCCCAAACCCATGCAGTGGTGAACAAGAGTGTGTGTGTCTCTTGGCCAGCTGCTGTCCCTGCTTTTAACCTGAGATGAGGGTAACAGCACTTTATAAAAGGAGACTGAAGTAAATATGTTTTCCCATCACCATCTTTGCAGTTTGAAATAATGAATTTTTATTTGTCACCTTAATTAATGTTTTGGTATACTGTTAGATCCACATGCTATCCATCTTTAAAATGCCTCAGTTTGAAACTATTTTCAGGGGGGACCATGAAGGAAAAGCCCAAAATATTTGAAGACAAGTATTTGTAATGATTTGCCAAACCTACTCAGTGTATGAAAAAATTAGATGTTTGAGCTAAGTTGTAATGCTTAACAAAAATATCAGAAGAAAAATTGATATTCTGATTTAATAATTTATTCTGATATTAAAAATACAGTTCTATATGTCTGCTTGTTTCAGTAGCTGAACTCCAAAACTCTGCAGTCAAAATGTCACATTTTTTGATTGCAGATGGTATAGTTCCCCGGGTTCGTGTGTGTGACTCTTGTTTGCTGTGTAGAGTTCACTTCAGTGGAAAACAAAAGAAGAAAGCTCCAGTTTCCTTAATAGAAGGTGCATTGAATGGAAATATACACCTAAACTCTGCAGGAGCAGACATGTCAATACAAAAGCCTAAATAGAAATAACAATAATAATAATAATAATAATAATAATAATAATAATAATAATGACTTAAATAGTAGTGAGCACTTTAAACACTATTTGACTTAAAATATAATTTGACTTTGATACGGATTCAATAAAGTGGTGGTAATGACAGAAGCACAGCAGTCTGTATGCAAGATGGAGCAAACAAATGCAATCTTGTAACCTCAACTTTGACAGTGATATTGGGGGAAACAGAACTGGTTGTAAAATTGCAGGGTTTAGTTTGCAGAGAGCTTATTGTAACATATGTACTTCTTTCAACTAGGCTTTTACAAGAATTATTATTTTTTTTAATTTATTTTTAGATGTGGTAAAATTCTATGGATTGTATATTCTATGTTGTATTTGACTGTACAGTTGCTATCTATAGATAGTAATAGTGATTTGAAATCTGTATTTCATTTAATTGAATTTGCAGGTCTCTTCTTCAGGTATTTTTAATGTTTATCCTAAATTCAGGTTATCTCTATAAAAATCCACAGGTCCCAGGTTTTTGTAGGTTTATGTTAATCAGGCTTTGTTTTAGAAATACAAGTTTGGAAGTGACTTGTTTGAAAATAAAACAGTTATGCCTGTCTCTTCTGAAGTTCTTTTTCTAGTGGATTATAACTATAGAAGATAATGGAAGTATTTGTAGAATTGTATTAGGCACCAAAACTTTCAGAAAAGCTGCTTTTCTCAGATGCAGAACTCTTTGTCTCCTAATCCTGTGAAGATCTTTATATTCCTACAAAAAGCTGGATATAATGTGGTTCCTGTTGCAGGAGTGCTGACAGTCTGTGTCAAGCTTGTGAGATAGTTTGGTGCTTTGGAAACTGCTGCTACATCCTCATTCTATGAGAAGAGACAATTGCTGTCACTTGACTCTGGGAACTGTTCTACAAAAGTGCCTGAAAATTGTCAGCTAAATCACAGCACTGAAAAGCTGAGGCTGCCTAAAATGCTCTAAGCTATATGTGTATAAACAGACAAGCAGAGGCAGGGCTTCTGGCGCATTTGGATATCCTCACTTAACTGCGGAAGGTGAAGAGCATCCTGTTGCGGTCAGACTGGTTATGACTTTTAAGCAGTTTCCCTACTACTTGAAACCCTATTGAATTTATTGGGAAGAGGGAAGTCGCAGAACTCTTGAAAATAATTTTCTACCTTAGTTACGGTTAGGGGAAGGCTACAGAATGCTCTTGCATGACAGTGAAGTGCAGCTTTTGGGGCTTAGGTGGTGCAAGGCGAAGATTGGAGGGGAACTTGGGTGCTTGTTCCATGATGTGAGCTAGGATGGACAGAGCTCTGCCCTCATTTGGTTGAGGGAGCCACTTGAGTGCTTATGGGTCAGGATTAACAGGACCACCACCAAGATATTGTGGTAGATGTCTGCTAGACTTCAGACAACTAGAAGTCGTCTCACATTCACAGACTCATGTTTTCATGGTGGGGCATCAACCCCATTAATATCCGATGGTGCGACAGCACAGCAGAGCACAAAGAATTCAGGAGGATTCTGGAATGTGTTCGTTTGACTTCCCAACACAGGTGATTGAGGAACAGAAGAGAGAATATGTTTGTGCTGGATCTCATACAAACAACGAAGAGCTGGTTGGAGATGTGAAAGTCAGGGGGAAGTCTTGCCTATAGTGACCATGAGATGGTGAAGTTGAGGATCCCGAGAGGAGAAGCAAGACAAAAAGTGGGGTCACAGCCCTTGACTTCAGGGGAGACAACTTTGGCCTATTCAGGCCAAAATCTGCTTGGAGGAATCCCATGGTATGGGATACAGTCCTGGAACGAAGAGGAGTCTAGGATAGCTCAAGATAGATCAATCTTCACTTGTGGGAATTTATATTATCATAAATCTTCATATTAAGATTGCCAGGGAAGAAATGCTTTCTTGATTAGATTTTGAATTTGCAGCAGCCAGAATCTAGTAAGGAGGTAGGAACTCATCATTGCGCAACTGTGTCTCAGACTTCTTTATTCAGCAATTCCTTGTGCTGGTGACTACCATCAGGCTCCATACTCACTACTGAGAAGGCCCCATGTGTGCCCTGTGACAGCATCCCCAGATGATCTAACAGAAAGTGACTTGCTTGTTGCTGAATGGTTGCTAATGTTTTCCCTTCTGCATGCTAGTTTAAATATGTGACTTTCATCTTATGTGTTACCATGTTTGTGGAGACGGTATCACTTGTTTTAGGGCCATACCACTGTATTGCAGTGCTTTGCTTGAGGCCGTGCTTCACTTCTTTTGCCTTCCAGTACTAATAAATCGCTTGGCAGCGATTCTTATTGCTAAACACCTAGGAAAAGGTATTTTGCAAGATAGTGTTTTGGAGAGTGTTTTCCCAGAAAGTACAGGTGAGTTGCTATCTTGGCACATTTGAGAATGGGTGGGAAGAACCTGACTAGATGCCAACATTTAAATATAGATAAATGAAGCTGTGCACTTAAATGAGTGTGGGTGCGTGTGGAGCACAGATGGTGGATAGCATGGTGAGAAAGGCCTATACAGAAGCAAAGAGACACTGGATTTAAACACATAAAACTCCCTAGCTTTCCATATACACGCATTCCAGGAGTTGTGTCATATGAGTGCAACTTTTTAATTAGGGGCAACTAGACCTCGATCACCTTGTCAGGGTATCATTGTTAGCTAGGGGAGTGCGTCTAGTACGTGTTGATCTTTGTGTAACTCTTTTAAGAGTTCATACGCTGGTCAAGTAACTCCTATGTGTTCTCTGAACATGTATTTGAATAGTGTAATGCCTGTTACTTTTAACCTTTAAGCCTTTAATTCAGTACAACTCTTCCAGGAAGTGGGTTTTAAAAGTTAGCAACTGTCATGTTTTGATTAGGCTGTTAAGTCTAATAAAGTTTAAATTGGAAGTCAGATTAGTAGCAACCTTGTTTAAGTGATCGGTCCTTGGAAAGGTTCACTGCAAACGAGAAGTATGATCTTCCCTAAGAAAAGGGCACAGAAATATACAGTGTCACTTAAAATGCGGGGAGGTGCATGTAACCTTTTTGCACTGATTGTTTGAGAGAGACTGTGGCAGCTTTAAAACCGTATCTTACCTGCTCTCTGTTTGATCTTTTCTTTCTCAGGGTAAACAGAGTAGCTTCAGACCTCTCCAGGCTCCATAACTGACAGCAAGTGAGGTTCCTATTTAATGAATTGTTTAGAGTTTAATTTTCCCCGTGTTCTTTAGGGAATTGGTGTCTCTGAGAAAATAATGGCATGCTTGAGAACAGAAACTTTATTGCAGTGGTCCAACAACCTGAAAACAATTGTGACACTATACAAGAAACTTCAAGCAAATGGCCCATTCAGAAACCTTACGTAACCATGGCAGGTTTGAGTTTCCAGCAGATTTGAGTTTGCCTTTTTGATTATCATCTGATGTGAGAGCAGGCTTAGAATTTCAAGTTCACAAACCTATTCAGAACAGCTCTTTTATTAGCTTGAACAGTATCTGCAGAGTTCTCGTCATCTTTGGCTTTGCTAAAAGAAACTATTTAAACCTAACCAACAAGCAGGGATTCTGGAACTATGAGCAGAGTATCATTTTGTTTAGATAAGACCGTCTAATACTTTGGGCTCTATCTGGAGTTCTTAAATGACCCTGTTTATTTCTTTTGCATCATGGAACCTTTAGTGCCATTCCATGAAACTTATTTTTTAAGACTTCAAATTACTTTTAACCCCTTCACTCAGTTAAAAACTGTAGCTCTGGGTATTCCTGACACTGAGGCTGTCTGAAGCTGAAGATATTAAATGTAAATTTTGGATTATGTCAAATGTGTGGCCTTTTTCCCTGCTCCCATGTGCATTTCAGCATAACAGGAAAGAGAGAATGAAGTACTGACAGGTGGGAGAAGGTTAGAGCTGGAAAAGAGTGGGTATTTTCTGTGTTTTAAGGGGAAAGCTGAGGTTTTGCAACTTTGGGATGCTGTTTGGGTTTTTTTAAAACCCTTCCAAAAAACCCAGAAAACAAACTGGCTTTGATCTCTTGATTGTGGGATCCACTGTAGTTACTCTCTCATGTCCTTGCTGCTCTCAGACTAGTGGACTTCTGCGTTCTCTCCTTCAGGCAGCTTCTGGAAATAACTTTGGAAATCTAGTTACTGTAGATTGTGGCTCTTGGCTCATACATGTGAAATTTCACACAATACTGTAGAGCTGAAGATGCTCAGTAGCTTTGGGAGAAGTTTTGATAGCATGCATTCTACTTCAGAAATCTTCCTCACACTTGAAATATTTAAGTATCTCCATTCATTTCAACTCTGAGAATTGTTTCAGTGTAGGTTGCAGAGCTGTACCTTGGTATCTCCTGCCATAGTTCTGTAGATTGTAAGTTTGTCTTCTTTTGAGATACACCTCTTTATTTCTATCTTATCTGAGAGAACACTGACTACTATCATGTGAGATTCTCTTTAAAAAAAAAAAAAAAAAGGAGTATTATTCTACACTGTATTATCTCTGTATGTGAGTAAATGTCTACACTTTAGATAAAGCAGTATCATTTGTTTTGTGTTATATTTCCTGTAGTGTGTGGTGGTCCATCTTCTGCTGTAGAGAAGCTCTCAAGATTTCCATTTTTTTATCAATGGGGAAGGTATTTTTGTGTTATGGCTCACTGGTATATCTAGTTTGATTAAAATAAATGGTTTGTGCTGAGTTCCTAGGTGTCAAGATGGGATCAGTGAAGTCTGGAATATATGGATAGATACTCTTGAACTAGATGATTCCTAATACCCACATTTGTTTTTATTCCAGGAATGTACTCCAGAGAACTTGGAACTAAAAAAGAAGATTTTTGGTCAGTTGGATCTTATTGTGGGCGACAATGTTATCTTGAGCAGCTCGACCTCTTGCCTCTTACCCAGCAAATTGTTCACTGGCCTTAAACATGTTAAGCAGTGTATTGTGTCACATCCTGTAAGTATGATGGCATGGTTTTTGATTTTGTATAAACTGCATCCCAAACTCCTTCCTGTAGACTGAAAGACACAGAAGGGTATTTGGAGTCTCTTTGTGCCATTGTTAGTGTGCAGGGACCCAGCTTTTCAAAAAAGGTGTAGTTTGTTCATTCTGTGAGCAGCAGCATCTACTAAATTGAGAGAATATATGCACATTTCATAGTGTTGGCTCAGTATGTCCTGTGTAAGATGTTGTGCTCATATTGTTGTGCGTTTCTCAAACTATTGGCTTTCAAAATGTTGGAATTCCGTGTTTTTAATACAAACCTCTAACATTGCCTACTTTCTTCTTGTGCCATGGTTAGTCTTTTGTAGTATCCTTTTTCAGCTGCTTTTGGGCAAGAGTAAGAATCCAAACACTGAGCTGCATGTGCTTGTCGGGTAATGTTGATGAAAGATGGAAATGTTTGAACTCTGGTTTCTTCACATTTGTGGTGCAGAAGTATACCTGAAAGAGGAATGAAGGAATGATGAAATGGAACAAATTGGACTTGGAGCTGAATTGGCATGCTTCACGACCAACTGGGACAGGGCAGTGATGCAGAAATGGCATGACTAGAGGTTGCAGCAGAACCTCAAAATTGCGAAGGGTACTTGTGAGCCTCTGTAAAGGTCTATGTAAAACTTGCAGACAGCAGTTTATCACATCTCTTCTCAGCATGGAAGAGCATTTTATCTTGATCACTGGGATTCCTACTGCTTTTGTTTTCTTACTTAATAAGCTAATGAATTTGTTAGCCCAATGTTAATCTGGTGTTTGACCGATCTCTTAAGAGGACTGTGGTTGTGAAGGTGTACAGTACCTGGAGAAAGTTACTACTCTAGTTTCTACAATTTGGTCATAATGTCTCTGCAGGGCATCCCTCAGCGTATAAAATAAATGTCAATTCCCTGGGCATGCTCAAGAACATAAAAATACAGCACTACTTTACTGTAGTGTATGTACAGCTACCTGTAGCCTAATGCTGTAGTGTCAAAGCATTTGATCAGAGCCATTCTGACACCCCTTCACCAACATCCTTGTACCTTGAAGTGACTGGGTGGCAAAGGGAAAAAAAGGATTGCTTTGTTTCTATATAAATAGGTTTTGATCCCTTTTAATTAAAAAACAAAGTGCAACTTCAAAGTATGTGTCTGTGCCTAGATTGAGCCTTTCTCCAGTTTGAAATTAAGAAGTTCCTTGTGTCATGTTTCCAGGGCTATAACTTTCTGTAGTGCAAGAGAAGAGATAACATTTCTTCTAGACTTCTGTATTAAGTAACTATACAATTTTTGGTTTTTTTTAACCAGTTCCTGGCTGCCTGCCTGTTTGTCAGTCTTTTATTTTATTGTACTCTTACTGTTTTCCTAATTTGGTTTGTACCAGTTGACTTTGTTTAGTCTGAACTGCAGTCTTTATAGGAACTGCTCCTGAAATCAGATTTGTCAGATCTGGGAAGGTATGAATATATTTGAAAAGTATCTTTGAAAGGTGTTTCTGCATAAACATTTCCTAGGTTGCTGTTGTAAAAATGTATGTAGTTTTTCAAAGCAAGTGCTCTGAAGTGCCTTAAAATATCTTAATTGTTCTGAAATGACTTTGTAGTCCAACTGAGACTATTTTCTTAGTAATCTCAGCTATACTGGAGAACCTGTAAGCCAGTGTACTCTTCCAGGGGCCTTTCTGCATCTGTTATATCAGGAAATACATTTGCTTTGTAGTGTAATGGTAATGTAGGTAATTGCTTTGTAGATAATGTCTTTTGGTGTTTTTTTTTTTTTTATTTGATTTTGGTTTTTGGGTGTTTTTGCCATTAATAAGATCTCAAACACAACACTAGGACTTGGTGGCTGCAGAAAGCAAGCAGCTCTGGAAGACACTGAAAACAAATGTAGAATCTGAAAATTAATTCAAAGCTAAAGTTGTAGAGCCTCTGACACAGGTGAGGATGTTGAGGTGAAATAAAATGAAGTGCCCGAAGCGCAGAAGCAGCTCATCCCTTTGCTTAACATGGTTCAGTAATGTTAAAAAAAGAAATTAAATCCCATAGCACAGCTGTATGATAGAAATTCACACAATACTTACAATACAATACAAAACAGGTACAGCTGTTCTCTGAGAGCAGTTTCAGGCAGTGTATCAGTAGAAGTCTGCTGCAGAGTTGTTCTCTTTTCATGTACTATATACACCTGCTAGGTCACATGATGGAAATATTGAGCTAGAGGAGACTATGCCATTGAGTCAAGTCCCCTGTTATACAGGAAACCCTGTAATCAAATAATCCTGAATATATGTTAAACTCTATCTGTTAGTTTTTCTTTTAACTCCACTAGTCCTGTTAGAAGTTGTTTGTGTCTTCTAATTTTTGTTCCAATCTAATTAACAGTCCATTAAATTTAATTTTTATATATGTAGACAGCTTTTGTGCAGCTTAATTATTTTTAGCATTTTCTTTGTTGTATCCTTTCTCAGCTTTTGTTTTCCTAGACTAAGGTAACCTTTTGTTTCCTGAAATGCTTCTTATTTTTAGAAATCTTCCCCTATTCCTTATTTCATGTATGTTTTACCACTTCTAGTTTTTACCAACATTTGTTACCTCACTCCTGAAAAATTGTCTTCCCAGGTCTCCTCAGTGTGCTCACGAGCACACCCATATACTCCCCATGCCAAATTCATGAAATGGAATATTTCAATAAGATCATTGTCAACACTAATCTTGGAAGAAATTTTTAATAGCTCCAGTCTCCCTTGATAATTAACTTGTCCTCTTTCTGATTGGAACCTGTGATATACTTATGGGTTAGGAAAGCCTTCAGATAATGGCTTGGTGCTTGTAGTGTTTTGGGTCTTGCTCAGTTGCCTGGCACTTCACCTGCGATGGTGTCCATTGTGCTGTTCTTGGCATCAGTGGTGGCACTGCCAAAGAGACTGATGTGAGAAAGGCTATGTGGGGCAGGAGGCACTTTAAAGGGAACGAAGTGTGTTACATCAGTAGTTAGAGCAGGTGTAACATACATCAGATTATGCATTGGTCAGACCCTACAGGGGTTCCCTAAAGGGAACCATGTAAATATTGAGAAGAGTCACAGAACCACAGAATATTCTGAGTTGGAAGGGACCCACAAGGATCATTCGAGTTCAGCTCTTAGCCCTGCACAGGACCATCCTCAAGAGTCACACCATGTGCCTGAGAGTACTGTCCAAATGCTTCTTGAATTCTGTCAGACTTGGTGCCATGAATACTTCTCTGGGGAGCCTGTTCCAGTGCCCAACCACCCTCTGGGTGAAGAACCTTTTTCTAATATCCAACCTATACCTCTCCTGACGCAGCTTCGGGCCATTCCCTCGGGTCCTGTCACTGGTCACCAGAAAGAACATGCAGAGAGGAAAGACTGTTTTCACGTTGCTGTGACTAAATCACATACTTACATTTACATGAGCACAGTTAAGAGTAGTTGACTATAAAGGAGCATGATGAAAGAATCAGTACTTAATTACCATCCTTTAAACCTTGTTATTCCTAGTAGTCATTTGTGACGTGCTAGCTCCTTCTATTGCCTGGAAACTAGACGGAAAGCTGAGTTTAACACCTTAGGAGTAGGGCTGAAGGACTGCTACTTTGGAAAGAGCGTGCAAGGCAGTGTTTCTCTCTATAACACTGTGACCTGAAGAGCTTATAGCTGTTTCCAGAATCTTCTTAATGATTTTTTGGTTTTTACTTCAAAAATACATTACACAAAGATGACCATATGACTTAAAACAATAAGCAGTCTGAATATTGAGAAAGCATCAGTTACTCAAGTCAATATAAAGTCTTGTAGTACTGTTTGAGTGCTGTCATCTTTAGTGTAGCCCCATGAACTTTGCTGGGGTTAAACAGAGATCAATTTAGTGCAAGATTAATTATTTTTTTTTTTAATTTGAAATAATGCACCGGCTTTTATTGGATTGGTGAAGTCTTTCAGGATCAGAATATCATGCTTGCTGTGTTCACTGGAAAATATCCAAGCTAGTAGCCTCTCTAAAGATGCTTTATATTAACTTGTTCCATTAATGGTTGACATTCTTCTTTTGTGTTTCTTCTTGAGGTAAATCCGCCTTACTTTGTGCCATTGGTTGAAATTATTCCTCATCCAGAAACAGATCCTTCTACTACAGAGAGAACATATGCCCTGATGAAGAAGATTGGTCAATCTCCTGTCAAACTAAACAGAGAAATTGAAGGGTTTGTTCTGAATCGACTACAGTATGCAGTGATAAGTGAAGCCTGGAGACTTGTGAGTGTATGTATATATTTTTTCTGGTATCTACACACATACTTGGTCAGTTTTGTGGATGTGACAAGTGAGATGTATATTTAAACTTCCTATAAATCTGTGTAATCATTGTTAAGCTGTCCCTTGTGAACATAAAATATATATTTAACATGTAGATTAAAATCAGTCGGAAGTTATGTCAGTTATAAATAGAAAAGACTGGCAAAAACAAGTGAGATGTGAGCATAACAACTATTCTTTGTTTGCCTTCTTTTCAGAATATTGTTATTTTCAGAACAATAAAAAGAAAAATCTTAAAAGCATAGAAATCAAAATACTGATTTTTCTTTTTTGTAGGCTGTCTTCTCATTTTGTTTTATTTATTAGTGTTGCTGGCCTGCTGGACACTGGTTATGAAAGTAATATTTTAAATGGTTTTCCCTTTGGCCTTTCAGAAATTGCACTCATAAGTTCAACTGTTACTTGATACTTGTAGGTAAAGACAGATTTCTCCTCCTCCTGCCCATTCAGACTTCTAGCCGAGAATCACTTGTTTGTGTCCCTTCAGGTTTTCTCACAGTTACCTGTTCTGTGCTGAAAAGTCTGATCTTTCATCATCAGGAGCTGAGTTATGAGTCTGTTGCTATTCTCTTGAGATGAGTTTCAGCTGGGCTTGAATAGGGCTTTACTTTTTTGTTGTGGGAAGTGTTTTAACTTTTCAAGCTGTTTAAAACAACCGTGCACACAAAGATAGGTAAAGATCTTAACACTAAGGTAATATTATCATAAATAAAGCATCTCTTTTTCAAAGAAGTATCTCAACGTAGTTGCTGAACTGATTTTGCTTACCTGTGGCTGGCTTTCACTAGCAACATAATACAACAATATAAAGGAGGTCGTGAATAATAATAAGGAAAACAATATCGTTAGGAAGGAAATTATCTTCTGGAGATATTTATTTAAATTTTAAAAATGGCTTTCTTTATTAAACATTTAATACAAAGTCTCAAGTTTATGATAAGAAAAACCCCTTCAGAAAGCTGTAGTCATGTTTGAAAGTCAGAGGATAGAAACGGTAGCAACACAGGATCACAGAATACTTGGGGTTGGAAGGGACCTCTGGAGATCATCCAGTCCCACCCCCTTACTAAACAGGTTGCACAGGATCACATCTAGGTGGTTTTGAGTATCTTCAGAGGAGAATACTCCACAGCGTGTTCCAGTGCTCCATCACCTGCAAAGTAAAAAATTTTACCTTCCTATTCAGATGGAACTTTCTGAATTTGTAGTTTGTGCCTGTCGCCTGTTGTCCTGTGTGCTGGGCACCACTGAAAAGAGTCTGGTCCTATCTAAATTAACCTCTATATTATTTTTGAAACCATGGAAATACTGGTGAAAAGAAATATTTTTGAGAATAAAAATGTAAAGCAACTACTCCAAATTGTGGACAAGGAAGGTAAGTTCATGAGGAGAAAGCTAGCTGAACTGCAACATTCACTGTTAAAGAAGTTACACAGTGGGAACCTCTCCTTAAAAGGGAGAACTCTGATGTAGAATAAGTCATTTTAAAAATAAGGTTTTTGGAGGAGGAAAGAGTAAATGGGTAATGACAGACCATGAAAGAGAAATGAAACTTCTCTGAGGATCATATGAAATATGAAGTTGATGAAATACTAATTTAATCACCATTTTACACACTGTCTAGCAAAATACTGTAGAAATGGAAGTCAGCATGCTGTAGCTCTTTTAAAAAAAAAAATCAAAGAATCATTGGGAAATTGTGGACCAGTAAGTCTGGTAACATGCTTGGTCAGCACAGGTATTCAGGGCAGTAATGCCTCAAAAATCTAGTAGGATTCTTTTACATCTCTGAGGGCAAACTCACTTGTGGAGGCTGCTGCCATAGTAAGCTAGGATGCTAAATTTGAATAGGATCACTTGGACACATCCATGTTAGACTGTGCAGAAGCAACCTCCAGTTGTCAGAGTCTCAAAGAAGGTACTGCCTCAGTTCCCAGCAGTCCAGATCATTGAAAGTATCAATCTGTGTTTGGTCTTCAGCTGTGGAAAGAGTGCAAGAACACTTCACGGGTTACTATGAAGGGAGGTATTGAGTTGAGGTGAACCTTTAGTATGAACCTTTATGGATGCTTTTGTATGGGGGGTGGTGATATGAGTAGTAATAAAATAGGGCTTGGAGCACTGACAGATAATTAAAGTTGCTTTTGTTGTGCATCATCGAAGTTTCCAAGTCGTTCAGTTCTTTTATAAATTTATTGCATTTCAGGCAAATGTACATTTAGACTGTAACAACTTTGGTGGCTCTATTTCGGTTCGGGAAGCCTGAACAAAGAGCAGCTGTCAAAGCTGTGTAGTTTCAGCTGTATGACTTCAGGCTGCACAGTGCCTTTGATGGGGGGAGAATCACTGCAGATAGGTGAGAGCTTGCAGGCCTGGGGCAGTTTGTGTGTTTCCACTGTTGTGCTGCCAACACAGTAATTTTTATTGCAAGTCATGTTCTTTTGGTGTTTTCCACTTTCCAAATGGAGAGGAATACTTCTTGTTTCTAACCGTGAAGTCACTTTTCAGATCCTATTGTTGAAAACATCAGCCTCCCCAACTCTCAGTCTTTGAGAGACTCCTAAAAATCAAGTTTTACTCACACTGATTTTATAATCTATGTGAGTAAACAAATGTTTTCCTTACTCTAAGAAGAACCTGGGGGTGGAAGATCAACTGCAAATGATAACAGGAGGGACATACTAATAACGCATTCTTGACCAAAATAACCGCACTAATTAATCCTATGAATGTAGGACTGGACTAGATACGGGAGTAGGAAGTGTGGAGTTCAGATGGTAAAAGATTAAGAGGCCTGAAAGTTGAGATTCGAATTGTAGGAAGGTAGGAGAATGAAAACTGATTTGGAGACATACAGTTGGGTGCTGAGAACTTTGGTCATGTGGATAATTAGGGTTAAGGGATGCAGAAGTTTGATTTTACAAGAATTTAGAAGCGAAGTCTATAGATTCATTTATGGGTTTAAAATATGTAATTCAAGCAAGTGCTTCCTTTGAGGCAAGAGTGCTACAAAGAGATTTTTCATTTTGGATGTAAGTTACTCTTTTTGTGACAAGATGTCTTTTTGAGCATTGTTTTGACTTGCACGTCATGAGCACATGGGCAGTGCAGATGTTTGTGGCAGGAACTTCTTGCATCAGTTCTCTCTGTCTCCTCATGCTCCACACTTATTCCATGAAAAAGCAGATACCAGGAACACTCCAGTCTGTCTCTTTAGGGCTGATAACTTTCTGCAGGACCTCACAGCCTATGTGAGACTGATGTTCTTGTAGGTTTCTTGTTTATGTTTTTGGTCTTTAGGTCTCTGGTAGAAGTGTTGCAAAGCTGATAATTATGGCAGTAAAAGATGTACTGTGAGGTCTTGAGGTCAAAGATCCTTATTCCTCTCTTCTCAACCCTAAATTTTGATATTACCAGTTTGGAACCATTAGAATACCCTATAGCCAATAACAAAAAATATCTCAAACTGCTTTCTCTGTTAGTCTCTCTTACCTTTTATTTACTTTCTCACATCTCCATTTGCAGTGGTCACAGGTATCTGATTGTGTTCATAATTCCTTGGAGCAGTGACTTAATGCCTTCATTTGCCTGGGAAGCACCCTGTGCACTGCAGACACTATTACTTTTGTACTTTTACCAGTACCAATACATTCTATAGTAGTTTGGGATTACATTGCAAAAGCTTGTTATTTAAATAGCTTGACTTTTTCTTGTTCTGAAGGTACAGTTTTGATTGACATAACCCAGAAAATAACAACCAGAGAGTTTCACCAACACTTCAGTCCAGATGTCTCAAGCCTTACTCTGAATATCTAGGGCTGTCCTTTAACTGTGGATTATTGAGTGGAATTTACTTTTTGAAATATTTTTCTAAACATCACCTGGAATTTGCAAGGAGATCATAAAATACAGCAGCAGAGATAGCAAAGGGAACATGACAGTTTTTTAGCCTTGATATAATTTAGGAGTTTCAACTGCTTTTGAGAACCCATTAAAACTACTTTGCAGGACGGATTGTGTAAATGTCTTCAGAGTCTCTGCTTCCCTCTATGTAAGTTTTTAATACTGTCTTAAATGTGGTTTTTTTCTTCACAGGTGGGTTTTCTTATATGTTGTAATCACTGTAAAAGACCAGAAGAATGGGCAGCCTGCCATTTTTGTTAATCTTTTGGAAAATAAAGTCATGGTTTGGCTGTGTGTCCATTTTGATTTGTTTTCACAGAAGTCAGATGCATTTGCTTAAATCCTTAGTTTATGTACCTCTCCATTCTCAGGTGATTAGCTTAACAGTCCTTAAATGCTGGCAAGGCTTACTAAATTTCAAATTCCTTACTATTAATTATATAGCATTATCCAGAGGACTTTTCCAGAAGAGCAAAGATAATGTATAGGGTTAAACATCTAGTTACAGTGCCCCGTAAAAGGGCAACATCATAAAAGGAAGTTTAAAGGGACAGGGATAAAAAAATGTTGATATTAAGTGTTTCTTACAGTGTGAGGTGAGTGAAGGTGCCATGGAAGAAGGAAGTTAAAGGCCAGCAAAGTAGGTATGAAGTGTGTAGGGCAACAAGTTTCTCAAACATTATGAGATGCACAAAGATGAAGCTGGGGGAGAGATATAGGAGAAAAGTTATCTGCTCAAAATGACAGGACTGGAAAAAGATCTCATCAGGGTGTAGATGTAAGGGACTTGATTGAAGTGGTAGTGAAGAGAAGGGTGTAACAAGTGCTGCTGAGAGAGAATGCATATATTAGTGACAATCAGAAAAAAAAGAATACCGGATTTGGGAGATACAGAGAATGAAGTGGCAGATTTGGAGACAGAAATTAGGTGGTCCAGGAGACAGTGGAGTCCAAAATAATTCTATAAACTAAGTGGAGTGAGTAGGAGAATATGATGAATTGGTAGAATGAAAAAAAGTGAGATTGGCGGGTTTTGGCCGTGCTACATCTAATATAATTACAAACCAAGTCAGTGACAGAAGTTGCGATGTGGGTGTGAGTCACAGATGTAAAGACTGTTGATTAAAACCAAGCAGGTTGGGTCAGAGCCCAAAGGTGAATACTTCAGAACCGCCACAGGTTTTTGGAGAGGTGAAAAGTGTCCCTGCATAGAGAGAAGCTCTAATAGAATACCAAAGGCTCATTAGGACAGTACTGTGGCATCACTGGAGATTAAAATCTCCAGGAAAATGAGCTTGTGGTGTCATAAGAAGTGTGGAGAATTCTGAACTGGTCTAGATTTTGAAGTTTGACTGGCCATTGGGACCACTGAGGATTTTGGTGGAATTTATTTTAAATTAAGATCTTAATTCTGAAGTTCAAGAGCTTCTAGTGAACTCTTAATACCATTCTTCTTCCCTCTGACAAGTGCTGGAGGCGAGGGCTTACAAAAAGGGTAATCCAGGATGAAAACTCCCCTTGGGAAGATTATTTCACACCTAGACTTAATGAAACTGGGTTGGAACTCTTGTTTGTCGCTTAGCATAAATACCAATCCTTGTGGAAGACACTTTGCTAACCTTGCACCCACCCTGCTGAATCATTGCACCAACTTAAGATGTCCTTAACATAAGTGGGTGTAGGGTTATTCCCTAGGGGAGGACGGTCTAACTTGTTAATCATTTATGTGTTTTTAATATCTGAAGAGGAAAAGCAAGAACCTTTACTTTAAGAGGGTCTATGTGACAGAAGCTGAGCTCGTGTGTATAAAATACTATGTCTCTCAGCTGAAGGGATCTGTCATGTTTTCCTTCCAGTAGCAACAATTTTTGCCTTTTAGCACCTGTAAACATCAGTTGCAGCTATGGTCAAAAGACCAAGAGCAAAGCACTCATCTCATGATTCAGAGGGCACCTGGTCTTCAAATGTCAGTATCAAAGCTTAGGACTATGCTATCAAAATAAATAAATAAGTTTTTAATTTGAAAATTAATTTGCAATTATTCTGAAGTGCTTCAAGAGGCTGTTAACTCTTTTAACTCCATGTTTACAGTTTTTAACTGCTGCTGTGGTTCAAATGCTTGTCTGGAATTTGTGGTTAATCTTTTGTCCACAAATCCTTGTCAACCGCGGTGGGGGTGGGGGGAAACAAACACTCGTCAAGCACAGCTTTACCAGCACAACTCATTGTTTAAATGAAGCACCCCCAACAGAAGAGCACTTTTGTTGACTTTGCTGATGTTGTTCAGAGAAGTTGTGTTGCCACGTCAGGAGAAAAAGCATTCACAGAACCTGTGGTGCCTGTGTGCCTGTGTTAGTTACACTGATGCTGGTCTTTAATCTGAATTCTGTCTGAGGTTTTCATTTAGTCCTATCTTTCTGTCTGCCTCTAGATGAGTTACTTTACCGTGCCTGTGCTTTACCTTTAAGTTGAAGAAAATAATGCTTTTTTATCCCTGCTATTTAGTGTCTAATTAAATTGTTCCCAGAACCATGTGTTCCATATATGGTGCATAGATCTTAATAATTCTGGTAATGTTTCTCTTTCAAAGTAGAGTTATAAAGCCAACTGCCACAGGGATTCAGACAGGCTTGCTTTTGATAGGAGCAATTGACAAGTTGAGACTTGAGATCATATTATAAAAGTCCCTGTTTAAGCCTGAGATGACAAAACGATGTCTGTGGCCAGCTGTAGAAGTTATGTTGGTTCTTGGCTTATAACTTTCTTTTAAAGCAGCAGTAGATGATGTAGATGATGAACACAGGAAGACATTGTGGGGTGAGAATAAGGTCACTTAAGATGGGATGTCTACAATGTAGACTTTGACATCTAAGATCCTTACTCATCTTTCAATCGGTGAGGAGAATTAGGCCCTTTTAGGACACAACTCATCTTATCTATTCTAGGAGCCTGCTTTAGGATGCTGATTTCCTTTTTCTTCCTAGTGATTACAAAGAGAGTCTAGATGTCTAGCTCAGATGTCAGTGTCTACTACAGGTTGTTGTCCTGTGTGCCTGTAACTCTAGCTGATGCCTGTGTGTTACAAAGGGGCATTCAGGCCCTGCAAGAGGGAAATTTAACAGAAGAAGGTGTGTCTTTGGCCAAGCAAATGAGTATACATACTTGTATTCTGCAGCTCAAAGGGGCTTGTTAGGAAAGAGGCACTCAGTGAGGACAGCACCTCAGAGTAGGGTGAGAAGACAAATTAGAAGCAGTTCAGAACCTCTTCCACCTTCCTAAACCTGAAGGCAATATTTTTATGTCTCTGTGAATAAAGAGGACAAATTCTTGAAACTAAACTTTAGCTGATAGAAGTGGTTAGAACAAGTTTTAGTTAATTCATGTCTTTCTGGTAGGTGAAAACAACCTCATATAATAAATAGTATTCTTCTCAAATAAATCTTTTAAGGTAATGAACTGTAACTCATTTTTTTACAAGCTTTCCTGTGCTTGCCCTAACCTGATGGAGGCGTTGGCTTTCTTGTAAGTGCTACCACGTGGGTGGAATAGCAGTGCTTAGCATTTAGCACCAAAATGCTTCATTTTGCATGCTCTGTATCCTGCCAGCTCTGAAATGGGAGGCTGGCAATGAACTTGAGAATCCTGGGCAGGTTGAGGCTGGGTAGGTTGAATGTTCGATGAGTTTAATGGGAGGGAGTGGCAACTGCATTGCCTGCATGTTTGGTCCCAGCCTTTTTTGCAAGTGGCCTCAGGAGTAATACCCACTGCTGCACTACCATTCTGCTAACTATGACTGTGTCCCAAAGTCCAAAACTGAGAGAGTATGAGGGAAGGTGTAACACTCAGCCAAAACTCCCTTATTTGAAAGGGTTAGTACAGTACTTAGGTTTGATATAAGCTCTTCTGGTCATGTGGTATTAAGAGTGTCATGCTCGCTTGCTTCTCTGATTCTCAGTTTCTGTGGGGAAAAAATGGATATTGGTTAACATACACATCTCTAGTTTAGTTTTAGTACACAAATTATTGAAAGTAATAAGTGTCAGGCAAACTAGTGTGTACAAATAGTACATACTGTATGTAAAAAGTATATTAATTTATAAATTAAAAAAAATACTTGAAAATGTAACAAGCGTAGTTGGACTATGAAGTACAGCAATCTTAGAGATATGAATGAGTGCTTATACTGAGCCATAGGAAGGCTTGTATAATAGATGGGCGTTTCTGGCAAGCAGTTTTGTTTCTCTTTGCAAGCTAACTGCTATTTCTGGCCTTAGATTTTATTACTTCTTTAATTTTTTTAGTTATATACAAAACCCATGAAATTTTATATTAAAAGCAAGCATTCACCAGCCTTCCTTCCTGTTCTACTTTTGCTACTTAGGAAGGAGTAATATCTCCTACTGATCTAGACCTTGTGATGTCTGACGGATTGGGAATGCGATATGCATTTATTGGACCTCTGGAAACCATGCATCTTAATGCAGAAGGTAGGTAGTTTAAGATGTTATGAATATGAAGGGAAGGCTTACATTGCACAAGACTTTGAAAATGTTGTGTAATAAAACCATGTCAAGATTGCTGCAAGTATGACTTGTCTGTTTCTTTATTGTGATGGTAAGAAAAGGAAAACTTACCTTAAAGGTGAGGTTGATAGAAGGAAATGGATATTGACTATTCTATTGTAAATGATCAGATGAAAGATGACAAATCATTAAAACACTAGCTGTGTAATTAATTTTTTCCAAGATTCATCCCAGTGCTTTGACAGCATTGCTGTACCCGTAGTTCAGGACTGTCTGAGTGTCTGGAAAAGGAAGTGTTGAGAAAGTTCACCTGATAATCCAGTATCAACAGAAAATTACTTTCCACAGATAAGTGCCCCCCCTTCCTGAATTTGTAGCAAAGAGTTGGTGTAAATATCATTGGAGCTGGTGTGCTTTATGCTGGCTTAGATCCTGAGTGAAGTAAAATTACTTTAGTCACGTAGTACTTTGCGTACAAAGTTGACTTGACAAAGCAGTCAAGTAAAGGTTCAAGTAAAGGTTCTGCCTTGCTTAATTAAGACAGATTTTTAGATGTTTTTGGAATAGTATATGTGAATCCTAGCTAAATAAAAAGTGAATTTCATAAAAGGAAAGAAAAATTATGGATCAGTGTTACAAAGGTCTGAGCAAAGACTTTAGCAAAACACAAAAACTTCAAGAAATGAAGGTCAACTAAACACTAACTTGTTACATTATGGGCTGTGCCTTTATTCTGGTTTTTTATGGTCCCTAACATGGTAGGACTCTGCAACAGTAAAATAAACAAAAGTAAAATACAATAGTAAAATAAAAATAAGAAACCAAGATCATAAATACCAGTGTACAATTGAAGGGCTATTATACTTCTACTTGCTGGTTACTTAGCAGAAGCTTATGTCTCTTAAGGCTGACTAAGCAATTTGCCATGAATGTGGAGTTGCGGATGCTTTACCAGAGTCTTTCAGCTTGTCAGTTTGGTTGTATATCAGTGAATTAAATGTCACAGAGTGTTTGCTTTTGTGTATTGTTAGGTGAGCAACATTCATCTTCTAAATAGAGGCACTGTTCTAAAAGTTTCCCTCTTCTAATCTATTGATATCTGGCAGTTTCCATTCTCTCTAGTGATTTTAGACTTACTCAGTATAACCACATACATTCTTTACATAAAATGGATGCATGTAGCACTAGCCTTCAGCACAGCAAACTACTTGGAGTCTGGCAGGGCAGGGTTTTCCAGTCCAACCCCCACCACTCCACTAAGCTCTCATGCCATCCTCTGCAGGAACCATCCATGCCCAGGGTCTTCTGTCAGAGTAACTTGTTGAACTGCCTCTACTAAAACATAAAATTGAAACAGATTATTTGTTAATACCAAAGAAATTGCAATCCATTTTAGAGATCAAATCATGATCGTGAATCCTTTTTTTTTTTTTTAATCCATATTTTACACTTCTGAATTCTAAAACAGTGTTTACTTGAGATAAATGAAATCACATAAGTCATCTAGGTTGGTTTTGAGGCTCCTCCTGGAGTGCTCTTTGGCATGATCCAGCTTAGCTTCCTTCTTCCCATCAGGAAGTAGTCATTGTTACAAAAACATTTCTGAAATTTCCCATCTCAAAGCAATTTTAGGTAACACATGAAACTGGTAGGTTGTTTATTAATGGCAGAAATTATCCAGCTTCTAGATTTAATGATTCCTTCTATTAACATATTAATATTGCAGATAAGAGGAAGAAAACTTAGGAAATACAATCCAAGAGACTGATAACCTGAAAGAGTAGTCTGGTGATGGGCTTGCAAAATACAAAACCAAAATACACCTGTAGTTATTTTAACATTAAATAATATTCTCGATTAAAAACAACCCTAAAATAACATCATTAGTACACTTGTGTACTGGACCACTTCCACAAAAACACCTTGTTGGCTTGTTCAGTAACTTGCATCATGAGAAGTATTGCTTCATTCTTGCCCTTGCAGATGCATTGTCTCTGAGTCTCGAGCTGCTCCTGTTTTTGTGCTCACAGACTGACTCAGGTTCTTGCCCTCATCAGTTTAAATCAAAATTGCTGATGTCAGGACATGTGATGGCTTATGTTCATAGTTCAATTCCAGTGCTAACTCCTCTTTAGTTGTCCACTATTGCTTCACATAATATGGAATAATATGAACCTGCTCTTAATTGCCAAGGGTTTGCTTGACTAACTTGATCTCCTTCTATGGCAAGATGACTTGCTTACTGCATGAGGGACAGGCTGTGGATGTTGTCTGCCTGGACTTTCAGTAAAGCCTTTGACTCTGTTTCCCACAGCATTCTCCTGGAGAGACTGGCTGCTCATGGCTTGGACAGGTGTATTGTTCACTGGGTAAAAAAACTGTCTGAAGGGCCAGAGAGTGGTGGTGAAATGGAGTTGCATCCAGCTGGGGCCCAGTAAATAGGGGCGCTTCCCAGGGCTCAGTATTTGGGACAGTCCTATTTAACATCTTCATCGGTGATCTGGACAAGGGGGATCGAGCACACCCTCAGTCAGTTGGCAGATGACACCAAGTTGAGTTGGAGCGTTGATATTCTGGAGGGCAGGAAGGTGCTGCAGAGGAATTTAGGCAGGCTGGATCCATGGGCCGAGGCCAATTGTATGAGGCTCAACAAGGCCAAGTGCTGCGTCCCAAACTTGGGTCTCAATAACCCCATGCAGTGCTACGGTCTGGGAGCAGAGTGGCTGGAAATCTGCCCAGTGGAAAAGAATCTGAGGGTCTAGGTTGACAGTGGCTGAACATAAGCCAGCAGAGTATGCAGGGGGCCAAGAAGGCCAATGGCATCCTGGCCTGTATCAGCAATAGTGTGGCCAGCAGGAGTAGGGCAGTGATTGTCCCTCTGTGCTCGGCACTGGTGAGGCCACCCCTTGAATCCTGTGTTCAGTTTTGGGCTCCTAACTACAAGAAAGACATTGAGGTGCTGGAGCATGTCCAGAGAAGGGCAGCAAAGCTGGAGAAGGGCCTGGAGCACAAATCTTACGAGGAACAGCTGAGGGAGCTGGAGTTGTTTATCCTGGAAAAAAGGAGGCTCAGAGTAGATGAGCCTCTGCAACTATTTATCACTCTCTGCAACTACCTGAAAGGAGGTTGTAGCCGTGTGGGATCGATCTCTTCTCCCAGGAAACAAGTTATAAAGGAGGCATGTGAGAGAAAAATAGTGTTATTTGTAGGAGAGTCTGTCTTTTCTTTTTTTTTTTTTTTTTGAGGGTGATGTGACATTTTTGTTTCGTTTTGAATAAAGAATATTATTAATTTTTTTTCTGAAATCAGTGTTTCTTCTTTCCCTGTGGGATGCATACATCAAGATCTTCCCATGAACTTCCTATGTGCTAGTGCCATGTTTCTGCTGTGTTAGTTCATAAATGACCCTATCAAACCAATTATCCAGGCCACTTTAGGTTACCAGTTAATCCATGCAAGGGTATTAGGAATGTTGAATATATGGCAGTGAGCCAACAGCCTTGAACATGGAATAAAATGACAGCGTCAAGTCATCAAAAGAAGTAGGAACACCAACAGCATTTTGAGAAGCAAATTGCAACAGACAGGGAGGAAACTGCTTCGGGGTGGGGGGGGAAGCACATCCAAGTGGTTCATATTGACTCAATTTAATTCCTTGATCCAGCTCACAGACGTGCAGAAACATTTGCGCATTGCTGTTGAGGTGATAATATAGGGACAGCGAGAATAAAAATTTTTAGGTGCTACTGCTGTCTTAGGGTAGTCAAAAGTATTCATGCAACTAGAATCTGAAGTGAATTCATATGGGAATTAATGTAGCATATGAAGTGTCCTGTGAATTCACATCCTAACTAAGAGCATGCATCTGTGTTCAGACACACCCTTGCTGAAGATAGGATTACATGCGGAAAGTTTCCTTTGGAGCTGTAATGTCTGGAAATATAATTCTTCCATCAGTAAAACAGTTTGGGACTCTTGTTTCTCTAAACATAACCTAACCATGTCAGATTACTCCATGGTATTCCCAAAATATGCCCCTTCTTTTCTACTGTCATCCATACTCATCTTTCAGTGCAGCTGCTTAGATTTTATGTGCTAAAGTCAACCCCACCCCAATCTTTTCAAGTTGTTGATGCTATTGCATCAGTGGCTTGACCATCTTACCAGCTCTTTTTGAGTCATTACAATATCTTGTTATGCTGCTCATCAGGTTGAAAGTCATCAAGTTAATGCTCAGTATCATGAAGCACCCTCTCTTTGGCATGTTCCCTGACCATGCCAGTAACACTTGCTCCTGTCTCTTGCTCTCTCAAAAATATCTCAGTGCCTTCCTTGTTTTGCCCCATGTGTAGTCTCCTTGTCAGACTGGTTTACCAAGTTTGCTTGCTTGCATCTCTCATGCCTGTTGTCTGTCTTAGGAAGAGAAAGGAAGAAGCTGAGATACTTCAAGATGCTTACAAACTATAATGCGTGAATATACTATATTTTATACTGTTGCATTTCCCCTTTCTTCCTCCTACTCCCATCACCTTTTTCTTTATGAACTTCACTTGTGAAGAGGTCTTAGGGCAGTGAAGCATTTTATGCATGTTTCTAAGCTAAATATCTGTTCTCAGTTCCTTTTTCTTCATCAATGCCATGTTCATCTTGATGTTGCAACTAGAAGCATTTCAGCAAGAATCAAGTTTGCACAACACCAGTGCAAGTCCTTCAGGTAAGGACCTGTAAACCTGAAGTGTGGTTATTTGGACAGATTCTTATGGGACAGTTCATTACCCATTTTGAAAACTGCCCGGACTCTTACTGAAGCTGAATAATTAGCAGCTTATTCCTTTGGTGGTGGTATAAAGGGCCTTGTGTGTCCTGGATACATATGGGCAGCTGAAGAGCCTTGAATCAATGCCCTTGTCTAGCTTGTGATAACATGTTCCTGTAACTGTACTGTAGAAGTCAGAAATGCTGAGATGGGTGTGGGACTTGAAAGGAAGATAGGGTATTCCCCTTTCTTCTCTATAATCCTTCTCTGTAATCCATTACTCCCTTAGAATTTTCTGTTGCCTCAAGAAGAGGTTCTTTCCCTCTCTGCCATAGATGTGACTAAGTGGTAGAAGGAAGATTCAAGGAACTCCTGCCTTCCCTGCAGGTATTTCTGCTCTGTGTTTGTAGTTCCCAACTGCTGCAACATCTGCCTTCTCCCACAGCCTCTTTCCTCCGAAGTTGATGAAGTGAGTGTGTGCAGTGAAGATGGAGGCTTAGACAGGGAGCCAACAAACCACGTGGACAAGAAGAAGCTATCATCCTCTTTCTCTGTTGCAGATGCATCTTGCATCATTCTTGTTCTTCAGTTAGAGATAGTGGGGCAGGGTGGGCACAGCAACTGGATGCAAGGAGAGATGGTTGTTTTTAACAACCACATTTGCCATCTTCTTCCTGTTTCTCCATCTCTCGGGTGCTCTCCTGTCTGTCTCACACTATTTACCAATGCTAATTCTTTCAGATTAAGCTGCTCCCTGGCTAGTATCAACAAGGATTAAAGGTAAAGGGATTCAATCATATTTGTTTTCCTCCTTCTCATCCCTATGCTCCAGTCAAGGGCCCTTCTCATCCACCTTTGCAATAGCCCTGACCTTTGAACCAAAGGACTCCCAAGACTAAAGGCTTGGAGTCAAATATTTGCTAATTTTGAGTTTGCAGTTGAAAAGCAAGTGATTTTTTGAGCAATATTCCCCGTTGCTCAAGTACCTTCTCGAAGCTGGCAGCGTACAGTTGATCCTGACTTCTGAAACCAAATTAAAATTGCAGTTGTCTCCACTGACATTTCACACGGGGGAGTATTATCTTGGGTTAGTTATTTTGAAACTATTATTTTTTTTAATCCTTGGCTGAGACTATGTGTGTATTCTAATTCTATTTCCTTCACTTGAGACTTGAAAGATTTTGTGGTGCCCCCTCCCTGCTTGGTGTGCAGCATACAGGCCTGGGTGTTGCCATTGCAGCCACAGTGTTGAGATGAACTGCACTAATGCTGCTGCTCTTCTCTAGACATGTATCTTTTTTTTCCCCACCTTTTCTTATTTTGCTGGCTTTGTGTAAGGCTTCTTTTCATTCACATATTACGTGCAGTGAGTAAATTGTATTACCCAGCCTGCATTTGGCATGTCTCTGTTGAACTGATGAGCTACACCCACCCAGAAATTGTTCTGATTCATTCAAGGTGAGCTACCAGTAGGAGCTCAATTTCCAGGTCTAGCTGGCTGAGTGAGCTTTGAAGGCCATGTCCAGCTCAGGAGTTCACATTCACCAGGTAAATGGATCAGCCGTATCCATTCAGCATTCCTAAGACACTAGTTTATCTCTTTAACTTGAGGCTTGTGAAGAAGACTTCAGGCACACAGTCTTCGATTCTAACTTCTCCTGACTGTACCAAAATCATAACTACTCAGATCTGTGGTATTATTACACAAGCTTGCCAGATGTTTGAAAGGTATCCCTTGACTTACGGAAAAGTACCAAACCCAAACTATTCAGCGCTGGTCTAAGTGTCATAGACCTGTGTCAGCTGGGTAAGCACCAGAATAACTGGTAGCTGACACTGCTCTGTTTATCATTCCTTCTGTCACCAGTTGCTCATGGGGATTTGTTTGAATTGCCACATTCAACTGAGTTGCCATTTTTTATTTTGTCATTGTCCAGCTCGCAGCAGCTGCTGCTGGGAGCTGGGGGTTACCAAGGTGTATCCAACATAGTTCTGCACTCTTCAGCCTCAGTCATTTCTGCTTCTACATCTGGGAACTTTCAGTGATGTTGCATGATGTGGGGACATTTTTGCTCAGACTCCTCACTGTTAGAAGAAAAAGCTCACATGAACAAGCCGAAATGTAACTATCTTTGTCTTGTGGTTTGGTGCATGAGTCTCATCCAGAATTGCCTCAGGTTCTCAAGATTGCTCATGTGGGTACCATATCCCCTGTAGGTCAGCCTGGGTTGGCTTCAGGTGCCAAAGTTTGTGAGCCCAGCTGTTAAGATGTAATAGGCAAACACTTATGCTAATGACAGGGTATGGCCAATAAACCCTGATAACCAGTGGTCCTTTCCAGAGTGTTTATTGAAGTGGATGATGGTCTCTGCTTATTCCCTCAGTGAAAAGACAGGACCATATCACAGCCTGTTCCACATCCCTCAGTAATGCTTCTCTTCCTGAATCTCACTTCCTGCCAGTGATGTTTTGAAGCCCACTAGGCAATCTGGAGGTTTTTGGCTGTGTGTCAGTCAAGAAAATTGAGCAAAATACTAATTTTCCATATAATCAGAATACCTGTATGACTAGCTGACCTTCCTTCTTGTGTTGGGGAAGGCCAGAACGTACCAGATTGTATTCTAAGAACACATATGCTCCATGGGTAGATAACACAAGGAAACAGGCTGACTGAAAGCTGATTGTCTCACTCTTGGCACTAAATATAGGTTCTTTATAAGACTACTTAACAAGGCTCCTGTTTTTCTCAGACTGTCCTTTCTTCAGATACTGGAGAATGTTTCTAGTCCATTTTTAAGAAAGTTGAATATTCTCAAATCTCCCCGTGTTGCTCTTATGCAATGGACATGTTCTCCCCTGGTGGCATTTCAGTTGCTTGTCTGGTGGTCATCATGACTTCAGAGTGCTGAAGTAAATTTTATAGTTCCTTGAGCCTCTGTCCTTCAAAAGTTCTTTTGTCTTTTGTCCAGAAACAAGAGTTTTGGAGGCCTTTCAGAAATCTTTCTTGAGTGATTACAGGTGTGTTGAGCAGTCTGAAGTGTTGTTGTTCATGATACATAGATGTCAGTAGTCAGAGGTTTCCATTCATTCATTTCAACCATGACCATTGTAGAGTTAGACAGGTGTGACTTCTATGGTATTGATATCACACAGTATTGCATTCCAGGGAACTGTCTACAAGCTGTGTAGGAAAGAGATTGCTTAATGACTCTTGACCCGAGTTGCATTCTTTTGTGTGATAGTCAGGCCCACCCACTTATATTTCCTGCGTTTTGTGGTTGATAAGACCATGAGCAGTTCTTTGTTATGCTTTATATCTGTACAATGTCCTGAGTCTTCATGAAAAACTTGGTGACTATAACTGCTTGCCTTTGTTTTTTGCACATTTCACCTATTTGCTTTGATAATTAGCTAATAAAAAGAGTTAAGGATGCAAATTCTTCTCTATGGTTCTCAGAAAAGAGAGATTGTCACAAGCCTTTAGTGGATATTCAGAACTTCTCAGATCTAGGGTGATCATTAGGACAATCACATTCTTGGCTTACTTACTGCCAAGCAATTATTGCTCCATTTACTGTTGTGGTGCAACTCCTGATTTCCTGACTGGGAAAGGCTGCCTTATCCTTTCTTGATTTTGTGGTAGTTTATAATACTAAAAAGTCTACTAGATGTGTGTGTCTGGCTAAATGACTGATTTCTCTTTTTGGTGTATTTATCATTTGAGTTCCTCTCTAGTGCCTCAACAGTAATTTTTTTGAGATTCATACTGGAGCTGATGGAAGCTAGGTCTTTCTCTAATTCAGCCAAAGTTTTCTTGACAGCTGTTTTACCCCTTATTACCAGTTTGCAATGAAGGTGTGTCCTAAATGATTTTTCCATGAACCTTAATGGAAATGTGGTGGATAGAATCCATTTTTCCTTGTTGACAATTAGGTGTCTTAATCATAGGAACAGACCATTTTTTGGGTTTCTGATATAAGACAGTGCTTAAGTACAGGCAGCCTCACTGACCTTAACTAGGAAATTTTGTTGAAATCTAACTTTTCACTCTTATTTTTAGGTATTGCAAATTATTGTGAAAGATACTCTGAAGGAATGAGACTTGTTCTGAATACCTTTGGGCCAGTTCCAGAATTTTCAGGTGAAATTGTGCAGAAAGTCAATCAGGTAAATATGGAATTGATAAAAACAGTGACACTCGGAACAAAGAATGTTGTTAGCTTTTATTTTAACATTTGTACCATTTCAGTTAACTGATGTAGGTGTCCATAGTCTGTGCTTACTGTGTGAATATATACATTAAGGAAGAAGATTCCTTCCTCTATAAACCCTGTAGCTATTTTCCTTCTGGGTGTTCTTTTTCTTGGTTTTGTGTTTTTTTACAAACTAGAGTTCCAGTCTGTAGTGCTGCAAATACGTGTTTAAGTTAAGCATGTGAGCAGTCTGGTAAGGTTACTTGCATGTTTAAAGATGTTTTTTAGTGCTGTTCTGGATTGGGATCTAGTTTGTCTATCAACATTTCTAAGCCCACTATTTGTTTATACTCACTATGTAGACTATTTTGAATGACCATAGGAATTAACTGAAGTATTTCCTAATTCTGCCTTTTCAGATGCTTCACTAAAGAACATATGTATGTGTTGGATCATTTCTGATCAGCTATCAGAGATTAATTCCAAATATGGAGGCAGTCTGTCTGGAAGATAGCATTGGTTTTTTCCTTGTTATGTTAATGTAATTTCAACATGAGCTATGTTAAAAAGGAAAAGAATTATTGTATGCTTTAGCAACATAGATTGCTTATAATAACTAGTAATTGTGGAGTCATTCACAATTAGCAGCTTTTAATTTGCATGAAAGACTTTGGGTTTTTTTCTAGAAAGCTGGATTCCACTTCAACATCTGTTTCTGTGTCTCTTTATTATCTTCAGTCTTCAGTGCCAAAGATAGGCTTGCAAGAATTCCTTCTTAGAGTAAATCATTAGACATTTCTTATCTTACTTCTCTGTCCCTCCAGCTGATTTTTTTCTGGAGTGACCACAGCTTGCCAGTCATTCGTAGCAGGTCCGAGTTTTACCCAGCTTCTCAACACTTTAAGCCTAAGACCTCAGGTACTCTTTTGGCAAAGATGGCCTTATAATCTCTACCTGCTCTCTCAAAACAACTGCTTTTTCTTTGGCACTTCTAAGACAACTTCAGTTGTGCACTCAGAAATACCTTTTATTTCCCTGAGTTTATGTGTCTCACTCTATCATTTTTAATATAACTGGCACTCTTAAGACAAAATGTTTTTAATAAACATTTATTTGGAACCAGAAGAGACGTCACAGTTTTAAAAACACACAAGGAATCTGGTTTAGAGCACATTTTCAGCCGCATAAATGGCCAGGTTGCCTTCCTCCTGCTTGAAAAAAGATTATTGTCAAAGAGACTAGACAGTGGCTGTATGGAGCAAAATGAGGGAAGAAGCTGATGTTTTGTTGTTTCTGTAGTCATCTTCATTGTCACATTCAGGATAACCTTATACAAGTGGGAACACTTTTCTTCTCATATGGATTGGCTCATTTCCAGTCACCCATGTAAAGAATTAGTGACCTATTGCTTGTGAAACTAATTTATAGTTTGTGTGGATGTTGACTTGGTTTGACACAGGGAAAGCAGGAAAACAGTACTGGCGAGAAACCTTGTATTCAGAACATGAGATTTAATCGTCTTAAATTTTCTGTTTCAGGCAATGTCTGAAAAAATTCCAGTGGTGCCAAAAGTCCTGGATGCCAGGAGAAAATGGAGAGATGAATGTCTCAGTGGTCTTGCCAAACTGAAAACACAAATGAAATCCAACTGAGGTGCACCTTGTCTAATAGGAGAGACCAAATGAAGAGCAGATCTTCATTAAAAAGTGGAAATTTTGTGTCGTGCAGAAGAGGAGACTGAATGTGCAACCAATGATATGTGCACATGTAGAGACCAATGAAACATTTGGTCCAGATTTGACAAATTAATGAATAACTAGGAACAGTTATTAAAAAGTTCAGTTAAAATTTATCAAATTACTGTATAAATGCATTAGATGTGCAAGCATTAAGTAGCTTTAGCAATATTAATATTGTGCAATGCTGGAACACAATCATGTTTTAAATAATGCATTTTTCAGCTTGCTTAGGAATTCAGCACTTGAACAATATTTGCTTATGCAGGGATCTGAAGCAGGCAAACATCGTCTTGTTTGTCACTGGAGAAAATTATCCCTCACCCACCAATCACTGTGCCAGTGAGGTTTATTTGTGAGGCTGTGGCTGCAGATAGGAGAAGGCTGTATTGAGTAAAGAGTGGATTTACTGGCCAGTAAGCTGAGACCTCAGCAGCAGTAAGGGTCACTTCAACTCATCTCTCTTACTGTACCACAATGTAGGGGAAAGAATTGCTCCTTCTTTCCCACCCTTTGGCACTTCTGTATCTGTATGGTGATCTAAATGTAAGTAAATAGAGAAAATTCCCCCCTTCGTTCCCTACCCCTGGTTCTGTTAGACTTACCAGAGACCTACTTGGTCTTCAAGACCATGCACTTGATACCCCGTGGCTTTTCCCACCAATGTTTGGTGCTGGCCATAGACATTGCTGCATTAGTATGTGCCCCATTTTAAGACTTGTCTCTGAGAAATAAGAGATTTTGATTTAGTAGCTAGTTTGGGAGACAGGACCGTGTAGTGGGTCTGTCTGGGCTTTCTCCGTGACCATCTAAATGATCTTGGGAAGCCAGTTCACCTCTCTCATGCCCGGTCTGTTTTATCCATTAGCTGAAGCAAGATCTGCTTCTTTAGGACTCAGCTGTAGTGAGTGTAACAGCTGCAGCTGAAGGGACCTCAGGGATCTGGGTTGGAATTAGATGGTCTTTAAGTTCCCTTCCAACCCAAGCCATTCTTTGGTTCCGTGATCTGCTATTTTGCTCCCCTGCAGAGGGAAAGATACAGTGACTTAAATGTAGCATTTCGGCTTTACTGATGCCCTTCCCTTTGGGAGACATAACATCTCCTCCACAGGCAAGGACGCAGGATACACCTGGAATTAATATCAACCTCAGGTGCTACCGTGGCAGGTTTTCTTCCACAGCAAAGTGTTATTATGAATGTCTGAACCCTGTAATATGGTTGGACTTTGATCTTAACTGGAACCTTGGGGCATTATTGTTATGCAAATAGTAAGAATAACTTGAAACAGTGCATTGCACCCACCCTTCTTGAGTTATGCGTTTCTGAATTTGTGCTAACTGGTCATGTAACTTCAGTCACAGCACAGGTGCAGAAGTTTTAAGCTGTCGTTTTGCTAATTCTCATGTTTTTTTATAGAGGACACAAACAAGCTGTTGAAGTTTTATTAGTTACCATTTTGAGCTGAACAGCGGAAATGTCTGCATGAACATACCAATACCATTTATTTCTGCTTAGGTCACAGTACAAGAAAATTAGGATAAGTTGTATTGCTTGACACAAATGGTGGGCCAAGAACACATTTCTGGATGCGAAACATAGGATGGGAGGCATAGTGCAGAGATTGATTGTCCTGTGCTTCTGTATAATCAGCCAAGAGAAAGGAAAATTTGTAAGCTCAAATTATTTTATTCCAATATAGACTTAAAATTGTCAGGTTTCTCTTATTGTTTTTTACTGCCACAGCGACTGGCTCAACCTGCATTTAGATATCTGAAGTTGGAGAGGTCAATCCTCACTCCTGAGGCCTTATGAAACAATAGTAAATTAATTATTAGGCTGATTTCCTCATTTTGTGCACTTCAGACAGGGCCAGAGAAGGCTCTGATTACTTTCAAGATTTGACTTGTTTTTCTTATGGGCATATGACATTGTCATAATTAATTAGCTTGCATTGCTTCATTTTGTTCTGAGATATTTTAAAACTGAATCATGTCATGAAAGATTTGCCACCGTTTTTATTATTTGCTTATTAATAAAATATTTTAATGAGGAAGGTATTAATTTCTGTGCTCCAGTGTGATTGATGCTTTAGTTGGGAGCCCCTGGTGGTGAAGTGGTTAAGGACGCAGCGCTGTCACCACCGAGGGTTCGATTCCTGGTCAGGGCCCCTCCCCGGGCAGATGGAGCTCGTTAGCCCTGTAAGGCAATCCATCTACGTCCTGAGGACCTTGCTGCCACCGTCCAAGCTCGCTTGGCCCCGGCAGATGAACCTCAGGATTAAAGGGTGGGCTCAGTTCCGCGCACACTGTGTCTCACCTAAAAAATCCAATGCGCAGGCTGGAAGGTGGAAAGACCTTCCCCGGTTCTTCGTTCGTGAAGACTGGCCAACACACACACACACACACACACACACACACACATACAGGTCTTTGGAAACCAGTGTCCTGGTAGAATAACTTGTGGAAGTCAGTGGGAGAAAATAGACAAAAAATAATGCACACTCTCCTATACTTTATGTGTTGTCAACCAGTTGCTGCAGACACGAGGCTCTGCTGTGAGGGAATGGTTTTCTGTGGGGGGAAAAGCTCTCTGAAGAGAGCCAGAACACTTCTGTGTTGTGAGCAGCTCCTCCACAGGGTCTAGCATACAGCAAAGCTCACCTTGGAGCATCAGTTCCCACACAAGTTCACAGCTACAAGTTGAAGGTGAGGGAAGATTCTTGACAAAAAGTGTGTCTTAGCTGACATTTGCATAGGATTTGAAGCACACACAATTATTAGTCAGTAAATGTAACAACTGGAAAGCATTAGAAAAAGGTAGCTAAAAGAATGAAATGGGCTGTCCTCATCCCAGGGACCTGTACCCTGTTCACAATTAATCCCCTTTACTCATAGTCGCTAGATGGTGTCTGAATCCTGCACCCAGCTTGGGGCTCCCAGTACAAGAAAGACATGGGAGATATCTTGTACAGGGACATGGGGTAGGGGAGGCCCCCAAGATGGTGAGGCTGGTCCTGCAAGGAGAGGCTGGGGGAGCTGGACTTGTCTGGCCTGGAGCAGAGATGGTGGCTTTGGGAGGACCTACCAGCTGCCCCCAGTGCCTGTAGGGAGGTCATCAAGGAGACTGAGTCAGACTCTAAATTTGGGCTGGGGGAGAAGGTAGAGACAATGGATGTAAATTGAAAGAGAGGAGTTTCAGTCTGGATGTAAGAAGACACTTTGCCCCATGAAAATAGTCAGGCAGGGGCACAGGTTGTCCACAGAGGTGGTGTAATCCCTGTACTTGGAGGTTTTCAAGTCCCAACTGGGTGAAGCCCTGAGCAACCTGGTTTGACCTTAGAGCTCACCTGTTGTGAGCAGGAGGTTACAGCACAGACGTCTGAGGTCCATCCCAGCCTGCATTTGCCTGATTCCAAGTTTTATTTGTTTTTGGACTATTTTGCATCAGAAATGTTGCTCTGTCTTAAGTTCAGTTAACCCCAAAGAATGTAGATAGATTAGTTCGAATTGTCACATGTGATGAGAGGACTTCTTTTACCCAAATCATAAATGAAATTGAGGATGGTGTTAATGTACTTAAAATTCCAATTGTGTTGAATTAATTGCTTTAATTTTTTCTTCAAATTTGTCTTACTCCTTTTATCCCATTACTTTTCTTCTCAAATGCAATAAACTTCTTGTGATGGAAGATGGAATTTTCTAAGTCTTTGTTGCACTGTATTTTTCTCTGTTTTACCAAGTTGATATTTCCTTATTATGTGTACTTTACTATAAGTTACTGCTGCTTATTGGAAGCAGAGTCCAATGTGTTCATACCAAAGCCTTTGACTTAATGCTGTTGGAAACCAAACCAAATCGTGTAAAATAAGAAAGAACGGACAGATGCAGGAAAATACCTCCTTCACTAAGGGAAGTCCAATACCTCTGTTTTTCCTAAATCCTTGAATGTAATGGGAGAAGTTTGCAGCTTGCAAAGCAGCCATGTGAATTTACTTTCCCTATTCTGAAGTTATTTTTCTAGTCATGATAATAGTTTGAAAGTTAAAATGTAAGCATTTTCTGATTGCCCTATTATCTAATTGGACGGTATTAAGAAACTGTGTTATCCTATCCATCCTATCTTTTAGGCAAAGACTGAACTGTGCTTCATTACTGAACCAGGATAAATGCTTGTGGTGCTTGTTACAAAAAAAGAGAAAAATTAATTTTGAGACAAAACTATGTCATTGTCAGTCTCGGTCAAAAGGTGAGATCTGCTGCCGGTGCCTATTTAGTTACGTGTCAGGATTGCAATGCCACAGTATGGAGTTACAAAAAGATCTTTGCGAATATGTAACTGGTGCCCTTGCAGAGATGGAGATACGGAGGACAGGAGTCTTCCGTGAGAAGAGGAGGTGAGCAGATGTGAACCTAGCAATTACTGTAAGTAGGAAAAAAAAAAAAGCCTTTTGCTTTCCACAGTCTACCAGGCCCAAAGGGAGTGTTTCACAAATTAATTTAGATCTAGTTAAAAAAGGGTAAATGAATATGTTTGCTCTAGCTGCCTGCTTATCTGCTCCCGTTCCCTCGAGCTTCAGAGCATGTGTGTGTGTGTGCATGTGTGGATGCTATTGCAGATCAGTCAGAGTGGAAAGACAAAAACTGACCACAGGGGAAAACTCACATTTGATTTGGTAAGGCTCTGCATGTATCAAGCCAGCAGCCAAGGATTTCTTTCTGTTCTTTTCTGTGATTTCAGACACAGAAAGGAATTCTTCCCTTCAGCCTGTTATTCAAAGTTAAGCAGTGATGCAGCTTAGAGCACATTGCTTACAGGGGGTTACCCATGGACAGTTCATTTTTCAGGTAGAATTTTCTTCTCTAGAAAGGCTACTTGCTTCTGCTGTAAATGGGAGGTCATAAAAGAAACTAGAAATTTTCTAGTTTGCTAGGGAACAGCTTGACTTATTTTCTTAACATTTATTTGAAAAAGTGCTCCATGGGCTTACATGTCCCTCAGTATTTTCTCTTCCCTCTCTGATAATTTTTATTCCTTCAGTGAGGATGGATTGCTCTTCACCAAACACTGAAATGGAGGGACAGTTGGAATAAAACAGCACTTAACATGCATGAGATTTCTTCTTGAACCGGAGTGTGAAATGGAGATTCTAACGTGTGGCTTTGTAGACTTCTTCCAGCAACTTGGATTTCAGACCTCTTTTTGCAAGCAGGGACGTGTAAGATGCAGAATCATCCATAAACTTGTTTTCCTTTATCTATGAGTAAAATACAATCTAACATGGAAAGGTTAAGAGTCCATACTTTCACGTGGGTGTAGGAAAGCTTTGTGCAGAAGCTGAACTTACTTTTTAGAAGATTTTATATAAAATAGAGCTGTAAATTTGTCCTCAGTTGGATGTTTGATCTGTTTAGCTTAAGCCTAGATGATGACTACCGTTATATTTTTAACATACTGCCCAAGGTCTCCATAAGGATCCAACATCTCCGTGTCATCACAGCATGGAGATGTTTTCCAACAGAGAACATTAAAAAGCCTCTGTAACTTAAAACATTGTGAAAACCTTCCTTTGCAGTTGTGATGTGTTTAAAATTTAACTTTAGGTCTTGCACTAATTTTTCCAATACCTTAATGGTATATAGTTTCCACACAAAGCCACTGTTTCTTGCTCTTAGTATGCTTAATAAGATAATGATCCTAAGGGGGCACTTTTGGCAGCCCAAGGAGAAGGTGATGAGGCTAGAAAATCCTCACTGTCACTCTGATGTTACTGAAGAAATGAGATTGTCGTTTACCAGTCAGCTTTATTCCAAATTGTGTTGCTGTAGAACTTGTTGGTTGGGTTTTTTTTAGCCCTACTTAAAAATTTAATGGGCTTCAATCTGCCTACTGAGTTTTTAGTAGTAAAATAGGAAGTATTCCTGTTAAAAGATATAATTGGAATTGCCACTATAACACAGAGGCAGCAATCACAGAAGTGTGTAGCTTTCCACATTCCAGAGCACCTTGCAAGCACAAAAACAGATTTTCTGATTTGACTCAACAATGTGATTCCAAAGCCATGCAGTAATGGAAATATGTAACTGTGCCATTTCAAACGTGGGCTAGTGGGGACAGCAAACTGAGAAACCAGGCGATTTAACGGAATGAGCAGTGCCTGTGCCTGGTCCATGTCATACAGAAGCTTATGGAGTAGCACCAAGTAACATTGTGTAATTCTGTAAACCAGAAACGTTCCTTGTGCTTGCTTTTGGTTTTCTTTTTTTGGGGAAGAAAAGTTAATTAGAAACTACATCTCCCTTCTATCAAAATCTAGTGCATATTAAAGGGTGATTACAGAAGTCTGAATATAGCTTCAATTGCTGAAAGAGACAGCATCTCACACTACTCTAGTCTGTTGTTTACAAAACAAAAACCATTGAAAATAAGGATATGACTGCAGAGAAAAATAGAAAATATAAATTTTCTTATCAAGATGCAGGTGTTATTTATACTATTACAAATAAAATCAGATTTAATTAAATAGTAACCTGATCTTATGTTTTAATCTGATTGTAGTATCTTAATAGTTTGTTATAAGGAAACCATTAGATAGGGATTAATGCAATCATATTTAATCATTGGTGTAAGTGAGGTATGTGCTTGTTACATTGTCTGAACAGTGCTTACTGCATCTGCATATAGCTTTTGGTTTCAAGTCTCCATTTACAAAAATTACAGTCCAGACTTCTCTGGAGAGTGCTGCCTCAGTGAAGCACTACCTGACCAACTCATTGCACTTACTGCCATAAAATTTCTTGTGACAACTGTCCAGACAGTGGCTGCTGATTGTAGCCTCAAGTAGTTACTACCATGTCCACCCTGTTGGCAGTCCTGTCCCCATGCCCGTGAAGAGCAAAAGGAAGTGTAATTTCCAGCTGCCACCTCCCCTGTAATCTGCCAATGAGTTTCTTGAATGTCACTAAAAGGACTTTGCTCCAACACCTCACTCCTGGCCGCGCTGATGCAGTTTCAGTGATCAGGCAACCTGGGTGGCCTTGCCCACAACCCTGGGGTTTGTTCCATTTCCTAGGCCAGATCCGTCTGTGTTGGCCTCCAGCATGGCTTGCTGCCCTGTTTCTGTAGCAAAGGAGTTTTGCTTGTACTGCCTAAACAGGCCAGTCTGCCCAGCTCATAGGAAGGCCAGCCACAGCCTGTTGCATAGTTAGAAATGGATGTTAACAGCTCATCCTCATTCACACGTTTTCCAGGCTAAGAAGCTTGGACTATTCACCTATAATAGACAGTTTACCTGTAAAAGCAAAGTGAGGTCCATGTGCCCCATCGCTGTGCTTGCCCAGGCTCTCTGTTCCATGATACCTGCTGCAGCTTTTCTAGTTTCCCCTTACACAGGTTACCACCAGCTGCCACCCACCTGATGGCATTTCTTCAGTGTGAGGAAAGCTTGAGAACTTGCCATGAGACAGATCTATCGGCAGCATGGGGCTCTTTTGTCAAGTCTTGTATAGTTGTAGGACCTTCCTCTGGTGGTCATATCAGAGGTTCTGAAACTTACATTAAAAGGCAGAGGTGATCACCACTGGATGTTAGAGCCTACAAGAACAGCTTTGAATATGACCATGGTTATGATTTCTGGATAATACGGCATAAAACGACAGAGATTATTTGGAAGCTGCCAAATTAGGGCAGTGTTGAGAGACTTCTAGAACAACACATAATCACTTTGTTTATAGTAGGAAAGCACAAAGACCAGAGCTGAATAAAACTCCCCTACCATGGGAAGACTGATTTGTTTCAAGTCTATAGCTGTTCCTTACTTTCAGTAATGCTCAGTGAGCTTATTTTCAATGGTGGCACTGGAACAGCATTACTCTGGTTTCTTCTCATAACTCCTCCTTTTTGGCTACATTTACTCAAGAAGTTTCTCTGAGGGAGGAACTTGTATTTTCCAGCCCTTTTTAAATATATGATCCTTTGCATGATTTCCAAGCTCATGTAGCCATATGGTTATAGTTCTTTATGTTATAGTTCTTTTTCCTTTTTTTTAAACCTCCTTTTGAATTGTCCATTCACCATTTACCATTCACCTCTGTTTCTACTCCGTTTCTTCTGATGGGTCTCAGCTGCTCAGATGATCGTCTTTGATTTCAAAGGTACACATGGGGATTAATTGCTACCCAGATGTTGTACCAACCTCCCTCTCCAACCTCTACAAGCAAACTCTTTGTGGTGACTATTGATTTTTTTTTACTCAGTAGATGGGATCCAAATTCCAGTCTCTGGCTGTCTGGACTCTGCTTAATCATGGCTGATGTCACAAGGGCCTGTGTTGGTCGTTCCCAGCAGCACATGGCAGTTCCATAGGCACAGCACAGCTGCCCATCTGACTCATTCCTCCAGGAGAGTGCTCTGTGCTGAAGGTGCTGGAGTGCCAAACACAGCCTTTTCCTAATCCTCTCTGTTGACGGTGATATGTTTGACTTGTCTGATTTAATCTCATGACAGGTTCGAAGATGAAGCTGCTCCCTATTTTATGGCTGACTCAGTATTTATTTGTGGAATTGGTGCCTGCTGAGATGATTGGCGATCAGCTGCTCTGTGAGCTTTCAAACAAAGTTATTGACAGAAGGGCTTTTTATACAAAGGGGAGTTCATGTTTGGACCTAGAAGGCACAGGGCAGTAGAAGCAGGACCCTTGTGGTCAGCACAGTCCCTGTAATAGGGGACAGCATATCCCATTTTTAGCCTCCCAGAGCAGTACTTCCAACTCCTGGCTCTTGCCTATTGCCTTTTCAACTCCTTACATCCTCTTTGAGAAGCAGAGACCCCACAGATGTGATGTGTGATAGACATACCAGTGCTCACTGGCACAGCTTTTCTGAGCCCTCATTCCCTCTAGCTCTCACTTCATAATCTTTATATTTTCCAGCCATGGGGTACATTTTTGTTGGTTTCCAGGCCTGTTTAGCAAATATTCTCCTTCCACTCATGGTTTTCTCAAGGAGTCTTTACTCATTTTTTACTTCAAATATTATTTTCACTTTTTTTTTTTTTTTGGTATATCCTACAATCGCCCTAGGAGAAAACTTTAGCAAATCTGTGACACCTCTCCCTCTTTTTTATCCCTTTTGTAGGGAAATTATGAAATGCTCAATACATGCTTGTACTTTTGTGATAACTTTTCTCAGTTTGGATACAGAACCACTAATAGTTCACACAAACTCCATCCTTGGCTAAAATCCCCAGCTTGCATACCTGGGAAAACCACAGTAGCTGGGTGGAGAAAGTATAGTCTCCACAATTAAAATGCCAGCTGACTTAATGAAGGCGAATTTATTAGGGAGAATCTTATGACAGTACATTTTCACCCTTGGCAATAATCTAATAAGCAGCATAACAGATAGCAGGGAGTGAAATAACACCCTGAGCATAGCCTGGACACAGGGAGGCTGCAGTGGGTCATCCTTGGATTCGTGTGAGCATCTCCCTTCACTGCCTGGGAAGACGGGCAATGTTCCCGGTCCATTCTGTTTCTTTCTGCCATTTGTTCATAGACAGTGAGCTTTCTCCTAGCAGACCTTTTTTTTCTCCCCAATTTGTGTCTTTATGCAGTTCCTGCCCTAGTACCCCAATTTTTAAATTTTTTTTAATCCATGCCTGTTTGGAGGTCCCTTACAGTTTCCCTCATTTCCCAGTAGCCCGCTCACTGCTCAACTGCATCTATGAAATAGATTAAAAACTGTTTTTCAAGCATTTCCAAGGTTGTACAAAGTTCACCATAGATGAAGATAAACGTACCAAGAGAGTTTGATCCACGGCTTAGATTTTTTTTTAAAAAGTCTTCCTAAGGGTAAGTTAAGCAACTGAACAAGCTATTTGGAACAGTTGCAGAGGTCTTTGAGTTCTTTTAGGAAGGATTAGATACACATCTCTTGAAGATGATGCAGATACAGTTAGTACAAACCAGAGATCCTTCATCCCTATAAACATGCAAATTAAAAACAATTACAATTTACAACATTGCCTAATGCCTAATATAAGCGTACACCCAATGCTCATACAGCCACAAATTAGTTTATCTAAAGAGACAAAGCGGAAGATGAAGGAAAAGGCGGGGTGACACTTGATCACAGTAAGTACACGCAAGCTCTGAGAAGGTGGTTCCCAAAGGGATATTTTGGGAGCATTTTAGGTCATTGTGAAAAAATAGTGGTGGTGGACATCACGGAAGCATGGTAAAGCTACACAAACAGTACACAACACGGCAATTTCCGTAAGGGTGTGAATAAGCCAGGGCTGCTGAGACATCACCATTGCACAAAGTAATGAAGAAATCACCAAGAGTGAACTTTTAGAAAGGGGAAGTCCTGAAAGAAACAGGAAACAAAGTCAAGACACAGGGGTATTGAAATAATCAGGAATCAATGTCAACACTGAGGCTGTGACAGATGAGGAAAAAGAAGAGGGAAACAGCTTCTGAGGAGGACATGGATGTGAAACTAGTGGGGAAAGGCCACTGGAACATCAGAAAATATCTCCAAAACCAGGAAAGTGCAAAGTGGTACTAACTGGCAGGTTTTATCGCCCTTTCCTGATTTTGTGGAGGGTCACCTCAATGCTTCCCTAGGGATGCAAGGGGAGTCAGTATTGGAAGCAGCCTTGGTGAAAGTTGCTGTCAGTGGATTCACATAATTTTAAAGGCAGCAGTGAGCAAGGAAGAGCAAGTCAACCCCAACAGCTGGTCTGGGAGCTGGGAATGACGTGGGCTGGTCATGCTCATTCCTTCCAGGAGGCATCTGCTTTAGGAGGCAGCACTTTACCGGGAAAACAATAAGACTCTCACATGACAACCCTGTCATAAAACAAAATGCAGTTTTAAACAAGATTGCGGTTTTCCAAGAATTAGCAAACCTTTAGGCCTTTGTCTGAGGTGAAGTGCTAATGGCAGTCAAGGAGTTGTGGAGCTTCAGTGCTTCTCCTTTCCATGAGCAATGATTTGGCATTCAGAGTCTGGGAAAGATATTCCTGTGGAAGATCTGAATGCTGTTCCTTGGTCACTGCATGTAAGGCAGTAAAAATAACTGACATGTTTAAATTGCTGAGAGCACTCTCCACTGTCCTGCAAACACTAGTTTTTCCATCTAAGATTTATGGGCTCTCATGTCCAGTGTCTTCATCTAAGACAAAGGGCAAAATGTTGCCATGCCCAGCAGGAGATAATAAAGAACAGATGGATACCATTTAATAGGAGCCAGACTCCACACTGCTAATTCCTCCATGGTGACAACAAAAGGAGATGTGGCTCATCCACCCATCTTGAACAGACACTGGTGCATGGAACCATTCTTTGAACTTCACTTTGATGTTGAAGTGCAAATATGTCCAATCCTGAGTCCACAAGTGTCATTCCATGGAGTGAGGATGGCTGCAGCAGGCAGAAGGCTGGGTAAATTAGAGATGTAAGTTTGAACAAAGATTAAAGGGATTGGCTGTAAGACAAAGTGAGTATGCTGTGAGATAAAGGTACATAATGATCTGCAGCTGAAAAGATTATAAAGATGATATGTAAAGAATGTCCTGAATTAATCAGTTCCTTTGTGTAAGTATTTATGTTTTGCAAATCATTATCACATAGCAACCAATGCTTTCCCTTTTATTTTTTACAGACTTAAACTGTTTCCTGGGGGTATTATCTCTGTCTAGCTCAGCAAAGTTAAAATAGTATTTCACTTAACACTGTCTGTAAGTAGATGGAAATAGTTGGCTCCAGATATGTTATGAATTGCACCCAGAGAATTGACACGGTTTAGATCATAGAAAGTGGGGCATATTTGGTGTTCAACACTTTCTTATAGAGCAGTGAGCTGTGTTTAACTTTATGGATCTTATCAAATGCTTGTTTAAGCCAAGTCACAACTCTTGCCAAGAATACTTAATGCCACATTTGAGGCAACAAAATGTAAACCAGGAAGAAACCTGTTGGGACTGCTGGGTCCCCCCTCTGCACTGAGACACCCCCCTGCAAGGCAGCCCTGCCAGACCCCCACCACACCACTGGGAAATATCACAGGGAGGTTTGTCTAAGGACTTCTGAAAAAACTTTCTGGAAAGGGATTCTCCAACCTCTCCCTACAATCCATGCCTTGTACATCTTGGAAATGTTCCCTAGTAGGCTGTCAAAGCACTCTTTGTTGCAGAAGGAAAACTGATTTCTTCATGTCTTTGTCTACACAGATAATGTAGAATGATCAAGAAGGTCTTATGTGTTAGAGGATTGTTTCCATCTCTGTTCCTAATATTCTTTTCTTGGACTAAATGACCCAAGTTCCCAAGTTTTTCCTTTTGAATCCCTTGGTGTATATTTCTCCTAATCCTTGTGCTCCTTGAATGCTTCTCACTTTGTCCAGGTCTGCAAGCGCCATGCCCAGACCAGGACCCGGCACTCCAGTTAATTCACTCAAAGATTCATAGCGTATGTCAAATCACATCAAACTGATGCTCACACTGTGAGGAGTAAAGGTAATGCTTATCTTCTCCCAGTTCTCAAACTGATTTGCAGCTGTGCCTGGGCAACCCACATCAGGCTCAGTGGTGATCCCATTCAAACTCTGGCAAGCTCCGACCTCCCACTCAGCCTGCACCTATTGCCCTTCCTCTTGCACGCTGTTATTTTCAGCCCTGTCTAGATGAGCAGAGAGCGAATCAGCAGAGGACACGGAGTGGATGATGAATGCTTTGTCCTCCTCTTCCTCCCTGAAATCTGCTGCCCGGCACTTGTGGCTGCCAGGGAGGGAGGACAGGGCTGGGCTGTGAGTCATCCTCCACTCCCGCTTCCTCCCTGAGCCAGGAGCTGCACGTTCCCTGCCGACTGCAAGTTATGGCCAAGCCCCCACTCATGTAGGGAAAAGAATTCTCTCTTGCTGCACATATCCACTGCTGTGGCACAAACATGGCCCCATTTAGAGCAGCGCTCCCTTCCTGTTTCTCTGGCAGATGAGACTCCCGTGTGCACTCCTCTGTGTCACTGCTGGCAGCAGATGCCTGCTGCTTCTCTGCAGCATGGCCCAATCAACAGTCTAGCCATAAAGAATTTGAACATTAAAAATGGGTCCAAAAGTCTGAAGAAAAACAGCAATTATCTCATGACATTTTAATACTTGATGGAGAGTAAGGCAGTACAGGTCTGGACATGGGCATTTACAAACCCGCAGAAAGGTGCAGTTCCTGAACTGATTAATAGCGAGGAAAGTTCAAATACTTTAACAATAGCTGCATTAATGCCAGAGGCACAGACCTAAAGGGAGAACTGAACTGAGGAATTAAACATTAGATAGCTTTTAAGCATTAGAAATAACATGTTTCTGGCCATAGCTTTCCATTGGGAGTCCCCTCTAACACCTGAGCCTCTCAAACTCACAAGCTATATACTGGGAGATGCTCTCCATCATTGCCTGTCCACACTCCAGCTGTGGTGGGGCAGGACAGACCTTGCCCGGGCTGCAAGGGAGGAGCCATGTGATTGGTAAGTGGGTGCACACACCTGGCACCACTTTAGTACTGCCAGCTCCAGAGCATCAGCCTGTCAGAGGCCTGGCTTTCATTGTCAAGAGCACTTTTTATTTGCTATCATTAGTTTGCGAGGGTTTTTTGATTAGCTTTTTGTATGAGAGCACTTGGCTACTTTAAGACTACTTTTTGTTTCTTCTTTCCACAATCTGCAGGACGGAAAATGCATTTCTCTTTGCCTGTGTTGTTTGCAGAGATCTTTGCGCACTCCAGACGACCCAAGCAGCCCTGGCTTTTCAAAGAGGGAATCAAACTATCATCAGCCAACAATTGTAAAATCTGGCAATACCATGACCAGCATTTCATGGCTGTGCCTTTGGCTTTGTTTAGCATTTCTAAATAATTTTTATATAGTTCTGTATGAAGGTACTACGCAAGAAGTGCCATTTCTCATGCTGCAGCACCTCAAAGGAGGGGACTGTCCTGCTCTACTCTGCACTGGTGCGGCCTCACCTCAAGTCCTGTGTGCACTGTTGGGCACCACGATACAAAAAAGACATTAAGCTATTAGACAGCATCCAAAGGAGAGCCACAAGGATGGTGAAGGGTCTGGAGGAAAAGCCTTATGAGGAGTGCCTGGGGTCACTTGGTTTGTTCAGCCTGGAGAGAGGAGATTGAGGGGAGACGCCTCATCACAGTCTACAACATCTTCACAAGGGGAAGTAGAGGGGCAGGTACAGATCTCTTTACTCTATGACCAGTGACAGGACTCAAGGAAATGGCATGACACTGATTTGGGGGAGGTTTAGGTTGGATATCAGGAGAAGGTTTTTCACCCACAGGGTAGCTGAGCACTGGAACACGCTCCCCAGGAAAGTGGTCATGGCACCAAGCCTGTCTGAGTTTAGGAAGTGTTTGGACAATATTCTCAGAAACATGGTGTGATTCTAGGGGTGTGCTGTGCAGAGCCAGGAGTTGGACTCAATGATCCTGATGGGTCCCTTGCAACTCAGCATATTCTACGATTCTATGAGTGTTTTCCCATCATTTCTTTCCTGTGCAAAACCTAAGCCCTCCTCTCGTATGACAGGGAGGTGAAACCTGTGCTCAGCATCTCTGCGTGAGGGGAAGCACTCCAGCAAGAAGTGATCCCTCTCTTCTGTTCACCAGCACTGCGGGGACCCACCGGAGCAGCGTGTAGTGAAGGTGCCCTGAGTTAACTAGGTCAGTCTGGGGCCATTAGTCATCCACTCCTCACATGCCTCATTGCCTGTGCCCTGAACAGACATGTTCCGCTGCCTTTATGTAAACCCCCTCGAAGGACTGGTTGCTGATGGGGGGCCTCACTGCCCACCACCACCCACCACCCCAGTGTCCATCAGGGACCTTGTGCCTTGGGTGACACAGAAGCCTGCCAAGAAAAGGCAGAGGTGCATGAGCCAGGTGCAACAGTGCCAGCCCTGAGATGAAAAGCCCACCTGCAGCAAAAGCCCTTGCCCTGGCTGGTAGGGCTAACTCTCTCCTCCCACTCTCTCAGCTGGGAGCACACCCTCAGGATAGAGGGTTGCCATCAATTTTTATGCCAGAAGACACAGAGGACTTAGACCCCCCCGACCCACTAACTTGCAGGCTCAGCCCCATCTCCAGCCAGCAGTCCTGGTGGATTTTTAACAACCGTGAAGCATTTGGTTTTGTCTAATCCCCTGTATGTGCAATCATCAAACAAGTTCTTATCTTGACTTAACCTACAGGTAGAACCACTCTGGTCGTACTGCTGGCATATTTCAGAGATTTATGTCCACACCCCTGTGGCGCACGCACTCCTATATCCCTCAGGTTATCTTTCATCATCGGTTACACTTCAGTCCTCTGCAATCAGATACGGTTATATGAGCAACATGGAGAAATATTTACCAAAATGAAATTTAGATGGGAAAATAGGAAAGAAAGAAAGAAAGAAGAGAGGATAAAAGAACTGAAAATGAAAAGTCAATGTTATTTGAAATATACATTGATGCTTGTTAGAAAATGAATTGGTTTCACTTTTGTACATTAGCAGTTCTATAGAGAAAAATTTATCTATTGCGATATGTTCTTTGCCTTCTAGCTTGCACAGTATTTTGATTTTTAAGACATAGATTTCTTTCCTCCCACACACATTTAGCTCTTGCTAATGCTGAGAGTCATTGTTGGTGAGGACCTCAAGAGAACTTGGCCTGTGATGAGCTGGGCATGTTGGAAGTCCAGTTCTGGATAATGTTTTTACTTTTATACTGTTCTTCTGTAAACATCCACTAATGCTCTCCCAGAGTTTCCTCTTTTGGGATGCTGTCTTGGCTATGGTCCACTGGGGGTGGATGAGACTTGGATACAGATTGCTGAGTGGAGGTGTTGCAGCACCTGTGTGCAAGTGACCAACTCAAGTCCTGTTCACCTGCCAAAACAGCACATTAGGCTGAGGAACACCCTTTCCTCAGGACCCTTTAGTCCTAGTATGAGAAAACAAGACCTTGGTTACTCCTGCAGCCATGACTTTGGGCAGAGCAGCTCAGCGACCTTGCGTTCTTTTACCAACCTCTTTGAGAGTGCCTGATAATGTCATTTGTCCACCTGGTGTCCTGGTGGGAGGCTATGGAGAAGCCGCTAAAAACAACAGCTTAGTAGACCATCACCATTTATCGCCATCTCTGCGTGTGAGTGATGCTGTACCTGGCAGGGAAATCGGGTAGGACAAACCCCACTGCAGTCTCCTGCAGCACACAGCTCTGGGCAGGACCAACAGCAGCAGAATTTATAATCACATTTTTATTGTAACTGGGAAATAAAAAAAAGAAATTGTGACAAAACCTGACTGGTCTTGTGGAGGAGGTGACCTTAAGTCTGTCTCCCATGCTGTGGACTGCCTCATATTAGGGCACTCAAGATGCCTCCTCCATGATTCAAAATGGAAATTTCTGCTTCCTGATGGCAGATTCAGCTGGTTAATCACCATGGGCTTCTCTGAGGTCCAGAAATGGAAAGCTGCATCAAAATTCAGTGTTTTTACTGCTGGCACTGTCCACAGCCCTGTGGGATTCAAATGGGATTTCTGCTTTCTGCAGAAGTTGTTCATCTGGCTCTTCTGGACGCACCCTGACTTGTGACTGCCACCTCAGCACTTAATGAAGGGGTTAATGGACATCATCTCCTCCTTCTTGCTCAATGTGGTCGTAATGGCAGTTTGGACCCTTCAGAGAGGGAGAGCAGGAATAGATCTTGTCAGGGATCTATACAACACTAAAATGTATTCCCAAAATCATACTGTTGCCTTGTGGATATCTGATGTGGCATGGGTTATAGAGATATCTTTGTGGACATGGAAAGTGTTAAAACGTGCCTACTTACTGTGCTGAAAATGCCACGCATTGCAAACTTGGGAAAGTATCTTAGGCAGCGTGAATTTTGCCCTTGAGCAATATGTGAATTGCTACTTAAAATTAGTATCCCGTGCTTGTTAGGATTTGTTTTTTCATGAAATTCCTTTGCTCCCTCCTCAGCATGTGTACATCTGATATGTGTTGTAATTCTTTCAATTACTGTACATTTTCCACCGGGCCCACAGGGATCAGGGTTCTCTGTACTAGGGTTTTACCCTGAGAGATTGTGATCTGCAGGACAAGGGCTGTGGATGAGAACTATGAATGCTCCAGAGCACTCTGAAAGCACTCAGCAGCAGCACCAGTCCACAGCCAGCCAAAGCCAAGGTGAAAGCCTCACCCTGACTTCGCAAAGGAGGGAGAGGTCAAACCAAGTCACACTTCAGTGGATCATGTAAAATTTCTTTCTTAAAACTCCTGCCTTATGCCATAGGGTCCCCCAGGGAAAAGTCCCAGGGAGCACTTGTTCTCTGGGGTTAAGCTGGGAAACTGAGCAGGGAAGCCAAGCAGATGTGTGATTTCCCAAAAGGGTTTGGAAGACCCATGCATTCCCATGGGGGTCTATGGGTGGGAGATGTTATATGTCACAACAAAAGCCACAGAAGCAGGTAAAACACAGGCTGGCCTGATTCCCTCTCTGAGCTCTGCTCTACACTGATGAGAGGGACTCAGAGGCCCAGTGCTTGGCACAGAGAGGGCCATCACAGAGGGGAAAAATACTGATGTTTCAGAGTTTGGGCTTTATTTTGATTGTATCCACTTCAGTAAGGCTGTTTTCAGGACAAATATCTATTTTTAAAAAAATAGAAGGAAAGAAAAATAGAATAGGCTCCTTGAGGGAATAGCAGAAGTGGTAGGGTAGGTCTTGGCACTTTGACAGAGTAAGACAGTCTACTCCTGCTCAGCACCTGGAATGGTCCATGGCACAGGCTTTGGAGACACAAATTTCAGTCCTTTCACTGACCCAGTAATGGCACATGTGAGCCACAGCTCTGTGTCCCAGGAGAAGGCAGGGTCTCTCCTAGAGGTAAGACCCTCAAGTGGTTGCAGCAGGCGGGTCTTGGGCAGGTGGGTACGGATGGCCCTGGGAGGGTATGAGCCATGATGGGAAACATCACAGAAGCACCTGGACAAACCAAACCCCCCTGTACATCGGTGCCTTGCAGCTCTCTTTCCTGCTTACACTAGGGATGTGGATTTTATGTGCAGGACTCATCTCTCATAAAGACAATGAAAGAGCAGTTATTTACCTCTGACTTCTTCTCTGGTTTTGATAATTTACTATGAATTTTGTTTTACAGGTAGGCAATGAGTTATTTTCTTATTGGTATGGTTATTTCATGACTGAAGAAAGGGCAGAGTTGCAAATGAAGTACCAGGTAAAGAAGAAGTCCTTCATGCTCAAGGCCCTGCTGATGAAAAATGTACTCAAAGAGAACTTAAACAAAAAAAAGTTTTTTCAGGTTTCTCTTTTAAAAATTCTGAGTCTCTTAAACCAAGAAAAATGCATTAATGGGAAGGGAGTGCCAGTAATAACAGGCCTGCTCTCACATTTAGATAAAATAGAAACATGTGGCAGTTTCCCCTGAGGGAAGAGGGATTCTGGAAGTTAAACAGAAATGTTTATGGTTGTGAAGAGTTAAAAGGCTTCCTAGAATCCCTGAGTTCCCTCTTGTATCCTGAGCACTTCAAGGCAATGCATCAGCCCTGTGGCCCAGGAAAGAGCTTGCTTTCAGCAGCTCCATCTTCTGCTGGGAGACAGAAGAAACACCAGAGGAAGGATGTGGGTAAGTAAGTGTCAACAGCTCCTGCCCTCCAAAATTCCCAGTGGGGACTATTTACATATTCTTTCTGTGCAGGAGACCACTGGTTTCTCAAGAGCTGAAGCCTTTGCCTGCCCTAGTTGAAAACAATTACTGTTATGGGATTTGCTTTGTTAAATTTAAGGCAACTCACATAAAAAAAGAAGAATTCTGAGTTTAATGTGAGTCATCCCTTACACACTGATCAACTCTCCTGTTCTCATTTCTGCATTTGAATAATTTTGTTAAAATTCCATTTAAGACCTTTCTGTAATGTGGCTTTTGGCTTGTCACAAAATACAAACAATTATCCTACTCTAATAACACCTTTATTCTGTGAGTACTCCTCCCGCAAATATGCCATGTAATATACACAGACAGCATCAAAATCTGAGTCACTTCTTCTACGCATTATTAAGTGTCCATTTTGGTTAAGAAGGTGATGTTTGCCAATCCCATTTCATACCTGCCCTCCCCTTTTTTCTAGTCTTTCTATCCTCCCGGTAGAAGACCACATAGATAACCAGAGCACAGCCTAACATGTCTTTGTGTCTGCTTTTCACTTGGCTTTCATATGGATTTTGTCTCTTATCATATCTCAGGGATGCTCTGGTGGCTCCACTCAGTTGCTGGTCCCCCCTCTCGCCTATGTCTCCAATAACAGAGATCTCAACCATCTGGCTGAGATGAGTGGCTGAAAATCTTGTACAGAGAATTTGAACTCCATAGTCCAAAACACATTTCCTGGCTGTTTTCACTAGGTAGAGAATAATCTACAACCAAAGCAAATCTGGTTTCATGGCTAAGATGCAAATCTTTCCTCCCCTGGAGCCATAGGAGATCCTGAACCTGGTTGAAGAAAAACAATTTTGATGAATGGGGTGAGAGAAGGAAGAGCACGAGGCAGCTTCCAAAGGGTGACCTCCCTTTGCTCTACACAGCAACGCAGGAAGACCCTGTGGTGGGAGGACACCTGGGATGCTGGAGGTTTGCAACCACAGGAGATCATAGCCAGGCTCTGTTACCTCCAGCCATCCAAACTGCTGAGTGCCAGAAATGCAGAGATGTTAGCCAGTGTATACTACAAAGGGGATGACGGGCAGGACGAAATAAGCAGGAGCTCATTCATTGCTAGGCAGAATGTTGGGATAAATGGAAGGAGATCTTCTTTAGGAGGAAAACTGGTTTTCTGGATGATGAAGAAAGAGGTTCTCCTGTAACATAAACGTGTCTAGCACAGACTCAGCGGGGATCTTTAAGTGTCATGAGACAAGAAGGCTTCCTGAGTCAGCACTGTAACCCACACGCTGTAGATTACCGCACAGATGTGCACCCAAAGCAGCAGGAAAAATTGGAGATTGCGTCCCTCAGGAGCCACAGGTGCTCCACAGATCTTCCTGCCGCCCCAGAATATATCGTCATCATGCCAAAGCAGGAAAAGCAGAGGGTGTGACTGTCCTGCATTGCCCAACCTTTGCCCACTCAGCTGACGTCTGCTTGGCCATGCTGGTGAAGAAGAGAGGAGAGGAGGACTTGCTGGACACTAGGGCAGAAGGAGCATGTTGGCAGGTTAAACCATGGTTAGCTAGAAGCAGCTGTGGCCTGGGGGAGCACTTGATGTGATGGGCTGTCCCTAGGTGTAGTCCTGACTGCAGTGTCTGATGGAAGATGCTGGCTAAGCAGAGACCATCCCATTCTATTCAGCAGGAGTTAGATGAGAGGCACTCACTGGCCACTGAAAATCAACAGTGTTGGCTGAAGGAAAACTCTTAAATAATACTAATGGGTTCAGCAGACAGGCCAGAAAGGTGCTAATAGTCACTGGCTACTGGCTAATCTCGCTGACAGCAGCCCACGTGCTTCAGGAGGTACAGGACTCCTCATGGGATTCCTGTAATGACGTCCTATGGGACAAAGGATATATTTCTTACCTCTTCAGGTAGGATCTCATAAAGGCCGTGAAGTATGAGTTGTACTTGACCAAATTAATAAAAGGCTATGACTGGTACTATTCTGACAAAACTGGCTTGACTACCCTGGCACTAGAGGAGATACTAGTGATTTCAGTTGGTAGGAACTGAGGAACATCTCAGGAGGGATGAGAGCTGGGAATATCCCTTCCTCCTTTCTCTTCCTTCAGGGACTAGAAGGAAGAGGGCAGGTTTGTCGAGACCTCCTTTAGTTACTCCGTCTCTATAACTTAAGTCTTTCTAAATTAGGCAAGTGTTGGGGCTGGGGGACAATCATCCCTGAGCTGGAAAATGCTTTCTGATCAGCCCATACGTATGTTGCAGAGTCCAGTTTACTCATTTGCATGAGGAGTAATTAAAGCATTTTGTGTTTGAGATGCTTCTGTGAGCACGTGCTGGGAATGACTCCTGTTCAAATCCAGTAGCTGACATAGCAAAATCTTGCAGTCCATTGTTGCAAATTACTAATTCAAAATCACAATCCATTTGGAGTAACTCATGGAAACCCATTATTATTTTGCCACTGCTTGTTGAGCTGCTTAGATAATCAAAATGCTTGTGAGAACAAGGCAAAAATCTTGCTCTTGGCTTAGAAGGTGTAAAGAGCAGTGACACACCCCAGCTGAGAAGCAGCAGGATGTGTGGGAGCAGAGAAAGAAGACTTCGGAGGATAAGATCCATAAGACGCCCCTGGAGCCCCAGTCACATGGACCTCATCAGGATTAAACCTAATATTTTCAAGATAGGCTCTTACCTGCTCTCTCATTTCAGTGCTAAGGTACAGGGGAGGTAAAGGAGAAATGTAATGTGAATTGGTTTCTTAATTAGCTAGTAAGGCAAAAACCCTTGCCGTTTTGGAAGCCCGGCACTCCTCAAGATAGAGACAACATAAGATACCTGGCCCAGCTGTCCGGGGAGACGTGGGAATCTCTGGGAGAGCCTGCTCCTTTTTCAACCTAGAAGTCCGGGAATGGGCAACAAATTAATGGGGAATATTTCCTTTAAGTAATGAGGAAAAATGTGATTTATTGCTGAAGTTTCCATTCTGCACCAGTAGAGAGCCATTTTTCTACTCTGGCCAAAAATGTTAAGGAATATTTGGCACATGAGGACAGCAGTGTCGTTGTGCATTTCTAGCACATGGGCTTAGGACTGATGCCATTTACTGATTTAGGGCTTGATTCTGCAAACATGTACGTAGGTTACCTGCTTATCCAATGGTCCCTGTGAATGATTTTGTAGATGTATGAAAACATCCATGACAGACCCTCATAGCCCCAGAGGCACCAGGGAAAACGCACACCAGGATGTTTAAAGATTGACATTAGTTGTAACCCTTCCAGTAGGAAGGTATATAACATTTCATAGATATGAGCATTTACAAAATGAAAATGTCAGTGTAACTGATAATATTTGAAATATTTTCCCATGTCTAATAATACCTCTGCAAGTGAATATACAGCTGCAGTTACCAACTGATGGGGCCAAGTCAAAGGCCCATAAATATACTCTAACCATAATCCTTCTTGCCAATAGAAAGCATGGCCTTTCACAGATGAAATGTATAGAAAAGCACAAAACATATATGAAAGCAGTGACACTATGTAATTATGCAGGTTCTAAACAAAGCCATAGAAGAAGAGATTATTTGAAAGAGATAAGTCATTTGGGAACTTGGCAGCTAATTCATTCTGACTCTTTCTCTGCATTTCATAAGTTCCCACATTCTAAGGCTAAATCCTGTAGGCCCTTACCAGGTCATATTTGAGGGTTAATTTACAGAGCCTCTGTCCTGCAGAACACGGTTTGTTGTTCTTTGTACAGCTGCATAAAATATTGTAAACATCTAAAAGCAAATAATGGTGAAGTAGAAAATAAAAGGCAAATCTTAGACGAAGACCAGTTTTTTTGTGGTAAGTTTGCATCCTGTGACAGTGAAGTAGCTGAACTCGAGGGTTATACATATTTAGTCTATGTGACTGAGCCAGTAAGGTAAATGGACAACTTGTGTGTTTATATACCTGTGCATTTATATATTCTTTCCCAAATTCATGTCTCTTCCTGATGGTCAAACAGTAGCAGATGCAAGTAGTTAAATTCCTTTGTCCAAACTGCTGTTATCTATATTCAATAATTTTCTACGACCTACACAGAACCCCCTGACCTAACCCCTGAAATGCTGCCTCTACAAGATGCCCCCTCTGAGGCCACTTTTGCTTCTTGGAAACTGGTCTTCTTTCAGAAGACTCTAACAAATACTTTCAAAATTAGGGCTATTCAACTAGGGGTTACCAGAGTCACAGAAGATAACTATTAACATAATTTAACTGGAAAATTTTCAACTCTTGAACATACTGTGGTGACATTTGCTGGTGGTATTCTTAGCATGCATGGGAGGAATGGGGCCTTTTGTTAATATGTATCTCTAAGGTGGTGTGTGTAGGATTTGGCCTTTTCAGATTGCTGTACTAACTTTAACTATGGGTTGGCACGTTAGTAGGTGTCCTGTGCTTATTAAAATCGTCTGGCATAGACAACACTAAGGAAAGCTAGAAGGATGCTGTAGCTGAAAATGAAGTTGTTGGCAAAAACTGTTGTTGCTCCCACTGGTTAGCATGAGGGGAGCTCTCATAGCTCAGGAAAACATGGGGTGAAGCCAGACACTGACCCAGTGGATCCTGAGTCCCATAAGGATGATCCAGAGAAACATCTTGTCCTTTACCACAGCTCTGTAATTCTTTGAGGAGGAAGGAAAACCACATGATTAAGAGAGAGGAATACAGAAAATTCTTCACATTTCCAAATGTAGAGGAAAAAGACCTCAACTACCTCCCAGTGCATAACCAGTACTGCCTTTCATGCCTACGTAATGATGAGCATCTCATAATGCACTGCAAACCTTCCCTGCGTGTGTGTTTGTCTCTTAGTTTGAGATAAAATGATTTGCATAATCTTGCAAAACTTCTGGGGTTTTTATCTCTGTCCTTGCCTTTATTAGAGCATACTGACACCACGATAATTACATTCGTGCAATGATAACTTCTGATGGATGCAATGTAAACTTCTGGTAACCCTGCACTGAAGTGAGTCGAAGAGATTTAGCTTCGTTTATGACTTCTTATGGTTCTTGATATTAGTGTTTTTCCAAAGGCATAATTATCTGAAGTGCGGGGTGGGACTGAAAAAGGAAACAACTTCAAACTGTCACTAACATTTTAGAAAAGGACAAAAGACTTCACACTAAATAAAGGTAAAAGGCTACAAATACTTCTTAAGCATCTATGTAACTATTGTTATTGCGGTGGGAGTGCTTTGCAATTACAAATGGAAAGACAGATTGTACATTGAAGGGCAGTCCCCAGCTCTCTCCTTCTGAGCATGTGCTCCACACTATGAAGAGCCTGGAGAATCCATATTCTGTATATATTAGCTCAGAGAATAGAATCATTAGCACCAAGATGCCTTACCAGATGCAGAAGATGAAAGATGGCAAGAAGAGCCTGGCACCCGCTAATTCTATTGCTAATTTTAATGTTATTTTAATTACCATTATGGAGAAAGGAATGAAGAGTCTGAGGCCCAGTACTGTTCTCATAACATTTTATGAGAGGTTTGGCACCAGCTTTCATGGGAACAGGACTGGTTGTCATACCTTCATATACTAGTAATCTGAGAGGGATTGCCAGTATCTGTATCATCTGCAAAGTCAGATGGCCTCTGTAAGTTAAGCACATGAGCTGAAGCCAACAACAGGAGAGGACCTGCAAAGATGAATTCAAAGAGAATTGCTTATAGAGGAGAGGGAATGGATGTTAAAACAGCAGAAACAGAAATATTCCCTAGTTGCTTCAACTAGGGAATACAGAAGCTGTGTATCCTGCCTACCATGCTGGGAGAAACTTAAGAGAACCACACTCAGGCTTAGGAGACTGTAAGAAAAAGAAATAAACTGAAATGTGGCTGATTAAAAAACCTCAGCAAAAGAAAACAAAACAAACAAAGCTCTCCCAAAGCATCTTCCAAGGTTCTTAGGTATTTGAAATCAATGGAGTCTGCCATACGAAACCAAGAAAGGTCTGAACAAAAATGTTCTAGGAATATAATGGCTTTTCCGTGCATGAAAAACAATGCAGAGACAGATTACCTCACTGCAAGTGAAACTGAAGACCCTCAGCCATGTAGTGTAGGTTTCTTCACTGAAAGGGTGGTCAGGCATCCGAATCGGCTGCCCAGGGAGGTGGTAGACTCATCATCCCTGGAAGTGTTCAAGAAAAAACTGGATGTGGCACTTAGTGCTATGGTTTACTGGGCAAGGTGGTGATCTGTCAAGTGATATACCCGGTGATCTCAGAGGTCTTCTCCAACCTAAAAGATTCTATGATTCTATGAGTGAAGGTTCCTTAAAGACTGGAGGGGGAGAGAAATGTCTTTATGGACAATGAGATCCTCTCTTCAAGAAAACATTGACACACTAGTCAAAAAGAGAGCCAGAGGAAGGAGGGGCAACACGCCCTGAATCTGTTCCCAGGAATACAGAATCCAGTTGGCAATATAATGATAGGGATTACACTGGAGAGATAATCAATTATTCCTGGACTTTCTTTCAATATATGAAAAACAAAAAATGGGTAAATAGTGAAGACTGAACAGAAATTATAACATGGCCAGCAAGGACTGGAGGGATACCTGCCTGCACAAGATGTTGCGCATATTGGACTGACAGCACAGGTAGAGCTGATTTCACCTGTACTGAACTGAAGTGGCCATGGGGAAGCCTGGGCTCATGCTGAATTCATGTCATGAATTTAGACTTACAACTTGACAAAACTACTTTGCAAAACTAATTTTCTGCTTACAGAAGTGCCTACTCCTAGATTGACATCAGGTGGACAGTGGAGCAGAACAGCAGAAAAAAGAGGACAAGATCTACCTATATCTCATGTTTCTGCTGAATGGAGACAGAGGAACACAGAGTCATATAAACAAAAGAGATCTGGGGAGATTGGGGAATGAAATAAGAACCAGAAAGTGGAAGGTCAGTGAGAAACTTGAACCATCATCAGAACACCTTAGGTGAAAACAAAAGGCTAAAGAGATAAGGAGCAATCAGAGAAGATATCCTTACAGTGGATACAGAAATCTCAAAGCAAGTGAATGGATCTGGGGCAGGGAAGGAATTAAAATGAGCCAAAAACCTAGAGGATGCTAGCTAACATGCAAAAAGGGGAGGGAAAGGCTTCTTTGATGATACCTTGAAGGGAGAAAAAAATGGTTACAGGCAAGTAGTGAAAATGAAGGGAAAAGGAGAGGACTGGACAAGTGCTGATACCTGTGTAGGATTGTTAGGCAGAACAGTATTAAAAAAAATCCCACTATAGGAAGGGCAATGTGGGAAACATGAAGTAAAGGAAATGCAAAGCTTTTGGGAGAGTTCAGGAGCAGCTCTGGAGGGATCAAAGCAGGGAGGGTTACTATGGGACACAGCGATGAGAACTCTGGGAGGAAAACTGGAGGTAGTCAGAGGGTTAAAGACAGGAAAAAGCAGAGGAGAACAGAAAGGAAGAGTAGAGGATGAGTGAGAGAAGGTCTTTGGGTTAGGGAAGAGCTACAGGAACAGCAGGGAGAAGCAGGAGTGGGACAGAGGATGAGACTAGAGAAGATCAGAGACCAGGTCCCAAGAGAAGGGCAGGTTAGTATAGAGCAGGGGGCAGAGGTAGACAGCATGGATTAGTAGTCATGAGCCATGCTGGTAGTTGGCAGAAGGAGCTTGCTTATTCAGCAAGTCAAGCGGTAATTAATTAAATCAAGTCAGGCAGCAATCAGTCAGTTAAATCGGGTAACAATGACTCAATTAAGTTGAACTGTGGAACAATGAACTTATTACATCAAACCAGGGAGAAGCAAACCAATTAAATCAGCTGGAAGCATCTGTGGGTCCATCGTGAGCCTGGGCTAGGTGCCACCAGAGTGGGGGACTCGCTGCAGCTGCCTGCTCCAGGAGAAACATCACCACAGCAACCGAGCACCACTGCTGACAGCCTTTCTTGTCGCCCTTTGCCCACAGCGAAGAAGAACATGGTAGACTACAGCTGGTCTGATGAAATATTTGTAATAAACCGAAGGGGTGGGGAGATGGAAACTGTCAGCTTTCAAATTAGCAATAGTGTTGCAGAAATTACTGGGCTGCCTAAGGATGAAGAAAGCTCTGCCTTTCAAATCAAGCTGATGCTGGATATCCGGAGCTGTCAGCTTAAGAAAATGAGAGGCTTTGATGGGTGCCTTACAATGACTTAGTCTACCCTAACTAGCAGGCAGGAGAGGTAACTTTCCAATGGCATCCTGGAAGAGCATGGCAATGTACTGAAACAGCTGCCTATGTTCAATTTGAGGTAAAAAGTGTAAATTATATGGATTGTTGTGAGACAGGCTGGTTCATGTACTGGCAGTGCTAGGAACCATTTTCATCCCCTTTTGCTGGTTCCCCATATCATTTGGGGTCGAGGCAGGGGTTTTTAATTGATTTTTTTATTTGTTTGGGGTTTTTTTTCTGTTCCCTCCTGTTCCTTCTACCTCCACAAGAAGGGAACATCACTAAGATCACCAAGTTATCTTAGCAGGAAAGCACCCAGTATGTTTCTCTTGGGATATTTCATGCATATCAATTAACTAAAAGTAAAAAAGGGAAGGTCTGATTGATGGGGACAACCTGAGGTCAAAAAGATAAGGCAGACAGCCATCTGCCCGTTACTTGAGGGAAGTGCAATCCCAATTGTTCTCTAAGAGCATCTGTAAGGCCCTTGCAGGTGGGAAAACAAGGCAGCGTGCTTTTCAAGGTAGTACAAATGCTTGAGGAGCTGTAATGGTTAATAAACAGTGACATTACATGGATAACCTTTATCATACTACACATTGTCATTAAAGTAATTATACTGAAAAGGAAATGACTCTTTGGGTGTTATTTCTGGGTAGAAATAACCTCCACCATCCCTGGAGGAATATAGACCAGTAAATTAAACTGAAAACAAAAGAAGAGCACCTTCCTGAGCAGCATACAATAAGAATGGGGCTTGATCCAAGACTTAGTATATATTAGCAATACCACATGTACACCTGTTGTCCCCTAAAAAATGTGCCACAGGACAGTGTGCACTTTGAGACCAGCACAACAGTTTTCCACTGAAGGACTGGGCTTAATTTTCTTTCTCCCGCTCTGAACCGCTACATAGTCAGAAGGCAAAGAAACTCTAATTAGAGATGTGAAGGCTTGGAGAGCAACCAGAAATTTTCAAGACGAAAAACCTCCTGCTTCCAGTCTGCACCACTGTTAGAGCCGTCTGCCATGGAAAAATGGAAAAGAAACTTCCTGGGGTTTGCCTTTTTCTCCTCTTTTATCCCTTCTGAATAGTAAGACTGAGAAGTTGGATTTGGTTTTGTACAAATCTTCAGCCTAATGAAGTACATGCAAATTAGTTTAAAATTTCAGTCAAAAGTTCCAGTCAGACTCTGATTTATTAGTGCTCAGAAGGAAAACTTGACCTATGCCAGTATTTTCAAATGGGTACTCGTGATTTAAATGGTCTACAGGATAGTTAGCCTTGCCTGTGATTACGACCCTATAGATGATGAAATGCTCTACCAAAGAGACTGGCCTTATCCTAACTTTAGGCTTCATACGAAAAGCTATTCTTGGTCCTTAATACCCTGTTGTGAAAACTACCTCTATTTATTTTCAAAAAAAAATTATTTTCAAAGATGATTCTTCAATATCTGCACTATCATGCGAGGTATCTAGTGACACAGTGAATTTCTGAAGCCTGTAACTTTAATTTTCCTCCTGTTTATATGTCACTAATAGATGATTTCCATGTTTATCCATCCCCTTCTTCTTTTTACCTTAAAATTATGTCAACAAACAAAATATACTCATGTGTATCATAGTGCACAGCTGCAGCTATTACAGGAGAAGGGGCTGTCATAATCCAAAAATAATCAATTTTCATCTATTTATGTTACAGGTTTGTTGAACAATACTTTTTATATGCTTGTAAATAGTACACAAAACATTCATCATCTATAAAGAAATAAGTACAGTTTAGCTCTGTTTACTAGTCAGTTACTAAATATTTAATTTTACTCTCATAAATAAAGAGAAAACACTGTGATTAAAACTTAGATTCCTACTCCTTAAATTTCCAGCACTGAGACATCTCATTCTTTCTGTCTAATATCCCTTGCATCATCACTTATAATCAAAGAGCATGCTGATGCTACCAGGTCAGACAAGTAGCATTCAACAGATGAGAGATGAAAAAATTACCCAGTAGAGGAGTACGTGGTGCTCCCCACTGTGATTCCAGCTTGCTTGATATTGTCTAATTTTTGAAAGACAGAATATCACTAAAGACTTTTTCTTTGCTGCCAGAACTGCATGCTTTTGCCTTGGGAGAAACACCAGGTGTTGGTCTCCAACTGTAACACCCTCTCAAAGGCAGTGCAGTGAAGACCTGATAGAAGGTAGCTCAGAGAGATCCATGCTGTACCTCTGCCCGTGGCTCGCCTCCTTCAGGTAATTTCACAGCCAGACCCATAGGGTCTTGTTTCCATTAGCCTTTCATAGAATCACAGAATCATTTAGGTTGGAAAAGACCTCCAAGATCATCGAGTCCAACCTTTGACTAAACACCACTTTGTCAACTAAACCATAACACTAAGTGTCACATCCAGCCTTTTCATAAACGCTTCCAGGAATAGTGGCTGCAACACATCCTCGGGCACCCCGTTCCAATGTCTAACCACCCTTTCAGTAAAGAAATTCTTCCTGATGCCCAACCTGAACCTCCATTGGTGCAGCTTGAGGCTACGTGCTCTTGTCCTGTCAGTTATTACCTGGGAAAAGAGTACCTTGCTACAACCTCCTTTCAGATATTTGTAGAGTAGTACGGTCATGCTGAGACTCATTCATTTAGCTTAAACACCCCCAGCTCCCTCAGCTTCTCCTCACATGACTTACAATTTTGACTTTTATTTTCCTAATACTTCTTTTACTGAAAATGTTTAAAGTATTTAGAATCACAGATTTCACTTTTCAAGGTCACTGAATCAAGTTGGAATGTGACTGGAGAGGGAACGAGTTCCAGATGTCTCATCTAAAGCTTTTCTTCCATTAGAAGATGGGCTATCCCTTTTGTGAAGTGCAGATGTGTGTCTGGGTCCAGAACCACCTCTCTTCCTCATGCACATCAAACACATGAACCTTGAATGTCACCTGAACACACAACTCCCTCAGAAGTCAGCGAATACAGATAAACTCAGGCCTCAGGTATTTATTACTTGTCTAGCTCAGCATCACATCATATACCTTGGGCCTGGTCCTACCGTTGCTGCAGTGAACTGATTTCAGCTGCTGCAAGTGTTGGGTTCCCCATGGATGGGATATAACTGTTGAATGGTCCCAGATCTGATCCAGCTTTGACCAACAGGTTGGATTAGAGACCTTCTCAGATCTCTTCCAACATGAATCTTCCCTATGATCCTAACATGTAGGTTCCACGAACCTAAGTGCAGGGGTAAGAAGGGGTGGTGGAGGAAAGATGAGCACCACAGAAGCTAATATTTAAACCACAACCAATGATGATTTCTTATCTTTCAATTATTAGATTGTTTGTGCAAGAAATTTCTACCTCTTTTTCCTGAAGATGAAATCAATTATGCCACCGATTTTTGTAAAAGAGTTTTATTCTAGGAAGGGGAAATACAAGGCAGTAAAATTTAGCTGGAAATTGTTTATTTCGAGCCCTTATACTCTAAACAAGCACAAACAGACACGTTTTTCATCTGAAGTCTGAGCAAATGTCCTGTTGTTCCAGTTGCACTGTATATTTTCTTTGGAAATTTAGTTCAGAGGTTTACAAACCATTTATTTAGTTTGATGTGCCTATGTGCAAGACAGAGAACACAGTTTTGGGCAGGGATTTTTGAACCTAAGGTAAATTGTTTCCTCAGCAACTGTATTCCTTAGAAACAGAAAACTTTCCAAAATAGGTCTTTGCACTGACAAATATCCGCAGCTCCGTGAAAGCCTGCGAGTCTGCAGGGCACTGCTGTAGCATTTCAATCGTACTTGAAAACAAACCTCCAAAAGGCAGAAACGAATGGCTCTTCCTTCTGTGTTTGGCCAGCAGTTATTTAACGATTTCCAGGAGAAAAGACCTGGGGTTTTTTTCTGTTCCAAGGCCCTTCTGAATACCTATATTTGTCAAGATGGAAACGCGACACTGCTATCTTAAATAGATATGCGCTTCCTCTGAAAAAAACACACATATCTGCTCTTACCTTGATCTCCCTTCCCCTCCCGCACTCCCCGTACAAGCCCAAACCAGCCCCTGGGCGGCGGGAAGCGACGGCGGGGGTGCATTCGCCCCGGGGCGGATACAAGCCGTCCCACCCTTTATTTTGGCTGTTTGCTCCTCACATTCAAAGCCCCGTTGGCCATAGAAGCCCCTTGCCGGGGCACAGCGCTGGGGATGGACGCGCGGCCCCGCCCCAGGTTCCCCACGCCTGGCTCTGCGGGCGGGCGGCCGGAGGAGCAGGGCGCGGGCGGAGGCGGGCGAGGGGCGGGTTAAAAGCGGCGGCAGGTGAACAGGGAGGGACCTTAAAGCTCCGGGGCGGCAAGACTCAGACTGGCCTCTCCGCAGGCACCGACGGAGCCACGCTGAGCCCCGCAGCCCGCCCGCCTGCGGTGCCGGGTGCCCCGTGTGGGGCGGATCGCGGCCCGCAGCCGTGGGCGCCGCCGGGGCAGGTGAGGGGCGCGGCGGGCGTGGGGGACGGGCCGAACCGGCAGCGCTGCCGCCGGCGGCGGAAGGGGCGGGGGGCGCGGCGGGGCAGGTGTTCCCGTACGGGTTCCCCCCCAACCAGGTATAGCTGCCGCCACACTTGTTGCGCTCCGGAGCGCGGCCGACACCGGCGGAGCGGAGCCGGGAGCTGTGGTGGCGCTGCCCGCCGTGGGGAGCGGGGCCTGGCTTGGAAGCCCCCCCACCCCGTCCCTGACAGTATTCACCCTCCCTCGGCACGGGGGTTCTCCGGTTCGCTTCCCGAGCTTGGGCGTCACGGGCAGTGCTTGAACCCCGCGACCGGTTTTAATTGGGAATGTTCATGTCTCTGTTAATTACGCGCTTCAGTTCTAACGATTGTCTTTTGTTCGCCTCCCAGCAGCTCTCTGTGAGCGCGTTATGTGAAGTACGTACGGCCAGCTAAAACGCCAAGCAAAATCAAGGCTCCTGCAATTACAGGTAATTTGCGACACGCCTCCGGATGTTAAGAGAGCTGCGGGAAGGTAAACAGCTTGCATCAGTAAAACTGACAGGTTTTGTGAGTGTCTGATCACACACTGGAAACATTCCTCAGAATTACAGGGGGAATAGGAAATGAGAGATGTGAGTCAGAAATAAATGTATTTCTGAGTATCGGGGTTGGATAATATCGCACAAGGAACGAGTACTCAAGCCCTTAAGTAAATGCAAGGGATATGCTGGAGTAAGGGCATATGTGCTTGCATAGCTTGTGGCAGTAGCTGGTGGCTGTGTGTGTTCCTGTGCATGCTGGGCATGACTGTTTTTCCTGTCATTGGGCTTTCCTAGATTGGGTGTTACTTTCAGAATGCCTTGTGTTGAAGAATCTTTTTTTTTTTTTTTTTTTAATTAACACATCCCCTTATCCCCCCCCTCCCCCCAATAGAGGTTATTATTTCTGTGTGTTATATTCCAGTAGTTTTCACCATATAACCTGGAAATATTGTTAAGAGAACAGGCACAGAGTTGAAAGAAGGAAGTGACCTTTTCTATTAAGAAGGCTCCTTTAAACCCAGTTTTTATGACTTTGATCACTTATGGCATTTTATTGGCCGTGACCTGTATGAAATGATATGAGGCTTTGGGCCCAGATTCTGTTAGGGATTACCACAATGTGCATGTGTACACTGAGTCAAGAGTAGAAAAAATACATTTTTTATCCTTGATTTTGTTAAAGGAATTATGTAATTTTTAATATCTCTTGTTATATATCCACTGTTCAACCTGGAAACCCTACTTCCCAGACACAAACCTTGAAGAGCCGCAGAGAAAAGGCAGTTGGCAGAAGTATGTGATTGTGTTAGATGTAGCTTCAAGAACAAGGCAGTGGTGGGACAAACCTCACCCTGGTAAAAGAAGGTACCTCCGTGTGTCAACTAGGCATTGCAATGTAGTTTCCCAGGTGGGCTTTCCAACATGTTTTGTAGAACCACTAGGTTACATCTCTACTTCATGTGTCAGGGTTTCTGTGAGACTTCAGACAGTCCCCAGAACTGTCAGTCTCGTAGTCGGTAGGACTACATATCACAGAGCTTAAAAATGGAATAATAAAACCCCATGAATTAAAATATTTCTCTGGAGAAATTGATTCTGTCCTGGCAGGGCTAACTCTCTATGCTGAAGCTGAGGCCTCTGACAGTATTGCTGTTTTGCATCCCTTGATGCACAATCCTGGTAGTTTATTTTGGCAGCCTCATTTATTTTGTGCAGTAACTGTACAGGGAAAAAGGTAGAGCAGACTATCTCAGGAGCTGGACAAATAGCAGCACTTTGAGATACACTTACAAGTTCTTCGTAACAGTCATTCCATAAACTCAGTTGCTGCCTGTGAGTAAAGAGGGTGCTTTTACAAGGTGATTCTTGTGAACAGTTCTAGTGAAAGCAGTGGTACCAGAGATTGCATGAAACAGGAACATGGGTTGAATCTGTTTTTAATTTTGATGTTTTTCCTTATTCTGTTCCTCATTGCTTTTAATTGTTACTTAATGATGGCTGATGAGTTATCTGGAAAAGAGAACTGTGACTCTTGCCTGGCTAAACACCAGTTTGTGTAAGGAAAAGCTTGAAGTGATAATATATGAAGCAAGATAACGTGCTCTCAGAAGGAACGTGGAAAAAGAGAAATACATCTCCTCTTAGTTGATAAAAGAATGTTAAAAACTAATTTTATTCCTTATCTCTTACCACCCTTTCTTCCTGTAATAGACTTTTAAAAAGGAAAAAGCTGTTTTTATCTTCTGATGAACGAAATAACAAAATACACGCTCAAGGAGAAGCTGCACTGCAGTATAAAATCTTAATGTTTATAGATTTGTGTTTCCAAAAGTGTGCAAGTTCCCTGTGTGTGTGAAAAAACATAGTGGCTTGCCAATTTGATAGGAAACATGACACTGAAGCAGGAGTGGGCAGATTTGTAGAGGGGATGTAGACCTTTGCCTAAGTGTAGGGAAAGGATATAGGAATTAAGTAACAGGCAACATAAGTGTCATAACTAAAAAGTTATTCTGATGGCTGGGAGCAGGGCACAGTATCCCTAGAACTTTCTTCCGAGTATGGGAAATAGGAGACTTGTATCAGTGAAGACACAGTCCACGGGAGCTTGGTTTTCTTCCAAAGTAAAAAGCTTTAAGCACATTTTGAATGAAAGATTTACAGGGAAAAACAGCTGAGATGGGCTAAATTATAATAGGACTTGTGCTGTCTTGTTATGCCTTCAAGTGAGACTGACACTTCTGATTTCCTGTTTTGTACGAATGGACTGAATGTTGTGCAGGGATGTTCTGGAAGATAGTAGTCCTCCAGTTACAGTTGCAGGCTATTGAAATAGCTATGGATATTTCCCAGCATGCTTGGAAAATGACTTAAAACTTATGTGAGGGCATGAATATGGGACAATCATAAGGGAGTCATTGTAAGTAGAACTTAACCCTTAATGCTGTTGATATTTAACTAACGTAATTTTTTTTTTAACATTTAACTACATACATATTGGATCCTAATCTGTTGGTTTTCTCTGGGTTTCACATTGAATTTAATTAGGGCAAAGAATGCCTCCTGTTTCCATAAACTTGAGTAGAATGACAGAACAATGCTTGCAGTGTTCAGGCCTGCAACTTTCAGGTTTCCTATTCCCGAGTAGTCTTTGCCTGTTCTTGTGTCAAATCAGATATACTATAATCCCTCTGTCACGGCTCTTCTGCTCTCCAGTTTCCACTCTGATCTGGAGATAGGTGTTCAGAACAAAGTTGAAGAGCTACTAGAGAGAATTGCACAGGCTTTTGTGATTGTTAGACTTCTCTTTTGATCTTTATTCAGCTTTTTAGGAAAGAAGTAAAGTTGCTGATATTTCAGTGTCTTCCAGCTGCATACTCCTTGAAGTTTTTATATACACTGCTGTAAAATTAAAATAGCTGCAAGATGCCTATTAAAGAATTTTGGTTGCCAAAGTTCAAAGCTTCATCCTGCATTTTGAACTCTGCATTAAAGCTATAGCAAAGCAGGGAGCTGCATTCCTTTTCAGGTATCAGAAATATCCTGGATGATTGAATTCAAGCTCTGTGCTTCCAGCTTTGAGCTGGTGCTTATCTGTCTTGGTCCTCTGAGCCTGTAAAACTTGTAATTGTAGTGGAGCATTTCAGAACAGCCCTGTGAGATGGTGAGATTTTTGTTATCTCTAGTTTAATGTCTGGGAAACTGAGGCATGGGGCAGACTGACAAATTAGTTAGGAAGTCTGAGCAAGTTAGCAAGTAGCTGCTGTAGCCTGTATACCAGCCTTTCTTGGTCAAACAAAAAGATGCCGCCCTCAGAAGATGTTAATCTGTATTTATTAGAAGCTTCATTGCTTTGGTCTTGGCAATGCTGCTGCTCTTGTGGTACAGCACCAAAACTATCTCAGCAATCAGAATAGCAAAATCTCCCCACTAACAATTAAGCGCTTGCAGTAAACTAGATGCCAGGCTAACAGGGTGGAGGTATGCTGATGCAAAACTGCTGAAGTCCAGATTTACATGTTCCTCAAATCTGGGTAATGAAACATCATATACAGCTCTAGAACACCTTGATGCTGGTTATCAGCCCCTATATGAGTCAGTGTGACTGTTGAGGTCAAGACCTGAAGTAAACTCTGTCTCAGCAGCATTTTTGAATGCATGCTGGACTTCAGCATGCAGCAATACTTCTAGTTTCGAATTGGGTCATAAAATAGTTTTGGTAATGATTTTACCTCTGAGAGCTTAGATATTCTAAATGTTTTCATTGGCAAAAATTCTGTATTAGAACTGCCATTCTTAGGCATCTGAGTTATCTTTGTCCCCAGCTTGGGGGCTGGGAAGTGAGAAGAAGGGTGGGAAGAAACACTTGAGACCAGTGTTTTGTTGCTTAAAGACTATCTTGGTTAGCACATTCCCACATGAGATAAAGTGACTTTTGATTTGGCAGATTGCTGATCTTGTATCAGCATCTGGAGGCGCTGCTGAAAGGGGCGGAATGTCACACCAAACTGGTAACTCCTAGTACACTCTACACTAAAATTCTGAGAGAAGTGGAGTCTTCTGAACACCTTCTAAGTTTCTGTGTAAATCCAGTAAAGTAAGTAAATTGGTATCCAAATTGTAGCTGTGGGGAGAAGAGTATGATTGTGCTCTGAATTTATGCATAAGGTTTCTTTAATGGGACTCCTAGGTGTTCCTATAGCACAACCAAATATTGTAATACTTGCTAATGACTGGGTTTTTTGTTTGGTAATATCCTACAGCAGCAAGCATCATATGTGTATGTGGAAGAGATGTATCTTGTGTTGGTTTTTTTACTTTCTCTGTATTCTAGTTGTGGATTTAGCCCCTGACTAATGATTTCCCAGTATAACAGTCTTTAACGGGGGAAGGGAAGGGGAAGTGTCTGTTAACAAGCTAGCTGTACTCATAAACATGGGAGCTCAGTGATAATTGTCCTCGGTGTTGTGAATTGCAGGGATTTTCACTGAGTGTATTCAGCTTGCTGTGATTGTGGTTTAATGTAGGCTTACAGGAGCTAGCTTTAAAGTAGAAGGCAGTCTACCCATGGCAGCACAGAGCTCAGAATACTCACCAGAAGCTGCAGAACTACAGAAGTAGTTAAGCTGTAGCTCTTCTCTTGCTGCTGCCTAGCTTAGTAGTGAAAAAAACCCCCAAACTACTACCACCACAAAAACAAACAAAAAAACCAACCAACCAAAAAAAAAAAAAAAAAAAAAAACACCACAACAACAAAAAACACAAAAACGCAAAACACCTAATTCTGTGACTCTGTGTGATTGTATAGAACCTTTCCCTTGCAACTTAACTTTTCAGTGGAGCACGGTGATCTTCTTTGGGTGTTTTTAACTCCTACTGTAACAGAGCCATATACTACTGTGATCCTCTAGTTGTTGAAATGAAACAGAAAGTGCCGCTGGTAGTAGAACAAAGATCTATGCTGAGGCTTGGAAAGGCTTTATTTTCATGCCCAGTTGCAATTTTTTGGAAGGAAAATTTAATGCTTAATATACTCCCATGTTAGAAAGGATTCTAAATGCTTAGTTACTCAACCTAAGTTCAACTGTCTCCTGTTTTTCCCATATATACATATATTCTTCCTTTATAACCAGTCCTTATCCTCATTCCTGCTTTACTTTTTTCCCCCAAAAATTCAGCTAAGCTTTCACATCTTAAATATATTCTTGTACTGTGCTGTACGTCCAAGACCAGCAAACCAGTAAGTCTGTATACTGTTATTTCTGTAGGCATTTGGCTGGATTTGCTCCCATAGAAATATCATCTGGACTGCCTCTATAAAAATAAGAGTTATCAACCTATTAAAGGGATGTAATTTTCCTGCTTTCTTCTCCTTTGGTCAGCAAGGCAGTTAATATTTTACTTGCTAGTGAAAAATAAAACAAGTACCTGGAAGAAGGATAACCTATGATCCACGTCCTAGACTTTGAGTTAAGTTAGGAATAAATGAGCCATCACATCATTGTAGATATTCCAAACAGGATGTTTAGCTGGAGTGATCTGCACTGATGGGTTAATACTTTGGAGGGCCATTCTTGGTTAACTTAAATTCTGCTTGGATCACTGTGTCTTTTTATTGGAGAGAGGTGGACATTTTGGCAGTCTCTGAATTGCTTTCATTGGAATCCTCTAAGTTGCATTGAGGAGAGTGGTTTAAAGCCAGCTGGTAGGAGACACTGTTGGTTGGAATTCAAGCTGCCTGAATGCAGCTCTACAATTATAGCTGTGCCACCCTTCAGGGAGCAGATAGTGAGACTTCACTGCTATCTGATCAGTGCCTGTAGCACTCTGGGGTGTTCCAGAAGTCATATGACTCTCCAACAGTGTCAAAACAAGCCTGAGAGGCCATGAACAAGAAGGGGCAAAGGTTGGTGACTAGCTCAGCAAGCAGTGGGAAGAATAGTGGAATGTGGCAGGAGGAGCTGAAGAGATAGCTGGAAGATTTGAAAAGGTATGTGGGAAGGGTGCAGGGGTGAGTGTTTGGGCAGAGATGAGAGATGAAGGCTTTTTTGGAAGGGAGAGGAAGTCTCGCTAGGAGACTCAGGGCAAAAGGCTGCTTCTTATAAGTGTGGTGGCTTCATCGGTACAGATGCAGACGTGCCTTTGCTAGAATTAAAGCACAGTGTTTTGGCTTAGCAAGCACAATATACTCTCAAAGGAGATGGAGCAAGTCAGATGAAAAGTGTGTATTGTCCTCAGCACTAAAGCTTTGCCAACCCCTCTTCCCAGTGACCGCTCATTCAGCTGTACAATTTGCAATCTGTGTTTTGTTTGGTTTGTTTTGTTTTTTAACAAAGCTATCCTTTTCAGATGCTCTGTGGATCTGTGCTGTAGGGCAGGTTAGTGAAACGGATCAGGTTTAAAAAACAAATAAAACTTACTAGTCCTGTGAATAACTTTTGAGCTCAAGTCTCCTGGTTTATAATGCTCTTTCAAAAGTCACAGGAGATGAACTGCAGTGTGACCTCGGGAGCAAGCAGGGGTAGAGAAGTTTCTTGAGCTAACTAACTAAACATTGGGACATTTGTATTGAATCCCCTTCTGCACAGGGAGACAGGGAGGAGGAAATAAATCCATGTGAAGTTGTAGCAAAAAGGGAGTAGTATTGGGTGTGCGCTGAGAGGTGAAACTGAGAAACGGCTTATGAGGAGGGAACACACAGGTTCCACTTCTCAGCCTTTTCACACTGTAAGAAGATGGTTGACAGGCGGGAGAAGAAGATAGAACAACTGAGAAGAAATGTAAGAACTGGTGGAATTAGAGGATGGGTGAATGATGTGTGTGGTTCCACAGTTTGCATGGTGCCAGTTTTCTACGAGACTTATTTTCAAATGTGCATAAGTATTTCTACTCATAATACATTGTGGTGGTGTCATTTTATAAGTACTGTAATTGCCATATGTGTGTAATAGTAATAGAGAACGCTAATAAAAGTTGTAACTATTCCTCTGTTTAACAGTACAATGATTGCCAAGGCAAATTCTGAAACAAAGTCTGGTCTGATTTTTCATCAGTCAGATAACAGAAAAAGAGGTGGCAATAAATACTAGAAAATCTACCCACTATGTTTTGTAAGTATCTGGTATTAAGGGTCTTTCCTGTGCCCTCAGAGGGTTGTTAACCTACAGAAACTTTTTCTCTGTATGCTAATGAATCATAATCCTTCTTCTTAGAAAAATAACCTAGCAGGATAGGAAGGTAAGTCTCTTTCCAGGACTGTTTTCAAACAAGTACAGAGCTGACAGATTCTGCTTCTGAAGGAGGCTCAGGAAGAGTTGTCTCTGATCTGACGAAAATCTTGGTCTCCCCCTTAGTTTTCACCTCCTGCAGTATAATCCCACACAGTCAACCAGCAGGGTCTGAGGAAAATGCAGTTTATGGAAGTTGTGAAGGGAAATATCACTTTTATTTCAATAACTTAAGGAAAAGATACTGTTACATTACATAATAAAACAATTAAGTGACCTCATTTTCTCTGAGCTGTTGTGTACTTTGAGTGATGCTCTGTATAATTGTACGTGACCTACTGATTATACATATACTCACTGTAAACCAGAAAGGCTTTTGACATTATTCAGAAGGGAGGGTGACGTTAAAGACAACTGCAAAGAAATGACATCATTTTCTTCCTCATGCAATGCAATCATCTTGTGATAGCTATGATGGCCTTTTGTCAGTAGCTGCTCTGTTCTAGAAACTTTGTAAAGGTGATGTTGCTTATTGGTGCCTTATGTTGTAAATGACAAAGAAGTATCGTCTCTGAGATGCAAACAAATTAATGAAGCTGTGAAATAAAAACCTTCATGAGGAATTTCAGAGCCAAAAGGGATCTGTGAGCACTCCTAGATGGTCCTGGCTGATTCTTGAATACAGAGTACTTGCAAACTAACTTTCTGTAAATCCATCTGAAGTGGAGCAGGGGAGGTGGGCTGAAATGAGATGCATCTGAATGCTCCCTGTGAATTACAGTCGTAGTATTTTCAAACTCGCCTACTGGAATCAATATGCTTCTGTCAAAAAGTCTCTGAGCTACTGCTGGCCTGCCTGAACTAGTTACCCTAGGCCCTTTTTGTAGTTAGCGGAGAGAAAGCAATTTTGGTCTGAATCTTTAAGCATTGATTTTAAACATCTAACTCATGATGGATAATGACCAAGACTTTACCATCATTGCCTCAAGCTATTGTGGAATTTGTTTCAACTAAGAATGCAGTCACATTTTTTAAATTGGTGAATGCAGGTTATCTAGACTTCATGGAAGGTGCAGAGCATCAGCAACAGTTACTCAGTATCTGTCTTTATTGCTGGAATATACTCATCTGAACATTACTTACATTCTAAAGCCAAGGGTAGACCAATCTGCCTTGATTTATGTAGGAATATCTAACATGTTACTTTTAACATAACATCTACCTTAGTTTTGGCTGATACCTTCTATTATTTTGTAACTATTATCCAACTGCTAGAAGTTGTATCTTTGGATTTGAGGGTGTGTTCATCAGGTTCCCATCTACTTTTCCTACTTTATGTGGCATTGGCTAATACACCCAGAAGTCAAATGAATGTAGTGCTATGTGTATAATCAAGTAATAAATTATTACCTGCTGATATGTGATTAGATTATTATTAATGACTAGCTGTAGGTAAACCCACTGCATCAAAATGTTACCACATGGGTGTATGGTACCATTATGATATTGCCTCTGTTTTAAACCACATGCTTGATGGTATTTGTTTCCTGTCTTGATTAATCTCAGTTTTGTTTATTTGTCTTGTCTTAGGTCAGAGGATTGAAACAAGACAATGGATTGGGGAGCTCTGCATGCCATCTTGGGAGGTGTAAATAAGCACTCCACCAGTATTGGGAAGATATGGCTCACAGTCCTGTTCATCTTCCGTATCATGATCCTGGTTGTGGCTGCAGAGAGAGTCTGGGGAGATGAACAAGATGACTTTGTCTGCAACACACTTCAGCCTGGCTGCAAAAATGTGTGCTATGACCACTTTTTCCCCATCTCTCACATCAGACTCTGGGCCCTGCAGATGATCTTTGTCTCCACACCTGCGCTGCTGGTGGCCATGCACGTGGCCTACAGGAGGCACGAGAAGAAACGGCAGTTCAGAAAGGGCGACCAGAAATGCGAATACAAGGACATTGAAGAAATCAGAAGGCAGAGGTTTCATATTGAGGGCTCCTTGTGGTGGACGTACACCGGCAGCATCTTTTTCAGACTGATCTTCGAAGCTGTCTTCATGTATGCGTTTTATTTCATGTACGATGGGTTCCGAATGCCTCGCTTGATGAAGTGTAGCGCTTGGCCCTGCCCCAACACGGTAGACTGCTTTGTCTCTCGACCCACTGAAAAGACAGTGTTTACTATTTTCATGATTGCTGTGTCCAGCATTTGCATTCTGTTAAATGTGGCTGAATTATGTTACTTAGTGACAAAGTTTTTCCTCAGAAGGTCTAAAAAAGCCGGAAATTCAAAACAACAACCCAATCATGAGAATAAGGAAGAAACCAAACAAAATGAAATGAATGAGTTGATATCTGATAGCTGTCAGAACACAGTTATAGGGTTTTCAAGTAGCTAAGGTGGAGTCAGTGCTGATGCTCACTCTTTTTGGAGTGAATGTTTTATTTAAAGGCTGCAAATGAAATTTGTTACATGAAACAAAGTTGGGTGAGACTTTGATGTGGTAGTGTCAGGTGTAAAGTATGTACCTGTCTGGAAAAAGTCAGGGAAGCCTAAATATGTGAAAATTTCGTGAGGATTAAATAGGAAAGTACACTTTCCTATGAGTACCCTTACAAGCTGACTGACAAGTGGGAATCCCACCACTTACCTTCATGCTGACACAGCTCCTGAAAACTAAATACAACAGCAATAAGAACAAAATTCGTTCCAAGCTAGATATTCTAGTATTAAAAGATGTTTTGTAATAGTGATAGTTTTTACTTGTGAACTGACAATTAAAATATTTTTCTAAAATCTAAGATTCCGTGTTACTTAAGGTGTTACAGTATGCAACTGATTTTGTTTTAACCAGGCATATGCAGATGAACCCTGTAACACCATATTCATATGGAGGAGACAGCAATAGGCCACATCTTTACGGCTTTGCAAGTGCTGCTTTAGTCTGGCCAGGTAGTTTGAGATGCTTGCATACACACTGCTGGCTGTAGGGGAAGTTATATGAAAGTTAGCTAGATCCTGAATGCAAAGTCATGCCTAAAATCAGTATGAGAATATAGATACAGCCTATGTAGACTTGCTTTAAACATCTAGCAGACCTGGTAATGTTGCCAATCTTTTAATTGCATACTGCCAGTTTTATAGCATCTTACATAACTTTATGTAGATGTTTATTTCTCTAATGTATTAGCTGTATTTGTGTCTTTATGCTATATCACATCATGGAACTTTTTTGGGTTTGATTTGTTCTGCTTTTTTTGTATTAGACTGATGGTGCTGTTCTGAGACTAGAGGCTATCTGGTTTCAAGGACATGGGAACGTATTACTGGAAAATGGAGCGAGTCTTCTGAATAAAAGGCAAACACTTTAACCTTTCTCAGTGAAGTGAGAGTCTGTATGTGAATGCTACTGAGATCTTCAGTAAGAACTTATGAAAAACTTGTTCAAGTAGGGATTCTACATCCAAAGTGCACATAGCCCCTACATACCCCTCCTTCCCATCCAGAGCACTGATGCCCTAATTCTGTTGTCCATACTCCAGAGGAGGTACACTGGTAACTCTTCAGTGCATGGCAGTACGTGCTTGTGGGAGGGGTACGGTGTTGAACGCAGGGGAACCTGAAGGTGGAAGAAGTGCATGCAGTGCAAGACCATAGCTTTGTTGTTCTGTGTGTTTCCTGTTTTGGGTCACTTCTCAAGACTGACCTTGCTAGAATTACTTTCTTTTTTTCCCTGCACTAGTACGAATGGATTAGCTTAATGGAACTGCTCTTCCAAGGAACATAACAAAGAACAGACAGGTATCCTTAGGACAGAGATTGCACTCAGTGCTGTTTTCCTCATGCTGTTGTATGACATTTATTACAGCTACTGGCACAGCTCTGCGTGTGTCCATGCTGTAAGTGGGTTTGGGTGGTTTGGTTGGTTCATCTGTGACTAGTAAAATCCTAACAGGGAGCAGGTGCAAGCAATGGGAGGGAGAAAATACCTAGAGTCAGCTCTGTCCCTGCATGAGGGCCTGAGTTGAGCCCTGTCATTTATCTATTCTCTTCCACTGGCAAACTCCTGATCTTTCCTGCCTTCGCAGCACATTTTCCTTTCTAATCGCTGTTGTGAAAAGAAATTGCTGCTAGTCTTCTGAATGTGTCCACCAGCAAGCTCGAGGAAAAAGTATACACAAAACTGTATATTAGTGTGTATTGACTTAGTGAAGCTGTTCCCTTAGGGTCAGGAAGGTGCATGCTCAGGGATCCCCCTCTAGTCTGTCCTGGGGGAACAAGTGTTGTGGTGGTTTCAGCTACTTCTGTTACAGAACTGTTTCATGGAACAACTCGAGACTTGAGCTATGGGCTTTCATCCAGGATGTGCTGTGAATCACATACCATATACTGAATATGAATGGAGATCAATTAATAATTACACTTGATCGTGTTTCACCACTTTTAGTGATTAAGTTGAAAGAGCCCCATGCCGAATGCCAGTAAACCTACAAAACACTTTAATGTAGATATGTTTTCCTCAAATGGGAGAAGGGGTAACTTTTCGTTGGTCTATGATAAAACACAAGCCTGCAAAACCCCAAATGGGGATATGAAAGCAGCTCTCTATATGGTGGGTTTTTTCCTGTTTGCAAGTTTTCAAACACTGCATTTTATTCTAGCAGTTAGCTTTTTCCAGAACATCAGTGTCTGTTGTTTCAATGAAGAAATAGTAAAGTTTCAATGAAGAAATGGTCATCTGTGGTTCTTTGTAGGCCAGCACAACTGTGTGTGTGGCCATGCTGTAAATGACTTTGGGTTGGTTTAATGATTCCTGTGTGGTAGCAGGACCTGGTAAGGTGCAGTCTGGCAACACTGCCCTGTTGCTGCTGTGTCCTGGCAGCCAGATAGGTTAGGAAAAAATGTGCCAATCCCTGTCCAACTTACACCAAGGGCAGCTGTAAATCAAAAAGCCAGAGCTGATCCAAGGCTTCACTAGTGCTAAGTCATTGATTGTCGCAGCAGGGAAGACCAGTTGTGATTGATGTGTTTGGCTGGAATATTTCTTCTCACCCTGTGTGCAATCCTAATTATGGACAGTCTCCTTTATCTGAAATATCTCCTGACTTCTGTTTACTGCCAAGAAGTCCCTGACACTATCAGTGTCCTCTTTATTCCTAGTAGATGGCATTCTGATGAAATGGAAGCTTTAGTGACTTGTTTCTCAGAGTCAACCTCCCACTGCCTGCTGCACTCTGTGGCCTGGGCAGGGGAGGCAGCTGTGTTTAGCAGGGTGGTACTTAACCCTTTCTGCAGGGGAAAAGCCAAGCTGCTATTCTTGGTTTCCAACTTCCTATGTCTTTCCAAGATGACTGTCACTTCTCTGAACTGCTCCTATACATTCTCTGTACCTGCCCTTGCTCCTGCCCTGCAGCTATGGCCCCGGGGGAGAGGGTCTCCCCATCCCACAAAATCTCTGACCCACTGGTGACTGGCAGTTTGTACTGTACTGGCACCACCATCATCCCCATGGTAGTTCAGCCAGTTTTCTCTGATGGCACCTGGCTTAATTATCTCTGCCCATCCCTGCTGCAGCTCCCCACCCTGCGATTTCTCCTTTGTTATGCCTGAGGCGGAGATTGCTTAAATTTGTTGTGGTGCCAAACAATTAATCAGAGCCTCTGGAAAAGCTCTCTTGCAAATTCCCTGCATCCCCTCCCACCCTCTTATCTTGCTTTCCTTTCAAATAGGCAGGAGCCCTGACCATCTACAGGTGCAGCAGCAGTGTCTGCTGGACTCTGTTCTTGTTACACACTGCAGCCCTTGACTCCAGCCTCACTGTGTGCCTTCATCCATCCTTCGCTCTTATTTTCAGCCCAGCCCCATTGCAACTTTGACTTTGTTTTTCCACTGACTTCGGCCCTTCCCAGCAACCCTGCATGCCAAAGCACTAAAAAGCAAATGAGACCAGTTGTGGGATGGTTTGAACCTGCTCTCCTCCTTTTGCGTAGTTAATCTGCCTACCCTACCCCGCGTACTGCAGCCGTGAGCTCTTTGTTGGCAGGTCGGATTCAGTTTGGCTCCCCCAGCCCCTGGGCTGAGCAGAGACTCTGCTGGTGTGTGCAGTGCCAGCCCAGTGCCTCACCCACCCTTGCCCTACGATGGCTGCCATAGCCAACAGGAGGCAGACTTCTCCCAGTTGCCTGCTATGTTTTTCTATTGCTACTGTTACCTGTATTCCCCTTGCTGAACCAAGGCTGTATTACAGTGCTTCTGAAATAAATCTATTTCATAGAATCATAGAATAGTTTGGGTTGGAAGGGACCTTTAAAGGTCGTCTAGTCCAACATCTTTGCAATGAGCAGGGGCATCTTCAACTACATCAGGTTGTTCAGAATCACATCCAATCTGACCCTGAATCCTTACAGCCATTGGGCATCTACCACCTCTCTGGGCAACCTGTTCCAGTGTTTCACCATAATTTGTAAAAAATGTCATCCTAATATCTAGTCTGAATCTACATTCCTTTATTTTAAAACTAATTGCCCCTATTGCAACAGGGGCCCTGCTAAAAAGTTTGTCACCATCTTTCTTATAAGCCCCTTTTAAGTACTGAAAGGCTGCAATAAGGTCTCCTTGGAGCCTTCTCCAGGTTGAACAACCTTAATTCTCTCAGCATGTCTTCATAGGAGATGCATTCCAGCCCTCTGATCATATTTGTGGCCCTCCTCTGGACCCACTCCACCAGGTCCACAACTTTCCTGTACTGAAGACTCCAGAGCTGAACACAGCACTCCAGGGGCATCTCATCAGGGCAGAGAATGGGGGCAGAATCACCTTCCTCAACCTGCTGGCCATACTGCTTTTGATGCAGCCCAGGAAACAATTGGTTTTCCAGGCTGCAAGGACACATTGCTGGCTTGTGTCCAGCCTCTGATTCACCAGCACCCTGAAGTTCTTCTTGGCAGGGCTGTTCTCACTCCCTTCATCCTGCAACCAATATTGATACTGAGGGTTGCCCCAACCCAGGTGCAGGACCTTGCACTTGGCCTTGTTGAACCTCATGAGGTTCCCATGGGCCCACTTCTTGAGCTTGTCCAGGTCCCTCGGGTATGTCAACAACACTGCTCAGCTTAGTTTCATCTGCAAACTTGCTAAGGGTGCACTTGGGTCCCACTGTCTGTGTCACTGATGAAGATATTAAATAGTCTGGTCCCAATACAGACCCCTGGAGGACACCACTTTTCACCAATCTCCATCCAAACATTCAGCTGTGGACCACTCACTCCCCTTTGGATATGACCAGCCAGCCAGTTCCTCATCCACTGAACAATCTACCCATTAAATTCATTATCTCCCCAACTCAGAAAGAAGGATGTTGTGAATGGACTGTGCCAAAGGCCTAAAGAAGTCCAGCTAAATGACACCTTTAGCCCTTCCCTTGTCCACTGATGTAGTCACTCCATCATAGCAGGCCACTAGGTTGATTAGGCAGGGCTTGCCCTGGGTGAAGCCGTGCTGGCTGTTTCAAATCACCTCCCTGACCTCCATGTGCCTTAGCACAGCCGTGTTCTCAGGAAGCATGGCCTCTGAGTCCAGAGGGACTGTTAGAGCTGAGATTCTACACCACATTGGCCACTGCTGTCTCCTCAGGTGGGCCCTTGGGTAGAGACCATCCCCACCTCAGTGAACTTCACACAGAGACCTTGTGTCTGAGTGGGGTGAGAGTACAAGTGGTGTAGCAGTCTTTCCCCTGCCAGAGGCACTGTGTACACCCATTTCCCTGCACAGGCCTGTATTGTCAGGCTTGCATTTCTCAGCTTGGACATGCAAAGGTGAATGGCCTCCTTTTCAACTTCCACAATAGCCAAACTGTCACCAAGAAAGATGGGGGTGGGGTGCAAATAACACTTTTGCAAATGCCCACCTACTCAGCCCTGCTCCCTGATACTTGCTTTGGAGTAGGAATGCTTCTCCAGCGTGCATGCACAACTCCATGGCTTGGGTGGGTTTCTCCACAGGGAAGCGCCTAACGCTTTGTCTGAATCACAAAGCAATGGACAGGTGGGTCTGTGGGAAGAGGAGTCAGGGAGAGGTTCTTGCAGAGCCCTGACTCAGCCATCAAGTCCTAGCAAGGGCCCTTGTCAGCACCCTGTTTCATTCCTGCCAAGAGGCATATGGGCAACAGTGCCGCTCCCTGCATTTTGTCACCACCAGGCTACCACTTGCCTGAGCCACTGGGATATCTGTCAGTGCCAGAATTTCTACTTCAGCCTCTCCACACCCTCCTATGCTGAGAAAATCACGTTGGCACTTTCTGCAAGCTTGCAGACATTTCAGGGCCAGATCCAAAGCTCCCCACCATCACTCAGCAAATCCCTGTTGATTTCAAGTGGGCTTGGGCCAGGCCCTTAGGAAGGGCGTAACTCCTTAAAAACACTGCAAGATCACTCAGCCTCTTTCTGCACACCCCTTTTGCAACATCAGGTCCCATTTCACACAGCAGCTATTACGTCCTGGCAGCAGATCTCCAAACTGGATAAATAATTCCCAGTTCAGGTCGTGCCCACCCACTGACCACCCACTGGTTAGCAATGTTCCCCTAGTGCTGTGCAGAACGAAGAGCCCATGTGTGTGGTCATGCTCTCACAACCATTTCAGCTGTTTCCAGTGATTTGCTGCAGAAAAGACTTCATTACTTACAGGAGGAGGGGGAGGGCTCCCTAAAATATTTTGACTTAACAAATCTGAGGGCCTTTTCTCTCTGTTGTTCTGGGTGTTGGGTAGCAGTTTATTTGTGTTCGAGCCCACAAATCAGAGGAGATTGAGACAGCAAGATCGGTAAAGCAGAAAGGATTTACACCCTGCTGGCTCCTGACCCAACAGGACTTCCAGTCCCTGGGAATCAGGCTATTTTGCTTCCTTCAGAACCAGGGGCAGAGCTGATTCCACTCCTAAATTTCCAGAGCAGCATGGTGCAGCCTTTCTGTTTTACCAAAATGATAGTGGAGCCCTACCTAACCTAATTTCCCTCAGGACCTTGCACCACCACCCCCTTGTTATATTTTACATAATGCACTTCTCAGGCCAGGGACCCATCTCATGATGTCTTCGGGACATCGAGGAAATTTAGGCAAGTATTAAATAGCAACAACAACAGCGATGATGTCATATAAAGCATGACAATAACCTCAAGAAAGAATTGCTTTCTCTCCTTTATTGCCACTTATGATATAGGAAAAGCCTGGGAGGAAAAGCAGCTGGTGAACCCTGTGGCCCAGGTAAAATTCTCTGTATGTCCCTGGGGGTAAAGTTCACAACAGTAAAACCTGGAACAACTCTTGCAGCTTCAAGCCATATGTGGGTGACACAGGAGGGAGAATTTAGTCTTGTTACTAGGAATGATGGCTTGAGTTTAATCAAAACATGTCCCAGGTAGGCACACAGTGTATGTTCAGTTGGGGACATTAAAAAACAGTTTAAAAGCGTCCAACAGAGGCTGTCTGAAAAAGCTGACACACAGTTACTTACTCAGTTTCCGGTTTCTTATCTAGTAAAAATTTAACTAATTCACCAGTCCCTGCAAAGTTGCCCAGTGCATATAAGGCTTGTGCATATAAAGCTGGAACACTCTTGTCTTGCACAGCTGTCTGTGTGGTGCAGCTCTGACCCTGCAGTTCCTTGGCCAAAGGGAAGAATAATAAAAATAATAGTTTGTGTTAATGCAGAGTAAGTGAAGCAAAAATTAGGATTCCCCGCAAATGTTTTAAACTCTGGGTTAAAGTTTTATTTTGGTATCCCTGATGATTATTTATATTTCAAGGGATATTTTCAGCAGAAGAGGCTGATAGAAGGCAAAATCATCAGATGATTAGAGAGAATTAGTTCAGATCAGAGAAGAATTAAGGCACATTGGGGAAAGATCGTTTTAGCAATCACACTATGGCGAAATAAAATTAATTTCAAGGAAAAAAATGAACTCTTCATCCAGCTCTCTGTTCTTCAGTGGCCTGAACTGCCTCAGGAATGAGAGCTGCCTGGGCTGGCACTTTGGTCAGCTCTGCCATGTGCCCACAGGTGATAGAGAAAAACCCAAAAAATATTTAGATACATAAAGATGACAATTAATAATGTAATAGATAATTATATCACCAATCGTGCAGGCAGGTGGGAGGCAGGTTCACCTATCCATGAGAGTCACAGACACAAAGGGGTTGCTCCCAAGACATGCCTGCCTTCTGCCACAGAGCTGGAAGGTGTGCCCACACCAAGCAGAGTTGATTGCCAGAGATACCTTCCTATTTCTTGGTCACTGTAATGAAAAAAAAAAGTAGCATCAATAAAAGTAATTTTTTTCACTTGTCATAGAAATATGAAATTGGTAACCTGTAACTGTGCTTACTGTGTGTTATTTCATAGGAATTAGAGATGAAAGGGAGATGCTGCATAACTCAGTTTCCCCCCACCACAGCCAAGAGGGATGAGCTTGATCCCAAGCTTATTTTTATGTTTATTCCCTGCTTGTTGTAAAACATAGTCATGCTGAGGCTACCCCTGGAGTGAGAGAGCTTGACCTGCCAAACTGCTGCCCACACCTTGTTACTCTGTTTCCCGGTTGTCCCCACTGAAGTGGGGATGATATGGGAAGAGTTCCCTTGTCCACCCCACTGATCCCTCCAGTGACACCAGGGAGAGGAGTTTTGTGTGAACTTGCAAGTGATAGTGGAAAGCACCCAGTGAATTTAAGTGCCTGGAGGGCTGGGTGATGGCAGCTGGGTGGGGGTTTTCTTTACTGCAGCTCTGAACTGAGGTGTCTGACATTTATGTAAATCCCATCAAGTACCTAAATAGGTCTCTTGGAACTCATCCCAAGACCTATCTAACCCCTTTATCACTGTTTAGGGAAACCTTGATTAGCAATCAAAGGTTTGGCAGTCAAAGACATCCTACCAGCTACTCCCGAATCAAAGGGAGCTCTTCACTGCCTCTGGAGGATTGATTCATAAAGCTGCAGATCCTCCCTACAAATGGTCTTGCGACATCACCTGGTTCACACACAATTCACCAACTTAATTTACTCCTCAGCAAGCTAACTCTTACTCTTTTTCTTTATTTTTTTTTTTTTTAACAGTTCTGGTATTTTACAGCCTCATTCACCATAGAGCTGGGAGGCATTATCCAACTGACCACTGAAGAATAACAACCTATTTACCATGATTAAAAGGCAGGAGCAAACGTATTGTTTCCTGATGGATCTGTTAGGAAGAAATATTACTTTTTTCCACACATACCAGCGAAAAAAAGTGAATTTTAGAAATTAGAGGTCACACAGCCCCACATGCAAAACTGAAGCAGAATCAAATTCACATGGGTCATACTTGAGATGTATATGATACGGCATGCTTGAAAGATGATGGCTGCCTGGTTTTGTTTGACAATTTCCTATAGCTGTTTGGAATTTTATATTTATCTTGATAAATTCCTGGAAAATTCCTGTGGTAGATGTACTTCAATCAATCTAAAGCTTGGATACATTATTTTAGCTTATTAGGTAAGCTGTCACCACTGCTAAACCAATTTGAAATTGGATAAACTCTCAGCACTAGCCACGCCCAGCAACACTGAATACGTGCTATTTCGGGTTTTGACTATTACTTTTGGAGGGTGGAGGACACTGCTGAGGACAGCAAAACGTTGCTGAAGTGATTCGTTTAAACTGCAGCGTTCACTCCCGCATCTCCATCCAGCCTTAGGAGAGAGAGGTGAGAGTACCATCCACCGCCACAGACACAACTCACAAGCCCTCCCCAGCTGTCCTGGGCTGTGGTATAGAAATGTAAGGCTTACCAGAAACTGCTGGATTTCGGAAATCTGGCCAGTAGCTTCTATGGCTAATTGGATAGTATTTAGGCAACTTTCCCCATACCTTCCTTTGCTGCCTGGAATTTCAAAGGGAGCACAAATTGTTTTATACTTGAAGCCAGACTGTAGACACAACTCTGTCATAGCACATGTCAAATGAGCAACAGGAAATAGAAAAATTAATTTAGCTGGTTTTAGTGATCTTGCTGTGATTTTTCACATCAGCAGCCAGTGCCATTAGATTAGTGCTGAAAGTGTACTGAGTGCCATAGAAAAAGAGATGCAAATCCAATTAAGCAGGCCTACTGGAGCTATGCATAGCTAAATGGGCATGAACAATCTTGTTTTTTATGCCCTTCTGTTTTTTATTTCATGTCTCTGAAGTTATAGACATGTGTGCGCACTTTGCTGACTTACAGGCAAAATTCTCGGGATGTACAATGGGCTACATAACAATGCAACATGTCTTGACACAAGGAAGAATGACCTCACCTGAGGCTGTGGGTTGCAGTTTGGAAATGAAGTATTTCAACAGCAATTGCAATCCCTGGCAGAGATCAAACTCTGCACTCTGTTCTGATCTTGAGTGGACTTTCTTCGTGGCTTTACATAATGCTGTCAATCAGAATAATTTCCAGGGGATTCGATCTCTTTTGAAATAATAGAAACTACTACAATTGATTTATGAGCACCCTTGCCTGATGGTGTATCCATAATGATAAAATAACTAACAGTAAAACACCTGGTATGGTTTAGACCTGGTTTATTTCACATTTTTTCCACAAGCTAGACATGTACAGAGTTGCTGTAAGGTTGTTTTAATCCCATTTTTCTGTTTCCAGACAACATCCTGTGTACAAGTCAGGCCATCAGGCCACGCAAATGCCAGCAGGATCACAGTGCTCCCTCCACCGGTCCGAAGAGGTGAGCCCCACTGCGGATGCCTCCTAGCACTTAGCAAAAGAAATGATCTTTTGTATCACTGACCCATTAGATTATGCCAGCAAGTCACCAAGCACCTGCTTAGCTGGAGCCCTTGACTTTTAGCCAGGTATTAAGTAACTGAGAGTACATGGGTAATTCAAAAGACAGCAGTTTTGTTGGGTGTTCACCTTTCCCTTGATGGTGTACTTGAATAAAGTGGAGAGCAGAGGCAGAAACATTCCTGACCCAAAAGGATTTAGTTTTCCTTCTTTTGGGGTGCTGGTTGAATAGGATATTTCTTGTGCCTGCCTGGAGTTTTTGCAATCTTGAATGCCTACGTTGCTTAGGAACAATCTCAGTGGCTTTCTGAGGAGATGTTGTGTGGCTCTTTGTAATTTATTGTCATGATATCTCTGTTTCTTCCATGTCTACAAGATCCCTTCCCACAGATCTCTGCAATGGGCTGTGCTGGGACTTCTGTGGACAGCAGCATGATGACAAGCAAGGAGGAGACACGGTGGTACCTGGAACGTTATCTTCCCTGGGGCTCCACCACACTTTGGAGACAGAAATAAAGGACTCCTTTCTTATATTCATTTAGCAGTAATTACTGCTCCATTCCTAAATTATCTGGTCCCTTTGGCTTGATCGAAATCCAGCTGATTCAATCTATGTGTGGACTTAATAACCACCTGAGCTCCTTTCCCTCGTTCTTTGCAGCTCAAACACACCTGCAGCTGCCCAAAAATCTGGAGAGATCTTTCAGAGAACATCCTGGCAGTTTGTAGCTTATCCTCCTTTCAACCAGGCAGTACAACAGTCTCCTGAAAGGGCTTGAAAGTCACCTTCCACTGTCCGAGTCAGGACCTGGGAAAAGCCTGTCTTCTCTCTGGGAGTATTCTGCACACCAGTGACTTCTTGGTACTCAAAAAAACTGAAAAAACACAGAAGGGAGACAGGTTCTCAGTTTTCCAGCCTGTGGCACCTGACAAAAAGACAGGGAGAGTGACAGGGCTGAAAAGACACTGTCCTTCAGGCAATGACAAGGGGTTATTAGGAAAATTAGGACTAAGAACAAACGTAAAGTTTGTAAGGATGTCAGAGAGAGCCTAAAATAGCAGACAGATAATTCAGACTACTAGGGGAAGAGTTCCAGGGATTTCTTCACCAGCAGCCTTTGTACCCCAGGGATACTGCCATGTTCAAAGTGTTCTCCACCTCTTATTGCACAAAGCAGGGGAAGAGCCAACATCCTTATCCCTTTCCAACCTGTTACACACAAGGGCTATGAACCTTTGATGAGTACAAAACCACCACTTCACCCTTCCCATAATTGTTCATAATTATTTATAGTCATAAATTACTGACTCTTTTCATTAACTGCTGGTTCAGTCCCTTCAGTCCCTAGCTGTTGTCTCCAATTGTAGTCCAAATTTATTAGTGAGGGTCCTAAATTATAAGCATTGATCATTGATCATTACTTAGCCCTTAAATATTAAAAGTCTGTCTATTTATGTCAAACATTTGTTTATCACCTCTAGAAATGCAGGAAAGGAATGTAGCAAACCCAGCAAAACTTGTGCAAGAAAAGGGTCACACTGGCCCATGGACATTTTAATCAGCTGCAGAAGAATTATTTTAGTAAAAAGTTCTTTGGCTTGGTTTTGTTTTTTGTTTGTGGTGAGTTTGTTTGTTTGTTTGTTTATGTTAGCAAGGTATCTAACATTTTCCAAACACATTAACTCATGTGTTTATTTTTCATGTTTTACATATCAATACACTATCTTAGACTTGTGCTATTGGCCTGGGGTTTGCACGTGCCATAGAATGCAGAAGAGTCCTTCCAAGCAGCAATGCTGGGCTGTAGTCCAGTCCCATCTCCCTCAAAAGCCCAGAGAAGCAGGATCTGCCTTCCTCTGACAAAGGAAGCTGCCCTCAGCTCAACAGCATTTTTGTGTGCTTTGCCATTTGTTTTTGTGTCTAGTTGTTTCAGGTCAGCAGAATCATTCCAGCAAGCTGACTTCACTCATCACTCTGCTGGTAACATTTCCCTCTTAGGTACAAGGTAATGTATAATCTGGATGTGTATCCTTTTTTACTATATACCTTGGCCAAATAAGCCTTCCTGAAGCCTACTTCAGCTTCCTTTATTATTTCCTGTACAAAGCAGAGCCTCACAGTCTTGCATAGTTTCTGTTAACTTTCCAGCTCCAAATAGTTACCCACTGACTAACAGCAGTCAAGCTTGAGCATGCAGCTGCCTGCTTGGTTTTCTGTCATGACAGGAGCTCTCCTATTGTCTCTGCACACAGGCACCAGTGCCAGCTTTGCACACAGTTTTGTGTGCTTCAGTGCCCAAGAGCTCTTCAGGTGCTGTAGATTTTGCCCAATCAGCATCACTGTCTCACTCTGTCACCCTGTGCTATTTTTTAATCTGCTCCACTGAATATAGATGGCTGCTGAAAGTCAGCAGATTTTGAACATTCTCCAAATTATGTGCATAACCCCCTTACAGAGTGCTAAATTTTCTAGACCTCTCAGTGGTAATGGAGTCCTTGCTCTTGGATACCCACAAATAAAGAGAGACCTACTTGGCTTTCACATGTGAAGGAGCCATCTGATGGGATGAGTGAGACATGTTGTTTGACAAGTAGTTGAATTGCCAGGAAAAAAAGTCTTAAAGTGGGGAATGATGGAAAACTAGGGAAAGAAGAAACAGTGGGGGCATTTGAGAATCTGACTTGTCCTTATATCCTGGGACACTGCCTGGATACATCCAAGACAGCTCCACAGGCATGTTCCTGGGGGCACTGCTCCAAGGAGTAGCATTGGACACAGGGATACCAGACAAGGGGCCCTAGGATTGCTGCTGGCTGAGTGCCACAGAATGATCTGTAAGGTCACAGCTGTAATGCAGCTCAGGTCTGGTGGTGGAACATGCTGCTGTAAGCTTGACTGGAGCTTCTGCCTGGAAAGCTCTTTGTAATACTTTGTACTGCTTTTCTTAATTTTGTTAACATCATTAGATTTCAGCTGCATCCCCTTAGTTCCTCATGACTCTTCAGTCCCAAACCCAGTTCAGCTCCTTTGTCTCTGATTAGTTTAGCAAGAGGAAATGTTTCCCATTATATATTTGCATTCAAGAAACTACTTGGTTAGTATGATGCATACATAGGTACAACCAGATCGTTACTGAATCATCCTACTCTTGTTTTTAATCTGATTCAAGACTTGAATTTCAGACCTTGGCAAACTGCTGGATTAGTCACATAGTCAGCGATTTGAATACTGACAAAAGGAACAAGAGAACGTACTTTATTCAGATTAAATTAAAACAATGTGAATATATATGTGAACCCAGCCCACTTTCCATGGAAGAATCATACATTATTCTCAAATGCTGCCTGCTCTCCCCATCATTCCTCATCATGAGCTCCTGTCACTGAGTCCAAGGACTCACATCAGAAATTTTAATCCCAACTCTCCCTACCCAGATCCTCCCCTTATCTCTGAGGTGTGCAGAATCAGACCACCTCCCACTGTTGGCATCCATCCTTTCCGCAGGATTCACCGATACTACCCTTATATTTAGCAGCCTTTATGGCTGCTCCATCAATCCAGCCTTTAGCAGCTCCCCTTTCCAGAGTCTGGCATTTGCCACCAAAATCTCTCATTGTCTACTTCCCAGCCTTATCTGTGAATAAGTAAACTAATGTGGGTTTCTTCTATGCTCTGTGTGCTCCAAGAGATAAAAGAACAAAACATCCTCAGATAAGCATCAAAGACTGAAAGCATTCTTGTCAAACCTGAGAAAACTTTGCCTGAACTGTAATAGTGCATTTACAGACATGGAATATACATGACAAAGGGTGGGAATTGGTCAAAAGTAAGGTGTGCCACTAGCCCTGGCTGTACCCTACACCCCTCTCTTCTTTGAGGAGAGATAATTTCTGAGACAGTGGAAAACATCTACCCATAAGCAAAGAAAATCATGAAGCTCCTTTATAGACCCTGTTCTGTCCACCCCTGACCCTACAGTGCATCTTTGTGATAGAGTTGTTGGTGAAATGGGACCCTCTCTGTGCAAAGGTATCACTCTCTTACAAGAGACTTGATCACCCTCTCAAAAAACTTTTTTTTTTGAGCCACAGATGGGTAATATGGGTCCTACCCACCGACTCTGTTGTACCCATGCAGGGGTTTAAGCCTTTGTACACAAGCAGGGCCAGGGTCTCTGGAGTTCAGGGCACTGGAGGTCTTGTGAGCTGCAAGGAGAGCTGAGGTTTGAGAGCTGGGCCAGCCAGATGTCCCCTCTGAGAGGACAAGGCGGTAGCCCTGTGAAGGTGTCTCTGGAGCTGCAGTTCTTGTACTAAAGACCTGAGAAGTTGAGGGAACCAAACTTATCTGTTTGAATTACAGAGAAAAGGCAAACAGCTACTAGCAAAGAAAATTCTGGTTATCACAGGGGGTTGAAACAAGGGATCAGGCAGCTATTGACACTTTAAAGTGTCACCTTGAAGTGTCACATTGTTGGTTTTATTGATTTTTTTTTATTATTTTACAGCTGGATGAAATGAAAAAACTTTGTTAACCTCCTTGTTATCCTGAAAAGCCAAGATTTCACCACCAGAATAGGCAGAGCACATGCTATTTTATGGAATAATTTTGAAAAATAATTTTGAGGAACAGTCTCATGGAAAACAACTCTAACTCACAGAAATAAAATCGGTGCTGTCCCCCTTTCCAGAAGCCTCCTGAATTGTTTGAGCTAGGCAGTGAACATAAAAGAAGGTTGATGTCTTCTGTGCTGCTTCTTTTATCAATAGTCTTAAGTTTTGTCTATCAGAGACAGCCTTTGGAGACCGTAAGGATCATGGGGTTGATGCCTGTGGCCTGAGAACTGAGAGTCACCTGCAGTAACACTGATATTAACCACCATCACTGCAGCCCTTACATCAAGGTGAGTTTACAAAGCACGTTGAGTACTGTTTGCACATTCAGACCAGCCTTGCAATCTCTGATCTTTCTCTTACAGTACTAAGCCATAGTGGTATTTTTATCAAGTTAACGTTTTACTGTTAAAAAAGCTGAAATATGACAAAGTAGCAAACAAAGTATTTATGTCAAACAATGAAAATTTGTTCTTTGTAAATGAAATGTTTCTCGAAAATGACATGAGCCCATTAGTTCTGTGTGGGCAGGGAGGAGGCAGAGTGTACCCAACGTGGTTCTGGTGTAAACTTTAGGAATTCAGTGTTGCATAACACATATGGAAGCTATGGAAGCTACAGCTTTATGAATTTGAGCTCCTATGACCATGTATTTGTATTAGCCAGACTTGGCAAGAGCATTTCAGGCACTCTTCTATAAAATCCAAAGGCTTATTTTTAAAAGGCTGTGAGGGCAATTAAAGCGAACATGATAAAAATTGCCTATTTCAGACACTAATATGCATATAAAGATATTGAAGAAGACAAAATGGTTTGCTCAAAGGCTAAGTAAGTACGGTATTTTCGGTCCTATAAGGACTAAAATGAGTGTTTGAAAAGTAAATGCAGAGGCAAACTTGTTACACATGCTGAGTTGAACTGGGAAGGTGCTTTTATTGCTGATAGTGCAAAAATACCCGGTGTAGCATGTTTAATGCAGCCTCAAAGAAATGAAAACTATTTGCAAAGTACAGTCTGAGTCTGTAGCTGCATTTCCAGTTGATTAATGAGAGTTGTGCATGACGACCAGCAAGTAAGCTCCTAGGTGTTGAAAGAGGCTCATTTTAAGCAAAAGTGGTGAATAAGGCGGTTGCTACACATATGAATCAGCAAAAATCAAAATGTTTTTGTATTATTAAAGTGATGCTTTGTGGTAGACAAATCTAAACCTATTCAAGTATACAGACATATATATGTAGCCCAGTAGGTACTGTTCTAATTTCTAGCAATGCTTGTGAAAGAATCTTGGAGCAACTACGAAAAAGTCAACTTATTACTTTAAAGTGACTGACAAAATGAAAAAAAAAAAGTAAATAGGAATTACTAGAAAATTACAGAGAATGCAATAGGAAGCATTGCTCTGTGCTTATATAAACTGTGCAGGTACTTGGACTGCTCTTGTGAAAAAGACACAAAAGATTGTGATGTGAATAATAACAGCTCCTGCAAGGCACCAATTCAACAAATTAGGCCTTTCGGCATAGAAAAAAAAAGATGGAGAGAGGAGATGACAGAAGTTTATGAATACATGAAGGACATGAGCAAGAAAAGATAATTAGCTATTAATCCCAATGCTTAATTGGAATGTACCATGAAATTATCAAAGACTAGGTTTTCAGTAAATGAAACTTTTTTTTTTCACCACACATATTAAACTATTGAGTTAATTACTCTGGGATCATGTGGAGATATATATATATATAGAGAGAGAGAGAGGGATATATACAGATATGATAAGTATTAAATATTTATATAATCCATATACAGGTGACATCAAAACATACTTAGGCAAAGCAGAGTGGAACAAGGGCTATTAAAAGCAGAGATCCAGACAGAGCCTCTGAGGGTGCCTGGGGGCTGTTGAATGAAGAAATGCAGACATAGTCTTTGGAAAGCTGTAAGGCATTACTGGAAGATGATGGTAAGACTTCTGTTATCTTGAAATAAGGTAAAACCTGTTTCTGAGTTGAGGAAGTTACAACAGTATTTATTTTCCTATTTTTATGAAGCTTTTATTTCCGCATTACTTTACGATTCACAAGAATCAATGTACACACGTGCTTTGTATTCCTCAGCTTCAATGCTACCCCTTCCTTACATGTGAACGTTTACAGGTTCCAGAGTTGTTAAAACTTGTCTCTTGCACCTCCTGCCAACAAGATAGGTGTTAAGCAAAGTGTAGGCAACAGCCTTCACCCCTGGATTTGTGCTCTGTCAGAATTCCTTCCTAGGATTCCCCTCTCCTTCCCAAATAAAGCACTACATACTTCCTTACACACATACTCAAGTAGTAGGGTTCCACAAAGGGATTCCTTCTTAGGCTCTGTGATCTTCAGCATCTTCATAAATGATTTGCATACAGGACTTGAAGGAACACTGAGTAAGTCTGCTGATGACACAGAACTGGGAGGAGCTGCTGACTCCCTTGAAGGCAGGGAGGCCCTGCAGAGAGACCTCACAGATTAGAGGACTGGGCCATCACCAAACATATGAAGTTCACTGAGGGAAAATGCTAGATTCTGCACCTGGGATGGGGCAACCTCGATGTACAGACAGACTGGGGAGTGAGATGCTGGAAAGTAGTGCCACAGAAAGGGTCCTGATTGATGGCAAGCTGAATATGAGTCAGCAATGCCCTGTCAGCCAGGAGGGCCAACTGTGTGCTGGGGGGCATCAGGCAAAGCATCCCCAGCCGGTCGAGGGAGGGGATTGTCCTGCTCTGCTCTGCACTGGTGCAGCCTCACCTTGAATATTGTGTGCAGGCTTGGGTGCCACAACACAAGAAAGATATTAAGCTCTTAGAGACCATCCAAAGGAGGTCAACAAAGACGGTGAAGAGCCTTGAGGGGAAGCCATATGAAAAGCAGCTGAGGTCACTTGGTCTGTTCATCCTGGAGGAGACTGACGGGAGACCTCATTGCAGTTACAACTTCCTTATGAGGGGAGGAAGAAGGACAGGTAATGATCTCTTCTCTGTGGTGACCAGTGACAGGACCCAAGGGAATGGCCTGAAGCTGTGTCAGAGGAGGTTTAGGTTGGATATTAGAAAAGTTTCTTCACCCAGAGGGTGGTTGGGCACTGGAACAGGCTCCCCATAGAAGTGGTCATGGCACCAAGCCTGACAGAGTTCAAGAAGTGTTTGGACAGTGTTCTCAGACACATGGTGATTTTTGGAGTTGTCCTGTGCAGGGAAGTGAGTTGGATTCAATGATCCCTGTGGATCCCTTCCAATTCAGGATATTCTATGAAATCCAACTTAATTTTCTAGCCCTCTGGGAGCAAAACCAAATTAACTCTGTCATTTTGCTGATACACAAGTTCTAGTTTCTCATAATTACTAGATCAAACTTAAATTTAATTTTGATCCCTTCTGATGAAAGCATTTCTACTTCTAGACAGTCATCACAAAACCAAGCTCAGTACTAAGTGTAACATACAGAACTTTACTTCAAAATACAGAAACAAAAACACAGCAGTACTTTATATACTCAGGCAATTTTTTATTATCTTTCCTACACACCCTCTTTAACACAGCATTCTTTTCTGATAGGTTGTGTGTTTTTTTTTTTCATCAGTGCTTTAAAAAGCAAAGGCTCTTTACTATGTTGTAATCAAGCATTATTTAATAGAAGTCACTCTTGGTTGGATGCTTTGGGTGAGGTGCAGACCTGAGCTTGACAGAAACACTGGGTATACTTTACAAGCAAAGCCCAAGATAGCTGCAGTGCTGATGCAGCTAACTCATGCCTGGCAGGCCATGGTCTTTGTCCTCAGAAACTTTCCTTATAGATGGGGTTTAAAGGGTACTATAATTAGAAGGAACCAATTTTCATTTTTTTTTGTCAACAACAGAGCTCAAGTTCCAGACAAATAACATGTAGTGACAGGCAAGTAACTCTTCTTTGAGTCACTCTTTATACTTCCTGCTAGATTACTTTCACAAAAACAACTTTTCCCCCACTCCCTTTGTGCAGCAGCGAAATCAAGGCTGCACACACTAATGAGAATATGAGAAAGGTTTCCTACAGCTGTAAAAAGTCCACAAGATCTCAAATGAAAAACAATCATCTTACTTCTATCCTGCCTTCAGCTGCCTGCTGCCCTTGTTACCTCTACATCTGGTGACCAAGATCAATTTTTTTTACTATCAATTCAGCAGTTAGTTTATCTGTTCCTTGTCTTCCAACCTCAGGCCTTTCAAGAAGGTCTCAGCCTGCTTTCTTCAGCCGTGCCTCACCCTACAGAAAGTGTGTGGCAGCTGCATTTTATCTGACCGTTGCCCGAACTGGTCCACGGTGACGATTTCCTCGGGTTGCCATGGCACCGGGGCAGTTTCCGAGGGTCCCCCGGGGCTGGATTTCCCTCCGGGACATGTTTTCTGCCAACACTTGGGAATCAATCCCGGGCGTAGGGCTGTGTTTGCAGGGTACCGACTCTGCTCCGCCCGATGCGCGCCCTGTGTGCATGGACGTCCCGGGCGGACCCGAGGGCGCTTCCCGCGGGGGGCCCCGTCCCCAGCCCCGCTCCATGCCCAGCACCACCCGCCCCCGGGCACTGCAGAGCCCAGCGCCAGCCGCTCCTGCTCAGCCCCTCGGTTCGGCCCGGCCCCGCCCCGGGCGTCCATCCCGCCGACTCCGGGCGGCCGCAGGAGAGGGGCGCGGGCGGAGGCGGGTTAAAAGCGGCCGCAGATGAAGGGGGAGGGACCTTAAAGCTGAGGGACGCGGGAGCGGAGCAGCGCGGTGCGCCCGTCGCGTCCCGCGTGTCCTGCCGAGCCGTGCCAGGTGTGTGTCCGGAGCGGTTCCCGCGTGCCGCACCGGTGGGATCGGGATTAGGCTGTGCGCCCCGCCGAGTGGGTCGGGATCCGTGTGGTGTGCCAGAGAGGGGGGAGTCCCGGCGGGACTGGGCTCGGGGCGGCCGCCGGCGGCGGAGAGGGCACTGCGGGGCTGGGGCAGCCACGCCGCGGCCCCGACTCCCCGCTGGCCCGGAGCTGCCCGGGAGGCAGCCGTGCCTGGGAGCGAGCTGTGAGCCCACAGCCGCGGGACCGGCCCGGGATGCGGGGATGCGGGTCGAGGGCGATGACTGCAGCCGGCGTTGCGAGGTGAGCCGTCGGACTTGAGAGCCGAACGCGGTGTTTGCCAGCGGTGCCCGCTGACAGGAGCCGATGGCAGTCGCGCCGCTGCCCGCCGCTGAGGGCTCGCTGCAGGCTCCGTGTCCGCTCCGGCCGCGCGGGAACGTGGCGGGACGAAGGTCGGCGCGAAAGGGAGGGAGAGACGGGGTGGGATCCAGCTGGTAACCCCAGAGTGGGAATTTGGAGTGGTCTTCACAACCACTTGGTTTTGGCGAGGTGGGTGTCCCGCTAGATTCACTCACTCCCCACAGCCAGTTTCGGTGTTTCTGTAGGGGCATATGCATAGGAGAAGTTGTTTTTTCCACCGAAACTTGCAGCACTGGTTCAGGACTGCAGTGGGAGATGGCACTTGGAGCCCAGGCTATTCATCTCTCAGTGATATGCACTTCAAATACTTTCCCTCAATCCTGTTTAGCTCCTTGTGAAGGTTTCACTGACTTTATTTTAATGACTATGCAACAGGCACGAGGAAATTCTTAAGAGAAACGTGCAGGTGTTTGATCATAGCCTGCAGTTTAGGTCAATGTAAAAAGTTGCGTAATATCGTGCCAGTTTCAGAGACAAAGCATGAGAAGTCTCAGGAATTCCAGCCATCTTGTCAAAGTTGGTTTGGTGGGTTTTTTTGGTGTGTTTTTTTGTTTGTTTGTTTGTTTAGGTTTTTTTTTTTTTTTTTGTCTTACCCAATTTTACCTTTCTGTATCATAGTAAATCTGACCTCTCCCTCTTGCCTCAAGGCTTGTCCATACAAGCTAGGCCCTCGTACCAAGGATATGTGTTGGGGCATGTTAGTCCTTTGGTTGTGTTGTAACTACACCAGGTTAAAAAGTTCTTTTTTTTATTCCTCTCTCTGTTGTTTGAGAGATTTTTGTAAACTTTGGCCAGTGTTACATTTCAAGGTACCGCATTCTCCCCACAACACACAGAGAGCGCCAAGAAGAGACGGAACTCTTATCCATGGCTGGTGTGGCTCTCCCGCACAGCACAGTTGAACCTAGCCTTGAGAGATGATGGACCAACTATGCAGGTTCCCAGCTCGGGTTTCAAAGTGTTTTGTCCAATTCACTGATAGTTTCCAAGTGGCTGCAATCAGTGAAAGCTGAGCCCTGAGACTGAATTCTGACTTCAGCAAAACTTACTTTCAAAGGAGCAAAGAGTGTGGATTTTAGTTTTTCAGAGTAGGAAGAAAGCTGAAATGGATCTTCTCTGAGGTTTGACCTCCTGTATTCTGCTGGGGTGTGATAGCATCTAGAAAATCAACACAAACTCTTTAGCTGAGGGCTTTTTCCTTGCAACTCTGACTCTGCTTTTCTCCTTTTCGGATGAGATAGCAATGAATGTGGAAGGGCAGGCTGTTCCGTATCTCTTTGCCTGCTGGTTTGTGCAATATAGGCACGCAGTCCTGACAGAGCTGACTTGAGGCTTCTCACCAGTGTTGGCAAAATCAAATGCTGTAATTTTGAGATGAAGGGTGATGTCTGAGCTGCAGCAGAAGGCCTTGGAGGCCTGCTGGAGGTGTCTGGGTTGAGTGAGGACTTCTGCTGAAGGTGGCCAAGTAGTACTTACCTCAGAAACCAAGAAAACACTAGCTCAGCCTTCTAGGGATGTGGTGTTGGCAAAGAAACCCTGTAAAAAATACTAGAGAAGTCTCTACTTTTTCTAAATATGGCTCAACTCATGCAGTATTAGTAATTTCTATTGCTTTGGGAAATACAGTGAAAGGCAAAACACTGACAAGAGTCAACCCCAGAAAGGGAAATATCTCAAGAAAGAGAAGGAGGGCATAGAGGATGCACGGAGGAACTGTATTAAGATGTAACTTATTTCCTTCCCAAAGCCTCGTTGAGAAATACATCAAGGTATCCTTGTGCCATTATAAATTCATGGAATTTATAATGAATGAATGAATAATTAATGAAAGTGACTTTACACTTGCTTGTTGCTCTGGAGAGACTAGGAGGAAGTCCTCTTTTTCATAGAAGGTCTAGAACTGATTTTTCACACGTTGATCTGTGTATTGTGTAATACTATACTCTGTACTCTGCAGGTAAAAGGACACAGAAAAGAAGATGGACTGGGGAACTCTGCAGGCTGTTTTAGGAGGTGTAAACAAGCATTCCACCAGTATTGGGAAGATATGGCTCACAGTCCTGTTCATCTTCCGTATCATGATCCTGGTTGTGGCTGCAGAGAGAGTCTGGGGAGATGAACAACAAGATTTTGTCTGCAACACACTTCAGCCTGGCTGCAAAAATGTGTGCTATGACCACTTTTTCCCCATCTCTCACATCAGACTCTGGGCCATGCAGCTGATCTTTGTCTCCACACCTGCGCTGCTGGTGGCCATGCACGTGGCCTACAGGAGGCACGAGAAGAAACGGCGATTCAGAAATGGTGAGAAAATTGATATTGAAGAGTTAAAAAATGAAAAGATTCACATCCGTGGTCCCTTGTGGTGGACATACACCAGCAGCATCTTCTGCAGGATCATCTTTGAAGCTGTCTTCATGTATGTGTTCTATTACATGTATGATGGGTACCAGATGCCCCGCTTGGTGAAGTGTGATGCTTGGCCCTGCCCCAACGTAGTGGATTGTTTTGTGTCTCGGCCTACCGAGAAAACCACATTTACTATTTTCATGCTTGCTGTGTCTGGGATCTGCATGATGTTGAATCTGGCTGAGTTCTGTTACCTAGTGATAAAAGTTTGCATGAAAGAACCCAGGAAAACAACAGTTTTGAAATAACTCCCCAGTTTCAGGATGTCCTAGCTCCCCATTTCCCTTAAACTTTCTTAGGTGTCAGAAAACGATAAGCAATATTTTCCATACTCAAGGAAAAACATAAAAATGAATGTTCATTTGTGTTTAAAAAATTGTAGCCTCCCTGGGAAGCTGACACTGATGAGGTTTTAAATATCATGAGCTAATTCAGTATTCCTGCATTCAGAAATAGGGAGGAGCCTTCTGGCAGCAGCCTTTTTAAGTATGCCTGCTGCTGGCCCTCTTGTTGGGACAGAGTCACTTTTCAAAAAGTGGGATTGGAAGGACCAGAGAAGATTCTAGTGCCCAAAGGAGAGCCAGGAATCACAAAACCAAAACGTCAGCTCAGAGGGAAGCCAATAACAAAGGGTTTTGGCTAAAAGTGGGGTAAAAGGTTTTTGTGGGACATTTCAGCTACAGTGAAAAGGAAGAAGACAAGGGATGATTGTGTTTATAGTAGGTGTCCTTTTTAAGTAATCTGAAGAGCAAGGAAATGGCCTAGGAACGCAGGTACTCCATGGCATTGCATGCTATCAGCTCTGCTGGGCACCAGCAATGGCTTTTATCTTTTTATCTTTTCATCTTCTTGCCTGCACTGAGAAGCATCTCCTACAGGGTTGGAGATGCCCAGTCTCAACTGTTTGTGAATGTCATTGGACCAGTGCTGCCTCCCCACAGTCACAGATGCTACAGCAGTGGGAGGAACAAAACTCATTTTTCATTCCTTAGATCAGGTGAAAAAAAGGACTGTCACCTCTGAGAAGGTGGAGGCAGTGCAACTGTCCTTCTCTTGTTCTCCCCTAATACTTTGTGAAGAACCTCAGTACAGTAGACCGTGCTCAATTAAGAGACTTTCTACCACCTGACTGTGCCTCACTTAGCTGTGTACCTTTCAGAAGGGTTTTTTTTTCAGTAAAAAATGAGAAAAATTGCCTTGCTTCATTTCTGTTTGTTATCCAAGAGAAGTGCTTCAACTTACAGCATGATATGGAGTGCTCTTTACATTGATCCCTTTTTCCTATCCAACCTGCACACCTTTCCTTTATAAAACCTTTTCCCTATCTGATGTACCTTTCAAATTAGTCAAGCAAACCACTCCCAATCTCTCTGACATTCCACATTGTGAGATTAAATCACCATTCCTTTTCTCACAGTTGGTCTAGCATAAATTACAGACACCTTGCAGAGTGAAAATAGCAAAGTGACCCAATCAGAAATGAGGAGGAACTTGATATTTTTCTTTAAGTTCACATTGCTGAGCTGTAAATTGTGTATTACTAACTTGAAGAACTATATGAGTCAGTTTGGCCTTGTCTCAAAACATGTTTTATGTCTGTCATAGGCAGCTACACCAGCACACACGGCAACGCAGTTTTATCTCCTAAGTGCCTATTGAACTCACTTCTAGAAAGTTGGCTCTCTCTCCTCCTGAGCTTTAATTATTGGCTTTTCCCCAAAATGAATAATCACTATCTCACCTTCTCTGTTTGCATTCACCTTTTACTGAATGTTTTCTGTTGGAATAAACAAAGCTGCATGAATTAAGGCCCATGGCCCCTCACTGTGCACTGGAAGTGGAGCACGAACAGGCTTCCATTGCTTGTGACCTACATCCAGTGTTGCAACTTGACTGCAGCTGGAAATCTGTCATCTAAGAGGGGAGCAAGGAAACCATGAAAACACCATCCTCAGAAGCATGAACAAAAAGATGGAAAGTCATTCATAATCAGCTGGACTGGCAACTTGGACAGTGAAAACATCTTTAATTCAACTCCAAAGAACAAAGCTTGGCACATATCAGGTTTGTGCTTGATAGAGCTCCTACATTGTTCCATACAGAATTACGAAGAGAACAAACTATCTAGTCCCAGTGCTCTAGTATTACATTTCTTTTGTAATAAGATTTTTATTTTTTTCTGAAATTATAATTAAAACATGTATGTGTGTGTGTTTTCTGTATTGCTTGTACATGCTGTGTATTACCTGCTATGTCTAACGAAAATCTGGTTTACTACAATGGAAAATGTATGCACCAATACTATATTTAATAGCCAAGGGCTAGGAAAAGGATTTTAGCCTTCTGCTGCAGGTTGGTTTCTCGGTTGGTTACATTGCTTGTAATCCTGAAGTTTCATGAGCTCATAGTGGAAGGTCACATATGTGCTTTACACGAAATAAAATATGCTGTGTAAGACAGCCTTGTGCTAGCAGAATTGTGGCTGGCAAATGCCAGTGGTAAATTACTTAACCAGTTCTATAGAGGAGAGAGTTCATTTTCCCAGCCTACCTTTGAATTTAACTGGAACTTGAAATGAGACATACCAAAACCATTAACACTAACATGATGAAGTTATCTCCAGCTAGCAGTTCGGCAACCAGATTATCACACAGGGTAAAAAGACAGAATTGGGCAAAGTGTCTGGAAGTAGCCAAAAGAGGACTTTGAACCAGGACTGCAGCATCAGGCAATAATAGCTCTACCAGGATATATTTACTGTTTCTCAGATTTATTTTCTGTGTATATTTAATTTAACTGAATAGCTGCTTTGTATGAGGAAAAAAATTCAGATACTTTATAGGAACATGGGAATTGCACCTATTTCTGCATGTGCTACATTGCATAGCTGACCTTCTACAAATGGATTTCTTATAGATTAAAATACAACTCTGTGTTAAAATCGTGTTTGTTCTTTCTGGAAATGCACTAGTAGTGTCTACATTTTTGATACTTGGTTCCTGGGCTTTCCTCAGAATGAATATTTCAGGAGTGTTGAAAACTGAAGCAGCAAATCTGTTTCCTCATGAGGCTGATTCCTTACTGTTCAGTGTCCAGTAAAGCCAGGACATAAAATGTCATTAATAATGTGCTATCAGAAGTGGGAAGTGTAGGAATGGGACTGGCTGGAGTTATGCCTTGGACTGAAATCACCAGAAAAAAACACCATTGAATTAATCAGGTTAAACACTCATCCAAAACCTTGAAACCAGAACTACAAATGTTTGTTAGAAGGGGAAGGAGAGGAGGGGAAGCAAACTTCACTATTAAGTCATAGATGCATCTAGAGAAAAAACCCTAACTACCTTGGGAGAAAGAAGGATTTGAAAGGAAGTCAGAAGTATAAATCTGTTTTTATGACTTCTGGATATAGAAGTACTTTTATTAAAAGTTTTCTTAGACAAAGATAAAAAAAATCCTTCAGTTATTTACAGTTATCATGAGCCACTGCACTGTGTTTTGTATCTGACAGGAAGAATATAAAAGACAAGACCATACAGAGAAGAGCACTCTTGTATCATGGAGGTTCAGTTCAAAATAGCAACTCTGTTAAAAGCTGTTTTATTTTGTGAAAAGTGTACTGCAGCAGTAAGCAACAGCTAAGAGCATTTTACTATAAACTAGGTGAAAATGAATCTGTTTTTTCCCCTAATTATAATTCCCTTCCCTGCAAATTAGGCTAATGGGTTTTAGTAGGCAACAAAATCACACACAAAAGAATTGCACTATATTTTTGGTCACCTGGTCTGATATTCAGGACAGTCACTACCCTGACTGTTAATTACAGTTTTATTTGAATTTTCGCAATCTTATTACCTACACAGTCATTTGAACCTGTTTGTAGACAGTGGCAAAAGTAATGGTAACTCCTTTAAGGTTAGTGAGCTAAGACTAATGGTAATGATGTTCAATATAGTTCAGAAGGTACCTATCCTTTTTCCCCATCTGACCAACCCAACTTTTACAGAATATATTTCTCTTCTGTAAAGCTGGCTCATCTCTGACCTGTGTATTTTCTATATAAACTTTTCATATAAACTTTCCTAGCCACTAAAAGAAAGTCCTAATAAGCTAGGTTTGGGAATGCATTAAGCTTTAATCAGCAGGCCCAAATGAGGAAACAAGCCGTATCTCAGGCTCTCCACCTTTGAGAACTTAGCTTGCTTTTGCTGCGGTTGGTCCCCCCCTACTACCATGGAACTCAATGTCAGAATTGGTCACAACATTGCATGTACCTTCTCCCTTTTTCTGCCAGTTTAATCACTGCCACGAACTCAAAGTATTATTTCACATCTGCCTGCTCTATTCCCAAATCCAATTGAAAGATAAAGGTGACAAGTGTGTCATGTTCACAGGAAGTAGAACAATTTAATCAAGCACTGTTTGTTAAGATTGTTGCAACAGGTGCCAGAAAAAATATAATTATTATGTGGCAAAGATTTCAAACCTATTGTATTTTGCATAATTAGTGTAATGTCTGCTTACAGTTTGTCATGTCCCTGCCATAGGTATTGCATCCCTTACGAGGACTGAGACTTTAATATACAGTTTAAATAGCTTCCACAATATGTCCAGCACAAATAAAAACAGTCCATACACACATATGTGCGCACAGACACAGAGCAACAAACTGACTAAATCATTCCCTCTCTGTGATCTGATAGAAGACTGAATGAGACATTGCAACATGGATTTGTCAGGCATAATTTCCGCCTGTGCCTTGATAAAAGTCTTTGTGTATAGCAGTAAAATAGATATTAATGACTCATTGTCAGAGCATCAGGATCCACCAAATGGGTCAAACTTTATGCAGCTGGGAGGAGCTGCAGGTAGATGGGAAGATAAGCTTAGGATTCAGTAAGATCCTTACCACCGAGAGAAATGGCTTAACAGTAGCAGTTTTAGGAGTTAGGAAAGTCTAAATGCTACTATTGTGAAACACCAAGCACTTGCAAAACTGTCTGAAGTGGAAAAAGAGTTTTGTAAAGATGAGCTGGAGTTTGTAGTTAAACATAGGTGGAACATGAGACAATAACGTTGACTAGAAAAAATATCATACTGGTATGCATTAAAGGTTTATAAAAAAATAGGATGTTTGAAATAAAGTTTCCACTCCTGTTAGTACCCGAAAACCTTTATCTAGAGCCTACTTTAGGGCACCATCTTTCCCAAAAGTCCATTTATCAACTGGAGAAATTTAGGGGTCAGGAATAATATGCCATCAAATGTCTGAAACACAGAACCCACGAGGAAAGACTGCAAGAAATTAATTGGCCAGGAAAAATCCGAGGAAAGACCCAGAAGCATTCTTCAAATATGTAGAAGATTGTGGCAAAGAAGATGAAGATGTTGCACTTTACATTCAGTCACAGCAAGACAAGAAATAATAGGCTTATGTTGCAACAGGTTGTAAGCTAGTGACTGTAAAATCTCTCTATGAAGAAGGTTAAACTTTGAGTTGGTTGACAGACTTCATCACTGAAGATTGTTAAATGCCAATTCCAACATTTCTTGAGGATAGTCTGGGTATAGGACTCTGCTCTAGGACAGAGGGAACTTCTAAAATGTGTGAGGAAGGGGATCTCAACTGAAAGAGTCAGGTAAACAGGTTTCTTTTGCTGAGACAAAGCTCAGCTGTTGAATCAAAATTCAAGTCTGTTTGCCAGTGCAGGGTCTATCCGGCATGATCTCTGGCAGCATGGTTCTTTTCTGCTTTTAGCAATTGTAATAAGACATTCTGCTGCAATATGTTCCACCTAACAAAGCACATGAGGTGTCATTGTGAGTAAATAAAATTGCAATTAATATAAATGAAGTTGATGATGGCATTATTTTTCTTCTCCTCAGCATAATGAGGAAGAAGTTCCCTATGCCTTGATTTAGTGTCTCACAAAAGAGGCATTCTTCCCAGCAGGAGGAAGACTAAAACCCAGATCAACAGTCAGTTTTGCTGCCTGTTTTACTATATGTGCAAACATTGGTGGAGTTCACTGAAGCCTGGTCTGCACACAGAATATTTCCCAGGATAGCATGCCATTTTGTGCTACTGATTTCTTTAACTTCAAAGGCAGACCATCACATTGCGCAGCAGTTTGAAATTTGTAGAATAATTTTCCTATACTTAAATTTTTTCTTTTTCTACTTCAAAGCAAGATACCTATTGTTGTTCCTTTTTGTGGAAGTTAATCATTATTTGAGGCCTTTATGAAGTCATCCTGTGTGACAACAAGATACATTCCTGGTAAAACATACTGTATTTGCTCTTACCCTGAATACAATGAGAAAGAACATCCTTGTTTAGGAGCCTTGGTTGTGGTTTGGCACTATGAATCGTTCAGTAGCAATACTAGTTTAGGGCATTAACACTGATGTCATCCGCTCTTATCCTGTCTATGTCTCTTTCTCACCCCATTCAACACTGTGCCTTGGTTCCAGGACCTTTACTGTGCCAGCACAATTGTTTGCGCAGCTGTGCTCAGCACTGGATTGGCTGATTGTTTTAGCTCATGAAGAAACAAATGTTTTGTTTTGCTGGATTGGTTTTTAGCTGGGTCAATTCCTTGATCTGGCTTACAGGGAGGCCACGTGAACTTCCACACTGACGTGACTGTGGGGCAGCAGGTCATGGTGTTGGGAAAGAAGAGCTGCAGGGAGTGAGTGGAAGGGGTGGAGGGAACGGCAACATGAAGTTTGTTTGATGCTACACACACGCAATTTCAAACCACAGCCTCTGGCTGTGTTTTCCTGAGTGACTGCTACTAGAAAGGCAAAGTCTTAACTGTCTTTTCCCTTCTTTTGCTTCTGTACCCTTCCTTGCTCTCTATTCCTCTCTATTAGCCCTGCTTCTCAGCTACCGGCCATCTTCTCCCCTGCTCCAACACAATCTTCCCCAAACTTTTATATGAGTTGATTTAACACATTACCTTAGCAGAGAACTATTTAAACTCTGTGGGGGGCTTTTTGTTTGTTTGTTTGTTTTTGTTTATTTTTTTACCTCAGTTAGCTTTCTGCCAGGCTTGTGGCAGGAATGACTATATTTCAATATTTTTATTTCATATTTCTGCCCATAGTGTGGAAAAAAAATAGCATCACACCATGACAGTATGATAGCAGGCATAATTCCTCTTAGGATCCTGCATGTCCTGTGTCCTTCTTTTTAATTCCTCCTCATAACAGATGCCTGGCTTGTACTGTTATAGTTCTTTCTCTAATACATCTCAAATGGAGCTTTTGCTTCCATGAAGATGACCTGAAAGCATCTCACTGCTACATATCCTAGAACACTCCAATTTTTGTTGTTGTTGTGTTAGGAGACTTCCCATAGTTCCCAAAGGACTTTGGAGAGGAAGCCAGTTCTAGTGGCTTAAACACCAGCCTAGAGTCTCAGTGCTATTCTCAGAACCATATAACCTAGGACAAGATATTAAGTCTTCCTGTGGCTCCATTCCTACAAACTAGAAGTCACATTAAGTCTTTCTACAAACTAGAAATAATAATAGTTCTTCCTGTCACCTGTTCTTGCTTGTTAATATGCTGTGTTCTCTGACATGTGTGGAGGTAGCATGTAACAGAACAGAACACTAATCACTAATTGGTCAATAATAAAAACTAGTATATAATATCAGATTAAAATATTACTTCAGCCTTTTTATTGCCATTTTATTTATTATTTTATTAGTTTTAAAATATTTTGATTCATCCATGTAAAAAGCAGCTAGAGAAGAAAATATTTTAATCCTCCTTGCTTCAAGCTGTGCCTCCTGAGGTAGCAGTACCCATTCCCAACATTGAAATACCTTTAGTGCCATCTTCTGTAGCACAGAGGCATGTCAAGCACAATTCTTTTTATTAACATGCCATACAGTGCCACAACAAGCTGAACTGAAGGCATTTGTAACTGGTTTTTTTAGGTTGTGTGGACAGAACTGCTGTCAGCAGTGCTGAGCCACGTGTCACTTTGGTGTGGCTTGCTTACAACTGATGACATGTACCCCAGCTGTGGGCTCTTTCCATTAAATTCTGTTTGGATGCACAATTATGGTAAGAGTGACCCTCTTCTGCACTTCAATATAGATGTTTAAATTAGAAACAGTATGGGGGAAACACTGTTTTGGATCAATTCTGATCTGAAACAGTCCATTTTTCTTGTTGAGCAACAGCTCAGGTTCAGACTAAGGGCAAGATGTATCTCCTTAACTTATGAGATCTTTTTATCATTTCATAAAGCCTTGTGTCTATTTCTTATCTACTTTCCATGTACCTTGCCATGCAAACCTGATTCACCTAATCTTAAAAATACCTGCCTGACTGCTCTGTCTCCACACTTCTTGAATTCACTTTGTTTCTGCACCAGTCAAATCATATACTGCTGAATGTCTGTCTGCATGTGAAACAGGGGTTGTCACCTGGGTGGAGGCTTGGATGGAAGACAAAAAGTGGTAGTAAAGAAGATAATTAATCCCTCTCTGGAGACATTCAAAACCCACTTGGGTGTGTTCCTGTGTCACCTGCTCTAGGTGACCCTGCCTTAGCAGGGGGATTGGACTGGATGATCTTTACAGGTCCCTTCCAACACTAATGATTCTGTGATAATTAAAGGAAGGCTGAAATTTTTCTAAGTGTGCATTTTAATGTAAAAATTTAAATGTGACCGAAGTTTTATGCTGCTGTCTAGTGCTAATGACAATGGAGGGAACCTTTTAATGAGGGCTGGTAGTGTTGAATATAAGAGAGGAAGCTAGCAGGATGGCTCTTCCCTGGAAATCCTTCTGTCAGAAAGTCCACATAAAGAGACATTTTTTAACACCATTAACTAAATCTGAGCATAGACCCTCCTTTCCTAGTATATGACTAACAAATAACCATCCATACCACCTTGACATGCTTCTGTGCTTGGCCTTTTACCAGCACATAATTTGTTCTTTATTTTTAAAGCTGTTTCCTTCAAAATTTCCCCATGGATATTGTATCCTTGCTTATCTTATTTTTCACAAATGATCGAGAGGATTTTGTCGAGAGACCAAACCTCTTCTTATATGATGCCAGAGGAGAATTCTTAGAAAGGAAATTGTTAGCTAATGCGTGTAGTCCCATGGTAAGCAGGCATCGCATCAGATTCTCCCCATTTGAAAGGTAATTATTTCTATCATAAAAACTTCCTGTGGCAGTACTGAAAGGGTGCTCTAGAACCTCATTGCTCTCCTGAGTAAGAATATTTTTCTTAAAAACAACAAGTATCAAGGTCAGTTTGTACATACGGTGGGAAATGCCACTTTAAACTTCCAGAAACGGAAAAAGCCATCAGAGAAACACCCAGTTCTTCACGCTATTAAACATTTTGGACAGATGATTGAAAACAAGAGATCTGCCTACCTCTCCCTAAAATAAACTTCTTGCCCTTCAGCTGACTTTGTGAGCTGAGAGATTTCACTCCACAAAGAAAGTTATAATATTAGGAATTACTGGAGCTGATGGGATTCCATCCTGTACCCCAACACAGCCTCTCATGCTCCACTGTTTCAGGATCAATACTGCAGTACTACTACACTTACAGTCACGACAGCACTGTGCTTCAGCTGTATCACCCAGCTCTGAATAGTCATTTGTCCTTGTGCCACCCCTAGTGCTTAGGTCCACAGAGATCTTCCTCCCTCGTGTTTTCAGCCGTAAGACTCATAGGGAGCAATCAAGCATTGCAAGGATATAAGAACATGGGGATGGTCTGATTCAGTTTCTCAACAGTCCTCTGTTACACACCACTCCTCAAAATGTGTCAAATTTTTTCGTGGATGGTATTTTTACTAAATAGAGCAACAGTGAGCCATGGTTAAGTTTTCAGCTGTGGTTAAGTTTTCAGCTCTTTTGCTGTAGAGTAGCTATCAACAGAAACTCATACCTTACTGCGGAAGAGTTGTTGAGTTGTTGTGCTACTTTAAGTCATTCTGCCTATCACAGAATCAAGTTGTTCTGTCTTAGAATCATAGGATGGTTTGGGTTGGAAGAGACTTCAAAGATCTACTTCCAACCTGCCCTGATAAGGGCAGAGATACCTTCCACTAGACCACGTTGCTCAAAGCTCCATCCAACCCAGCCATGAACACTGCCAGGAATGGGGCATCCACAGCTTCTCTGGACAACCTGTTCCAGTGTCTCACCAAACTCACTGAAAAGAATTTCTTCCTAATATCTGATCTAAACCTACCTCTTTCCATTTAGAGCCATTCCCCTTGTCCAGTCACTACATGCTTTTAATAAAAGTCCCTCTCTGGCTTTCTTGTAGGCCCCTTTTAGGAACTGGAAGGCTGCTGTACAGTCTCCTTAGAGCCTTCTCTCCAGGCTGAACAGCCCTGCAACTCTCTCAGCCTGTCTTCATAGGAGAGGTGCTCCAGCCCTCTGATCGTCTTTGCTGCCTCTTCTGGACTCGCTCCAACAGGTCCATGTCCTTCTTATGTTGGCAGCCCCACAGCTGGATGCAGGTGGAGTCTCATGAGAGCAGAACAGAGGGAGAAAATCACCTCCCTTGACCCGCTTTGAGCAGAATCATCTCTCACGCTGCTTTTGATGCTGCCCAGAACATGGGCAACACTAAAGAACACGCAAAAACCTAACCAAAACGTAGGTGATAGTATTTTTGAGCCCTGATGCTGACAATATCGAGAGACACGTCTAAATCATCATTTTGGAAATAGTGGCAACTGATCTTTTTTTTTTTTTTTTTTTTCCCCCCCCCAAAAGGTCTGCACACAGACAGCTTGACAAGCTAATCCTCAGTGAGCGGGGTCTCGGGTAAAGAAAAAAAAGGCACTAGCAACCTTTTTGGGTTCTTCCTACAGGAGAGGCAGGCAGAAGCAGCTAGGTTTGCCTCCTCACAAAAATAAAAAGACCCAACTTCTTTTTGTGAAGAATCTTTTGGCCTTTAGGTTGTTTTTGTTTTTGTTTGTTTGTTTTGTTTTGTTTCGTTTGTTTGTTTTTCACTTTTGCTCTCAGGTGTCTCTAACACCTGACAGAGGGCCGCACTTTCGGCCGCCGGGGCGAGGCGCCCTCTGACACCGGTGCCGCAGCCGTGTCCCGGGACGCCGTTCCGGGACGGGAGCGGGAGCTGGAGCTGGAGCGGGCGGCGGGGGGCGTGCGGGAAGCGGCTCCCGCTGCGCTGCCTCCGCCGCAGCCCGGCGGGGCGGGCGGGCGGCCCAGCGGGGAGGGGTTTCTCACGCTTTTATTCTCTGGGAGGAATAAACTGTTTTATTTCCCAGGAAATCCCGCGGGGGTGGGATGGATCACCTGCAGAGCGACAAACGTTTTAGAATCCAGGGAGAGAAGGGCGAACACCCCGGCCGCTCCGCCCGGAGCCTCGCGGGTGAGGAGAGGGGCGGCCGGCGCGGCCCATATGAAGCCGGCTGCTGTGCCCGGGGCGGGAGGGGAGGGAGGGAGGGAGGGAGGAGGGGAGGGCTGGGTGCCCGGTGCCTGTGGGGAAGCCCGTCAGAGGGGCAGCCCGTCAGAGGGCAGAGGTGCCGTCGCGGCCGCGCTCCCGCCCGCCCGAGGGGCGCGCTGCCAGCCCGGGCAGCAGCACGGAGAGAGGTGGGCACCGGCCTGCCGGGCGCCTCCCGCCCCGCCCCGGCACCCAGCCCCCCCGCCCCCTCCGCTTTTTCCATAGCCCGAGCAAAGTTTGGGGGCGCCTCTTCCCCCCGGTTAAACGAGTTATGCGCCATCGCTGCCTGGACTCTTCCGAAGTCGTTGAGCTTCTGGTGCCTAAAACAGCGCTCCTCCCGCGAAGCGTAAGTAGAGCGACCCTGGTCTGTGCCGCTCGGCCCCCGTCGCGGAGCCGCCGCTCCGCAGAGAGGCTCGGCCGGCGGGGCCGCAGCCGCGGGCGGACTGGGAACCTGCGCTGAGGGCGGGAGGCGGGAGCTGCCTGGGGGCTCTGCGGGGCCCCCCGGCCGTGGGCTGGGCGCCAGGGAAGGGCAGGGCGGGGCCGAGCCTGCTCATCCCGCTTAGGACGAATGAGGGAAGGGGAGCCCGTGCTTAGGATTCCTCCTTGAGGGTCCCCGGTGCGAGCGTCCCTCCGTTGCTGCCCCACCGAGGGAACCGTCTGCAGGCAGCGGCAGCTCGCAGATGGGGCGGGAACTGAGCCTGGTGAGGCAGACAGAAGTGTCCAAACCTAACCAAGTACCTGAGATGCAGTGGAAAGCAGAACGCCAAATATACCCGGGATTGTTTGGGCCGTTGACCGCCAAAGGGTGCCCGTGTAGGGGCATGTAATTTTTTCCTTAAGGGTTGCCACTCACATTCAAACATTGATGTGCATTCCAAGTCCGTTTTGTACTTGGAGTAAAGTTAAATCCTAACTATAAAGAGAATTGCTTTAACTCTTGTAAGTGGTGCCACACAGAATGATGGAGTTCAGGAGTGTACTCCAAGATGGTTCTCGGGTTCCTTAAAGTGAGCTCTGAGTTCTCTGGCCCGTACAAACACTTTCTACTGATGGTGGGAAAAACAGCCGTCTGGCCTCTCTGCATTAACCAGGCTTTTACCTCACTCTTCTGGTTGCATCTTCGATCTGAGAGTTATCCAAACATGCTGGTTACTCACTTGTTCACTTAGGACTCATGAGTGATGCAAAGTATTGAGATGAATAAATATTCTTTAGAAGGTATTTATAGCTTGATTAAGTAAAACTTTGCCAATGTTATAAGCAAAACAAAGTTGTTTCATTTGTGTCTGTTCTTTTTTTCCTCTAGGCAAAAAGAGTATTAGAGTATTTGGGTTCATTGCTGAGTCGCTGAAGAAATCATATAAGTCTAAGATGTTATTAGGAATCCTTAGTGTGTTAGGCCTTTAAGACATAGATAGATATGAAGAATGACGTAGATATGAAGAATGAATTGAACTGAGTAGCCAGAGCTATTAAAGCGTCCCTTTAAGAGAAATTTACTGGAACACTTTGATTTTAAACTAGAAAAAAAATTAAATGGTTACCATAGTACAAAAATGTACTTTAAAGAAGTTTGAATGGGGTTTACAGTACCATCTCCCTTGCAGTTACTTTTACTTGCCTGAAGTCCCCTCACATGGATACTTGAATGCTGGAGTACTTGCTTCTCTGCAGTGTAAAAGGCTCTTGAGTCTCTGAGTGCCAGAAAGGCTCATCTTTCCGATGTATATCTGGGGTGGGGGGCGGGACACTCCTTACTGTGCAGTTTTTAGACCTGTGTGGCTAAACGTATGTGGGCACCTGACAGATCTGTCTCATTCATGCTTCACTCACTCGGGATGTAGGACTGTTGCCCTCATGCTCAACGGCTATTCCACAGTCCCCTGGTAGCTCCACACCCTCCACACCTTTCAGCTTTATTGGTAAGTCACTGTCTTTCAATTCTGATGTAGAGCTCTAAGATGCCATTTGAGTATTCTGGGGGAGAAAAGGGGTTACTTTTTGTTCCTGTTTTTCTCCTGCAACTAGAGAATCAGAGGAGGGGTTTGTTATACCAGGGAACAGAGTTTAACAGGTGGGGTGTAGCTCTCCTCCCCGGCTCAGCCCTGCGCTCCTCGAGCTTTTCCTTTACCCAGGCCAAACTTTCACTCTGAGGTCAAGTGAAGTCAAGAAGAAGTCAAAAGAAGTTTTGCCTGGGATTTAAGGAGGAGGCTCCATAGCAGTAAAGTAAGTTTAAGGTAATAATAAGATCAAATAAGGAATTAATTTCTAACAAGTGTTTAAGATGCAATGAGAGTGGTAATGCATGTGTCTGAAAGTATGACACTGTGAGGATGAAAGAAGGTATTTTTCAAGTCCTCATTTAAACAAGTTTATAAAATGAACTATGAAACCTCCATTGTGACTTATGAAACACTCACCCTTGTATGTCATGAATAGGTACATGACCAAATACCATTAAGTTTTACTGGAAATTATAGTAGCTTGTTCTGTTCCTGCATATATGCCAGTTTATTTGGATTTACATGGTCACACTGCAGACTTTCTGCAGGATGACTGCTTTTATCTGATTTAAATAGCAGAGTTAAGAACCTGGTGGTAAAGGAGGTGCCTCATTGTTTAGTGTAAAAACAAATGAAATATTGCAAGTTGTTTTAGCAGCATTTTTTTCTCATACTGCTTCGTAACATTTAGATAATTTTAAAGATAAAAGTCGAAATCCCATAATTTTAGACTGTCACAAGAAATTAAAGGAAATGTGAACTGAATTTAAGAACTCATATTCAGACAAGGACGTCTGTCAGGTTTCTGAATAATTGTTAAGGGACATCTTTTAGATATACCAGTGTAATAAAATCATAAATACATCAGGTTTCATAATCTATGTATGTAACACAACCGTGTAGTTATTTATGTGTATAGTATGTGCATATGTGTAGATAAATACATAAACATATATATGTGTGAGTAGAATTATAAATAATTAAAATATCATATTTTAATTATTTATAATAAATAATTAAAATATCATATTTCACACGCTTGGTGAACCCATCTGGTGACATCATCAGAAATAAAAATAACTGACAAGTTTACAGATGACACATTATAAGTATTTGTCTCCTGTAGACGGATATATATATATATATATATATATATATATATATGGCATCACAACTTCTAAAATTTATTCTGTCTCTTACTTGTTCTATTTGCTACATGCACGTAAACACCGTACACAAAGTCTATTTGTGCATGTCCTAAACTAGTAATTAATAACAGAACGTTGATTCTTAAATGCCATGCCAATTTTTATGAACTGTCCATTTTTCAATATTTGTCTCAGAGTAATGATTTTCTAAGTGAACCGAACAATACAGGACTCACAGTTCTTATTAAATGATCCCAAGGTTCATGAAGATCTTGCTTTTCAAACAATTGAATTAGATTGCTTTCTGAGAGAGATTCTCTTGTCATTCTCTAGTGGACATCAAGAAATTCAGATAAAGATGTTTCATTCCTTAATCTGCATTTTTTCCAAGCACAAAAAGAAAAAAATGTCTCCTTTCACAATCCATATTAAAGATTAGGTCTTAACAGTTGCCTAGCTCTGGATTTCAGCAGCACTGAAAATAATTCTGTACAGTTGAAGTTTATGCAATACTACAAAAGCAAGTTTGGGATTGATCTCAAATAAAATATTGAGTTGTGGCTGTTAAATTTAGATTTAGGTATTGTTGAACTTACTGGGAAAAACTCAAATATTCTGTGAGCTCTGAGGACCTTGTGGTTTCATTTGAGGTCATTTAATCATTATCTGAATTAAGTCATCCCTTTAAATTTTTTGTGTGACTTTGGATGAGTTATGTTGGCTTTATAATTGCTTACTGAAGAATGTATTGACACTGAAGAAAGATACAGGACCTGGATTTCTGGGAACCCTCCAGCCAGTGGAAATATGTAACTTTGTGTTGCACTTGGAAATTACATCCTTCCCAAATGGATGTACTATGGGCAACGCACATTTTCTGGTGAAGGCAACAATTGCTACAGTTCATACCAAGACGAGCACTGAGGTTTTTCACCTCAGTGCAGTTAAGGTGCCATGAAGTATCTACTCACAGCTTAGACACTTTTTCTTTGTGTGCAGGATGAGTTTGCACACTCTGGTACACAAATATAAATCTTTTAACTAATATAAGCATTAGAATAGCTTCCTTATATGTATCCTTTGAGAAATGCCTTGTGTCATGTCTTTGGTCCTGAATTATCTCAGCCTAGGCATTGTTGACCTATAGTAGAAACAAAAAAAAAAAGTTCTTGTGTAGTATTACTGAATGGAGAATGATTAAATTAGATGGATATATTATTTATAATTTTTAAGTTTTACCAATTTTTATTGTTCTTCTTCTACTAATCACTAGATAAATCTTCAGAAAAGCACAAAAAATCCTACTTTCATTGTAGTCATTGTCACCTATGGATCTCAGTAAGAAATGCACTTCAGTGTGCCTGTAAGGGGAAATAATTGATACTTGTGTTTACCTTACAGTGCAGGGGTTATAATTTTTCATGAGGGTAAACCAACTGCTTTTTTTTGGAGCAACAGAAGGTAATATCTGTCTTTATATAAAACAGTGTGTGGGCTTTGTGCCAGTGGACACAGGGGTAATTGCAGCCATGCTGAAAATAGGACGTAGGAATGAATTCAAGAAAATTTAATGGGCTAACGTTTTGCTGGTTAATAAACTTTCTACTACAAGTACTAGCAACAAAAGAACAAAACATAACTTTGACCACTTATTATCTGAGCTGCCTGGGTTTTTTTTTTTATCTGAATAGAAAATAAAAAGTGGGGTAGAGAGTATTGATCTGAGAGGCACAGAGTAATGCAAAGAATAGCAGAGAAAGGAAATATTGAGATTAGGTTTATGCTACACTTCTTTAATCCATCAAATGTCACATTAGTCATTTTTCTGTTCCTGCATTTTCCCACTCAAAATGAGAACATTCCCAAACATTGGTTTAGGTCTGTTCAAAGTTGGAACTAAACTGGGTATATCTTCAAATGGTTTTGATTAAAAACCAAAAAAAAAATTAATTCCTTATTCCCTTAAAAATTGATACTTCTCAAGATTAAAATTCCTTAACCATCCAAAATATTGTAAACTGTATAAAATTAAGATTGAGGATTAAATTTTAAAATCATATAAGCATATTAAGATTATGAAAATATTATGACAAAATATATTTGGTTTTGGGCTACTATTTTAGGAGGAGAAAAAATACATTCTTCAAAAAAACCTAAATATATTAAAAAAATTATTAAAAAAAAGTTTGAGACCCAGGGACATTAGTACACAAAATTGGTGTTTTGTTGTCAGCATCATCATTTGCTGAAAATGCTGCATATTATGCTGGAAAAAGGATTCACTGATACTAAAGGGGATGTGTCTTTGCAGAATATGAAAGATGTATTTTTTAGGGGAAGTTTTTGCTGAGTTAACTTTGTGGAATAAAAAATAAATTTATATTCCAGGATTTGCAAAAATGCAAAATACTAATAGTTGTTTTGTTGTTTTTTGTATGAAAGCAAACTATCCTGTATTTACAGTTGTTTCATTGCCTCGTAGTAAAATCAAGTTATAAAAAAAGTACCTCAAATAACTTTTATTTCCTTAATTGCCTTAACTAAAAACCTGAAAGAGGTTGCATACAGACTTTGGAAATGCTTCTTCTGGAAAACCAGTGACATAATTGCTGGAAATGACGCTAACTATAATATATATCTAACATAAATATAATAAATATAATAAATATAATTACTAAAATTCCTAAAATATAATTCCTAAATATAATAAATATAATTCCTAGCTGTAATGATGACTGCCTTTTTTTTCTTGGGAATTGAAGACACCTGCATGTTTGGATAAGAAGTATAAATATAAAAAGAGTAATTCAGTTATAAAATATTCTGAGATTTTTAAACAACAGGATAATCACTTTTCTGATAGTGTTTTTTCCAAATCAGGAATTGTGTCTCTGCCTAGAATTGGACATGGGAGGTCCATCATACATGAATTGGTGGAAATTGCTGAGAATATATGCTGTTGTTTTTCACTGAAGTAAGGTCATGGGATGTAATTTTATTTTTTTCCAAGAAAATCTCTGTATACAGTTGTTGAAGTGACCTTAATTTTGTTGCCTTGGTTTTTGTTTTGGTTTTTGGTTTTTTGTTTGGTTTTTTAAATGATGTTGCAGTAGGTATGGTTCAGTAACAATAACTGACTGAACAGTAGGGAAAATGGCATAGAAACCTTTTCATAATTCCTCTCAAAATTTCTCATTCTTCCCAATATTTCAAGTTATTAAAGTAATTCTGGATTTTTTTTAGAAATAAACGATTCAAACATGACTAGGCTTTGAGAACATGCTTGTTGAGTTGTACACATTCCGAAATTAAACTGTAAGTTCCATAGGTTTTGAGTAATTGTTTTTCTGTGTTAGTACAGTTTGAAAATAGCAGAGACTTAGGACATTTCTAACTTCCTGAATGCTGGAGTATATAAGTTCTAATAACAATAAAATCATTAGAATTAGGCAAATTCTGTATCCCACTCTGATACAAGGGCAGTTACATGAATAGTAGGATTACTATAATTGAACTGATTTCAATCTGTTCTTTTCTAAATATAGGCAGGAGCACTTAGAGCCATCTCAGATAGAGGAAATAATGTTTTTAAAAATATTTAAATCTAGTAGAAATTCTAACTTACAAATCCTTCTTGTCTGTTGTGTGTGGGCACTTAAACCTCTTAAACATCTCCCTTTGGTGCTCATCAAAGCCCATGGTTGCATGGTCACAGGGTTATCCAGTTCTTAACGCACATCTGCAATATTCTGCAAAAACAAGTGCAGTTGAGAAATATCATTTGTCAAGGATCAGTCTGTTCTGCCCCAGCATTGTGTAATTATAAGATTTCTCTTTTTTTAAACATTGCTCTAATTGCTGTGATGTTCTTATTGTAGGTTAGAAATCTGAAACAATGGGTGACTGGAGCTTTCTGGGGAGACTGTTAGAGAATGCGCAGGAACACTCCACGGTTATTGGCAAGGTTTGGCTGACAGTACTGTTTATCTTCAGGATACTGGTGCTGGGGGCTGCTGCTGAGGAGGTCTGGGGAGACGAGCAGTCGGACTTTACATGCAACACTCAGCAACCTGGTTGTGAAAATGTTTGCTATGACAAAGCCTTCCCCATTTCTCACATCCGCTTCTGGGTCCTGCAGATCATTTTTGTCTCCACTCCAACCCTCATTTACCTGGGCCATGTCCTGCACATTGTACGCATGGAGGAGAAGAGGAAAGAGAAAGAAGAGATGAAAAAGAAAGGAAGCAGCAAAGATGGAAACTACGCAGTAGCAGCAGCAGCATCTGGCAGTGGTGGCGGAGGAGGCAGCAATAACATCAAGGATCCTGTAGGCAAAAGGGGGAAAGAGAAGCTCCCAATCCGTGATGAACGTGGTAGAATCCGTATGGGGGGTGCCTTGCTCCGTACCTATGTCTTCAACATCATATTCAAGACCCTGTTCGAGGTGGGCTTCATTGTGGGCCAGTATTTCCTGTATGGCTTTGAGCTAAAACCAGTCTACCAGTGCAGCCGCTCACCTTGTCCGCACACTGTCGACTGCTTCATCTCAAGGCCCACTGAGAAGACCATCTTCATAATCTTCATGTTGGTGGTGGCCTCAGTCTCCTTGCTGCTGAACATGCTTGAGATATATCACTTGGGGTGGAAGAAGCTTAAGCAGGGCATGACAAACCAGTACATCCTTGAGATGCCTGTTGCAACAATGACACCAGTTATGGTAACAGGGGAGTCCAAACCCGTTTCCCTGCCACCACCAGCACCACCCGTCGTGGTAACGACTGCCACGCCGCCCCCTGTTCTGCCTGACACCCGTGCTGTCACACCACTGCTGGCCCCAGTCACCATGGCATCATACTATGCTACAGCAGCTCCAAGACCACGGCCCCCCTCCAACACAACCTCCATGGCAAGCTACCCTGTTGCTCCACCAGTTCCCGAGGAGAGACACTGTGCTGTGACTCCCACGCCCATCTCCACTCCTGTCACCATCCCAACCCCCATTCCCACACCCACCCCAGCTGTCGTGAGCTACTTCAACAGCAGCAACCGTGCCCTGACATCCGAGCAGAACTGGGTCAACATGGCAGCGGAGCAGCAGGGGAAGGTTTCCTCCAGCTCAGCAGGCTCCTCTACCCCGAGCAGTGTCCGGCATCACCTTCCCGAGCAAGAAGAGCCACTGGAGCAGCTACTCCCACCCCCAGCCGTGCTGCCCATTGCTGCAGGCAACAGCGGCAGCAGCACCAGCCTGAGCGGGGCAAGCGGCACTAAGTGGGATGTGGAGGGCGAGGAGGAGCTGTCAGGGGCACGGCCCGTGCCGGCCGCCTGCACCACTGTGGAGATGCACGAGCCACCCCTGTTCGTAGACACGCGGCGCCTGAGCAGGGCCAGTAAGTCGAGCAGCTGCAGAGCCCGGTCAGACGACCTGGCCGTGTAGGGCGGTCGCCCCTGCTCGTGGGGGCAGGTGGTGGAAGGCGGAGTGGGCAGGGGAGCTGTCCGGGGAGGCCAGGCCTGGCCTGGTGGGTGAGAAGGCCTGGGCTTCAAACTTAGACGCTTGCTGTTTTTGCACTCTGTGAGTTGTAGTGGGGAAAAATATCAACATTTTCTAATAGGTCAGGGGTGACCAAAGCGCAGCCCGCGGGCCAGGGGACCGGTCCCACTTTCCTTCATGTCCATGGCAGATCTCCCAAGGGCAGCCATAGAAGAGGCCTGCACAGATAGCAGGTGGTGATGGTAGCTGGCCATGTGCCTCAAGGCTGACTTTCATCTGGGAAAAATGTTAGTATCCCTAATGCCCATGTGCCTGGCTGTCATCTCCCTCTTGCCCATGCCTTCACTTCCACCCTTTTTCACACAAGCTCTGCATGAGCAGATGTGATGAATCACTTTCTTCTTTTTAAATCTTACATAGCCCTATGTCAAACATCAGGGTGGCAAATCGTCTGTTGGAACCTGTCGTCTCTGCAGACCAACTTGCCATATTAAAGGTGACTCAGTTTGTTCCATATAACATGACTTAAAGAAGCCTTTGTGCTCATTGCAAATCACCAATGTGGTCCTCGGCCAGGCAGAGTTTAGGTAACCCCTGTGATAGATTTTTGAGGTTCTTCTTTCCATATTTTTTTTTTTCACTCTTGACCTGTTAGGAAGTGTTCAGTTTGACCTTCTATTCAGTGTTTGCCAACCATGATCGCACCATTTTTAAAAGCCCTCAAATATGTTTGAGCATGTTTGATTATAATTTTAGATGACTTCTGAAATTGCTTAGAGGAGGACAGGAATTTAAATCACACCTCAGAAATTATTACACAGAACAATTTCTCTTCAGAAAGCAAGGATTATGATTTCAATACACTGTGGCCCCATACATTGCCCGTGGACAAACAATAGGATAAAGTACAGCTCTGCATTTTAGACTACTAGATATCAGCTTAAGTTTGTTGGAAAAATGCTTTTTAGAGATAAACCTGAGTGCATATTTTTAAGTATTTGAACATTTTGAGAATAATTTTGATCTCTAAGTTTAAAGTTACTTGACTGTGTATTTAATAATTTTAGTTTGATCTTTGGTCTTACAAGATAATGTAAGAGGAAAGAAACTTACTAATGGTAAAATTCCCAAAGCAACATTATTTCCTGTTGTGTCCTACCCTTTAACATCAATCTGTAATGTCTTACAGGTCAGTGAAAACAGATTTAAATAATATTGTATTGCAGAAAAGGTGGCTAAAATATCTGGGCAACATAGTGGCTGAAGAGTCTGTTCTGATCCCACTGAAGTCACTTGAAGACTTTCCGCTGAATTTAACAAAGAGCAAGATTTGGAACGGATCTTGCAGGCCTTATTCAAGCAAAACTAACATTCACATAAAGTTTTGGGAGCCAGAATAAATGTAGATTTTGGGCCGTAGATAAAGACATTGAAATCCTGCTTTTGAAAATTGTGTTTCCCTTAAAAATGGGTGAAGGAAAGTACCGGGTATTTGTTACTAAGGTGCAGCTTTCCTTACAGTGGGCTCTGTCCATTATTCCTTTGTTAACAAGACATTAGTCAGACTTCTGAATACCTGATAAGGCTCAGGAGAGTTTCGGTACAAAAGGAATGAATAATTAGGCCCAAATTCCGTTCTAAGCAAAATCCAAAAGAACTGAAGTTTGAAGTCAGTCCTGTTGCTGCTATAAATCCAAAGTACTGTAACTGGAGAACACACTGGGATAGCCCTTTGCATCTTCAAAGTATTTGGCCTGGCAGTGCAGTCCTTACTCAGGCAAAGCAGGGTCACCCTGTAGCAAGTAGTTACAATTGCCAGTTATTTCTGCTGTTATATGTTTTCCTGAATGTGTTCATTTTATTCAACAGCTAAAATATATTCCTACTGCTCAAGATTAAACATTTTTACTGTTTTCTGAGTAGTCAGAAAAAGCTTCTCATGATCAGAAGCACTGTTCTGCAACCCTTGGGCATGTTGTCTCATGACTTCCTTGTACTGCTTGTGGTGAACCAGGTGAGGAGAAGTCTTTCTGCTCCCATCATCTTGGGGCAGACACTGCGTTAAAAGTCCATGTGTAGTAGTACCATACAGGTATTTATTGTTAGGTGTTCAGCTTCAGACATGCTCTCATGGATTTTCTGTGTTATAAGCCATAAAAATCCTTTCTGCAAGAAAGCTAAAAGCTAAATTCTGCTTTCTATTGTACCCATGCAACTCTGCTGAACTTAGACTGAAGTTGATGAAGTTGCCTAGATGTATAGAGAGGCAGAACATGAGACTCAAAATTTTTAGATTTACTAGCATCTATAGCAGCAGTTTTGTAAGTTTTGATAAATGCCAGTTAATTATATTGCTGAAATAATGCAATATGCATCTCTGTATTTTAGTGCATCAAAATTTATAGGCTACATTTCCCTTTCTTCTATGCTTCTGAAGAATGAAGTCAAAGTCATTCTGGAGTGTATTTATATAAATGAGACCACCTGGAATATGTGCTTTTTTGTATCAGTGCCTGAGAGCAAAACTGGCTTGTTTTTTGATGGGGCTTTGAATCTTGCAGTCCTTACTTTAGTACAACCCTCACAGAGTGTGTCCTGCAGGATTGCATCCATATTGTATATAAAAAATAGTAACAGAGATAGATTTAACTTACAATCAACTGATACCTAGTCTGACCTTTTCTAGTAAATGTGTGTGGTTAGACCTGCAGACAGTTCAGATGCTTTTGTGGAATATATGGTATTTTCAGTCAGAGTGACTACTGGAAAGCTCTAAAAGATCATTTTTCCTGTTAGGTGAAGCTCGGGGGGAGAAATGTAACTCTATTGCAACCCCTAAGAGAAGTCTGAGAGAGCAGCCTCTGCATCCAAGCAGTACTGGTCTGAGAAAGCAAAGCTACAACTCACAGGTTGCGCTTTTAAGATCAGCTTAAGTTCCATCACGTAACTATGCAGCGTCAAGCCTCTTCATTACCTACAGTTTCATTTGGAGTCCAGTAACTGTTTCTTCATTTAAGCCCAGGTAACTGTTTTGGCAGAATTCCTCCTTAGTGCTTACAACTGCTTTTAGTTGCCACATCGCATCTGGGTTCAGATTTGTTGAAAGAAAAATCTTGCTGGTGTGGCCAATTTTGAGCACTCTAATCTTTACTCGTGAATGAACACTGAATTCAATATCGTATCAGTCAAGTATAACGATGGAGAATTCCACAGTTCTAGGAAGTACATACAAACACTCACTAAATTGCAGAACAGAGTCTGTTGGTAAAAACTATCTGCTAGTTTCCAAGTAATTTACTCTTTCACATCAATTAATTACAGAGTCTCATGGGAACTGGTAGCAAGTGATATTTTGATTTAGCCCGGTCATACGGCTGTTCAATCCACAATCCTGAAAGACCTTAGATGTACAGCTGAAACCTTTAGGTAAGTTACTGCAAAAGCAGAAGTCAGATCAGAATCATGCTTGATATTAAGCAAACTGAAAAAAACTCCACTCATTTTTGCTCTTTGAGTAAAATAATTGTGGGAAAACTTGTTGTCTCTCTTACTTGAAGTTAAAAAATATGCTGAGGTGAACTATGGAAAAGAAAACTGAAAAAAAATACTCTTTGAACAAGTTACCAGGTGTATAATGTACTACTCTTTTTGCAGTATATTTGTCATTCATCAAGGCACTTAGAGCTAATTAAATGTCTGACATTTTGCAGCTCGAGATTATTTTCTGGTATGAATACGTAAGTGTAGCATCAGCGAAATAATTAAAGCAAGCTTTAAAAACCAGATCAATACTTAGGTCCTTTTTTGGTTAGGCATGGGACCACCTCCTCAGCTGCTACAAAGCTGTTGTATTC